>NC_136487.1:55172877-55775377 GCF_053919585.1 Euprymna scolopes
CAGGTGAGAGCCGATTACAGAAGAATATTAAAGGCTATTGCCAAATAGAACGTTCTCAATAGGAATACAATATATGTAATCAATTCCAGAGCAATGACTATCATCCGATACTCTGTCAGTGTACTTACGTGATACGTGAATGAATAAACATGTTTGTACACCATCACAAGTAAAATGCTTCCAATATATGGGCGTATTACAAAAAAAAGATATAGGTCGATTGAAGCTATGTAATAATGAATAGATGTGGAGATATCGAAAATTTCTAAATATATTTCTGAAAGTAACGAAAGTTTTCTAAAGGTTGGTTGGTTTTCTAGTTTTACAGCATATCAACGTTTTCAGCCTATTTCATGCCGAATCCAGTGATTTTAAAGACACATTTTTTAACATAATTTTTTTTTTCAAGTCGTTTTCTATTCAACCCATAGTTGGGATCTAACATGTACTACCATTAAGGATTAAAGTGGACCTTGGGGTAATTGCAATAATGGGGTGGCTACACACTCGCCAAAACCCACAAGCTGGAGCCTTACCATCGAATATAGTTTAATGCCATATCAAGGACCATTTCTAAAGGAAAATGAAAATATATTAATACCTAGATCTAAAATGCACAATAGTAAGGAATAACGAGAAAGAAAGATGCCTTATTTTGACATTGTATTGTTTACGGATACTGGATTTAGAGATGACAGCGAATAGAACTTTTTTTTGTGTAATATGAAACTATCAACTTAAACTCCGTCCATCAAGTACTAGACGAGATAAACTGCAGTATAATCGATGTGCAGATAGGGCAATACAACCATTAGAAGATGTTAGAATGCAATAAGATAGCTCAAAATAATTATTATAAAATGTAAACACGACAGTGTCGTTCCGGTCGATTATTGGAATATATTCCAAACCTAGGGATAGATCCAAACGCAAAAGTGCATCATCATATGTTTAATGTCATGCAATAATAACGACAATTTAAAACCTTTGAAATATGCGCTTATGAATTAATAGATTTTGAAACATTCCAAACATCATTAACACAATAAATCTAACGATTAACCATTTACTTTATCATAAACATATCCTGCATTTTTAGATACTAGAATGCAGGAGAAATTACATTAAAATAAAGAAAATATCAAGATATAAAATACAAAGTAAGTGGATGATTGAAATAAAAACACACACAGTAGTCTCTATTATAATTGGGACGCTTGAAACACACACACACACACACTCACAAACCTCTCTCTCTCTCGCTCTCTCTCTCTCTGTATATATATATATATATATATATATATATATATACATATATATATATATATGTATACACATACACTAGCAAAAGTACCCGTCGTTGACTGGGTTCAAAAACAGCCAACAGAAAATGTACTCTGATATATGAAAGTATGATAGGTTATGAAAAAGAAAAGGTTGTAAAGAGATAGCTTCGAATTTGGGGGTATCAAAACGAAAGCAAAATATGATGAAAGTAAACATAAAATAGATAACCCCATAATTTTTTATACTATACCTGTTCACACTGAAACACTTATCAACATATTCTGTCGATCTATATTAAAAAAACCTTGTTAAACTTTGTGGCATATTTCCATTCTATGGAGGTCAGGCGCGAACGAACACCCCATAATTTTATTGTATCATATTTCTTCAAACTGAAACATAATTATCAAGTATACTTACGCAAATAGATATGAATAGTCTTTATTAAAGTGTGTGCCTATTTCCATGCTATTCAGGCCAGGCGCGAACGCAGCCGCCATAAATTTATCATACCATTTCTATTTAAGTTATAACACGCTTAGCAAAGTATTCTTATTTACACCTATATCAAAAACACGTGCAAACGTCTTTTTTTATTTTTACATTTTTTATTTCCATATTTTGTAGACCAGGCGCGAACGCAGACCCTACTATTTTACATAACCAACGTTCTTCAGGATCAAACATACCCATTCGTGTGTCTCGATACATCTTCTATCATTATAATATGCTCAGTTTTCTATAATACCCAACTATATAGGAGCCTATTCGTGGCCAGACACACACACACACAGACATTCAACTTTATATTATAGATACATATAAACATATATATACAAAAGTCAATTTCAAGAATCATGCATCATGTGACTATATCTACATGTTTAAATATATGGAATTATTGTACGCATACACTAAAACAACACCAATGGCTAAAGAAAGTTGGCAGACCTATATTTATTTTAAATTTTGCAAACACTTTCCTGTAACGGCTTATAGTTTAGATGTATAAAATTAAGAAATATATGGATGTTAAATTCCATATAAAAACATTATAAAGTCCAGAGACATCAATATGATACTACTACTACTACTACTACAACTACTACTACTACTACTACTACTACTACTAATAATAATAATAATAATAATAGTATCAATGATAATAATGTATACTATATGCTTCAGCTATTTCGAAGGTTTAATTTTTTTCAATATACGCACACATTCAATTGAATTCTGTATATATATATATATATATATATATATATATATATATATATATATATATATATATATACACATTCCCGACTCAATTATGACACCATCCATGGAGATGCTATATATTCATGCACGATGGCAAAGCTCCCGTAACTCTCCAATAATTAACATTAATATTATGCAATTAAGTTCTTCTTTTTCCCACCAAACACCGGTGGTATGACTGATTCAATAAATGAATTAAACAGCCCCTCTATTAACAACCCTACAACTAGCAATAATAATAATAATGATTATGATGATGATGATGATAATGATAATGATAATGATGATGATAATAATAATAATTATAGTAGTAATAATAATAATAATAATAAAAATAATAATAATAAAAATAAAAATAATAATAATAATGATAATGATAATGATGATAATAATAATAATAATAATAATAATAATAATAATAATAATACACAGAGCAAGCCAGAAAGTTAAAAAGGATTTGGATGATGGAGAAAATCAAAATAGTACCGATAATAGTAGGAGCTCTAGGAACAATTCCAAAAAGCTTCGAAAAAAGAATGTCAGAAATGTGAATCAGAGGAATAACTGCAACAGTACAACGACTGACGTTAATGAAAACGACTGAAATATTAAGGAAAACACTTGAATGCGGAGAATAATACAAGAAAATACAACGAATAAGCGTTACAGGGAATGAAGAACACCAAAGCTGCATATCTTCAAGTTCTACACCCCCATCATGCATCCCCCCATAGTTTCACAACAGTTCCTCCCAATAAAAAAGTGACACCAAAGAGCTGAGATGGTCAAGGAGGACTGAAAAACCGAGGAGAGAGCGCCGACCATACCTCGGTTGGACAAGCGCAAAGAGACCTGCGACTTATGGGAGGATTAGTGCCACTCAAATCCCAGTATAAACATATGACCACTGTTGGCGAGAAATGAATGGTAAGAGGTTGTTGCGACGATGCAAATTCATTTGCAAATGCTATCGAAGGAGGTGGAGAGAACTGGGCGTCTGTGGAGACTTGTTGTCACTCAGCCTCCAGAGAACACGACAGATCTCTTTTTGACTTGTGTAAAATGTCAATGTGACCCAATAATAATAATAATAATAATAATAATAATAATAATAATAATAATAATAATAATAATAATAATACAATACAATATAACGAATAAGCGTTACAGGGAATGGAGAACACCGAAACTGCATATTTACATGCATTCCCCCATTGTTTTATCACCGACCCCCCCCCAAAAAAAAAAGACTAAATGGCCGAGAAGGGTCAATAAGGACTGAAAGACCGAGGAGCGAGCGCCAATCAGACCTCGGCTGGACAAGCGCAAAGAGATCTGGGACCTTGGGGAGGATGAGTGCCACTCAAATTCCAATATAAACCAATGCCCACTACCAGCGAGAAATCAATGGTAAGCGGATGTTGCGATGATGCAAATTCATTTGCAAATGCTATCGAAGGAGGTGGAGAGGTATGGACGTCTGGGGAGACTTGTTGTCACTCAGCTTCCGGAGAACATCACATGTTTCCAATCAGTTGACTTGCGTGTAAGCTCCATGTAAGCCAATAATAATAATAATAATAATAATAATAATAATAATAATAATAATAATAATAATAATAATAATACAAGATCCGTAAAATAATAAGTTAAGTACAAAAACGTAATGTTTTCGTCATCGACGAGCGCTACACCAAATAGTCCTGAAGGATTTTGTAAGATGGAAAAAGGAAGGGAGAACGCGTTTGCCTGAACCTCACTGCTTAAAATAGTAGAGAACTGATACATTAGAGAGAGATTTTACCATCAGAATTCCAGTGAACTTCAATAGTCATTGAAAACGAGATCTCAATCGCAGACGGCTATTACTATAAAGCACATATATTTGCAAATTTATTTAAATCGATAGAAATCTAGTCAGAGTTATTGCTATCTAAAGTTTAGAAAATAAAAAATGGTTGGCTGCAAAGAGTAATCTCTTATGAATGATTGTGTGAACACTAGTGATGAGTTCAGGTAACGTGTGTCACATTCAAAAGAGACGTAAGGCTCAGCTGACATCATAAAAATACTAATGGAATTTCAAGAAGAATGAAAAGACCGAAAAAGAAAGGTCACAAAACAGATGTTCATTAGGTCAGTGGCTGGTGTACTAGTACATTGATTGTCTGTTGTCACCCAAATACTAGTTAAGAACAATGGTTACTGCCAGCGACTAATTAATGAAAATAGGTTATTAAAACAAAGAAAATTCTTTCGTTACGGTTATCGAAATACATACATATTACTGAAAGTCTGGTGAAAACTATGTTTATCCATATTCCAGGGAACACCGCAACTTATTATTAATAAGGACTTACTTATGAGGTCGTGTGTGAAAACCGTACAAAGAAAACAGCAACAATAATTTAAAACGGGTATCAGAAAATCCTATGGGACATGGACATACAAACGGATCAATCCATTCAAGTAAGACGACCTAATGTAATAATATGCAAGAAAGAAAAGTCCTGCCAAATAGTAGGCTTTGGTGTTCCAGTTGACAAGAAGATAAACATAAAAGAAAAGGAGAAACGAAGCAAATACACAGAGGAAGCCTGAGAACTGAAATTGATGTAAGTGATAAAAAAATCAAAATACTATCTATACCAGTAGCAGTACTAGGAACAATTCCGAAATACTTTGAAAAAAAAGTAGGAGAAATTCGAAACAGAGGAATGGCTAAAATGATACAACGAATAACAATAATGAAAACGGCTGAAATATATTAAGGAAAACTTTTGAATGCGGAGACTAATACACATAAACCACATGCATGGACCCGACGAGCTTCTGCAGAGACAAAACATGAAGAAGTGTTACATGAATATGGAAGATGTATACCTAATTGTTCTCTATCCTGTCCCCTATCCACTCCTATGTTGCAATCACCACCTCAACCAAAAAAAGGAGAATGATGCCAAATAGCAAAGAAGGGTTAAGAAGTATGAAAAGACCGAAGAGAGAGAACTGATCAGAACTCCGATGGACAAGTGTGAAGAGAACTGGTATCTTTGGGAAGCTTATTGCCACTCAAATTCCAGTGCTGAGTAATTGTTGCTGCTAGTTAGAAACCAATAGTAAGTGGTTGTTGCCATAATGAAATTCATTTGTAAAAATGCTATCAGAATTGGGGAAGAGAACTAGAAAACTGAGGATACTTGTTGTCACCCAGTTTCCGGGGAACACCATAGTTTTTTTTTTTATGAGAGGTCCCTTATGCCCTGTGTAAAAGCTCCTTCTGAGCTAATAATAATAATAATAATAATAATAATAATAATAATAATAATAATAATAATAATAATAATAATAATAATAATAATGAGAAGAAAAAGAAGAAGAAGGAGGAGAATAATAGGAAAAAAAGAATAGCATTACATACAACTAAAATAATACATTTGCAATATCAATTACGGTCTAAGAGTGCGATGAATATCTTCATGTTTACAAAATATGAGTGTCACTAAGAATTTTACTTTTAAGCTGGTGGTGTAAAAATCGATTTATAATGCTCATTATTATGTATTCCATGATCTGTTTTTAAGCGGAAAGTATCTGAACGTAGTTTGAACAGTATCTGGTGATATCTGTTATCGTTATTTCACCATAAACAAGGCGCAAATAACCTTTTACGTAAGAGGCTACTATTTATAACGAATGTGTTATGTAGGGGATTGAGATGTCTGTAAACACTACATTTAGACTTTTCATATCAGTAGAGACGGAGAAGCAAGGGGTCGAAACGGATTTTAAAAGTCTAGAAATTGGGATGAAGAAACTATTATAGTCGAAGAATTACCGGCATTTTGGAGTCTTGTAATGTAGTGGTGAAGGTTCTCTGCTTTTCAAATAAATTCGGCGGTATTTTCATCATGTGACACAGTTGCATTTAGGTCGTCAGAGCACACTCCAATAAAATACGCCTTTTCAAACAGACACGGGTATGCAATATTTCACGGATATGAAGATGGTGGAGTTTAAGTTATAATACGGGACCCTTTAGGTTTGAAACTTTTTTTTGCACTTTGTTCAACAGCGAGAAACTGGTGGCTGATGCGCGAACACATATTTGGCAGAAATATTCAACGTATGGCGAATCGTGACGTTTTAGGGGTATAAAATATTCACAAGTAGGGCAACGTTTTAGCACGTTATACAGAGTTCAATTTCTTTGCAGCAATAATAGCAATGTCTTCAATGTATTAGTACCAAATTATATTGCCTGTGAATCAAGCCGATAAGTTTGGACAAATAGTTTTATAGTAGCGTACAATTAGTCATGACAATTGGTGGCTGAGGAAGGTTTTTTTAATTGTCAAGTGGCAGCATTAAATGTGTCCATTCATTTATAACTCACTTTCTTCTGTAGATTGGAGGTTGGTTAACATAGTAGTCACCAATTATTAAGGTCAGGAGGCCACTTGGGGATAAGGGGTAGTGCGTGCACAGTAATCTAAAGATAATATCGCAGTAATCGTTAGTAATGGAGATTTGAAAAATGTCTTACTTAAGGGAGGGGTTTATCAGAAAGTTGTTTATGTTGGACTTGGGATAGCTTTATATTTGATCTTGTTTAAAAAGGATGTGTGCTCTATAGTATTAGACCTGACCGAATGGATAACTGTGGGTATAGACAGATTCATACCATCCAAAAAATTCCAACAACCTAACAGTCAGCCATGGTTCTACCCACAATGTAGTGCTGCCATTGCGAGCAGAAATCACTTGTTCCATAGCTACGAACGCACTAGATGTAGTGAGACTAAATCTGCTTTCATGACTGCCAACAACCACTGTAAAAGCGTAATAAAAAATGCAAGAGAGCTACATGCTCAGTGCGTTAAATCCAAAGTAGCTGAGCAGCAACTTGCTTCCCACCAGTTTTAGCAAATAGCAAACAGGACCCTGAAGAAAAACATGCGTTCTATCCCAATCATCATCAATGGACCTGATTTCATCTGGGCAGCATCAGACAAAGCCACACTATTTGCCAAGAACTTTGCAGCTAATTTTACCCTATGCGACGAAGGTCATCAACTCCCCGTATTTCCTCTTAGTATAGACCATACGCTATGCCACATACAAATATGTGCATGAGATCGCCAAACCAATCTAGAACCTTGCTTACAGTAAAGCAACTAGCCTTGGTGGCATTCCAATTATAGTGTCGAAAAAGCTTCAATCAGAACTTGCTCCCATACTTGTAAAACTGTTTAAGCGTGGCCTTAAAGAGAAGTGCTTTCCAACATCTTGCAAAACCTCATCAGTATGCACTGTATTTAGGAATTAATGTGATAGGTCCTCTCCTTCTCAGTACAGACCAATAAGTTTCCTGTCCGTCATGAGTAAGCTGCTGGAATCCATATTAAATAGAGATGTAGTCATCCATCTCAGCAGAAATAACCTTCTCAGTGACATGCAATATGGTTTCCCTTCTGCTAGATCTACGGCCGATGTGCTAACGGTAATATCTCATAACATTAGTGAATCTTTTAAAGGATTCCTTTCTAGAGCAATTGCTCTTGACGTATCAAAGGCTTTCGATAAGGTATTGTATAAGGGCCTGCTTAACAAGATTTCCAGCTACGGTAAAACTGGAAATATTTTCTCAATTATTAATCATTTCTCTATGATAGTATCATAGGAGCAATGGCTGATGGACAGAAATAAGAGGCCTACAGTATTAATGCTGGAGTTCCTCGGGGGACAATCCTGAGACCAAATCTCTTCCTGATTGACATCAATGATCTCCAAAAACATATACTTAAATCATTCTTTGACATCTATGCTGATGACACGACCATCTATGGCAGCACATCCAAGGCCGTAAATGACAAATATCTTTCTGATTCTCTCTCTTCTGATGTTAAGCGTGGAAGAAGTTGCTGACCACTTTTAATGCATCTAAAGCCAAGCGCCTATCTTTCATCATCAACGATCTAATTCCCATCTGGAATCAACTGAAATGGATGGCTCTCATCTAGGGGGACACTATATCTTGACAATCTTCTCGGGTTGACCTTTACTCCTGATCTGAAATGAAATACATAAATCAAGTATGTTGCCAAGGTCACTGGGAAAATGGTGAGGTGCTTTACCGCCCCAGAAGATATCTCACTACTTATGCAATTGACTATCTCTTTAAAAGCAAAGGAGTCTAAGGAGTGAGTACTGCTGCCACATCTGGGCAGGAGCAGCTAAAAACAGCCTACCCTGCCTTGACAGAGTACAAAATAGACTTTGTGGCTTAGTGACCTTTTCTCTTCCCTGCCATCTCTTCCATAGAAGAGAAGTTGCGAGTCTGTCTTGTTTAATCGTTATTTCCATGGCTACTATTCGTCTGAGATCCAAGCTCTGGTTACCCCTCACCAATCTTTCACGAGAAACACCCATCTCGCTGAAACCACGGTCATTAATTTTCCCCACTCTTTAACTTTGCCTAAATCAAAACGGAGATTCAACGAATAAAGCTTCTTTCTTAGAAGCACATACCTGTGGAACTCCATTTCCGTTTGCCTGTTTCCTACCTGACTAAAAGTTGGATGTCTTCAAATTTAACATAAACAAATTCCTGATTGACCACCCCTTTAAGTAGGGCACTTTATCAAATCTCCAATACTAACGGTTACTACGATACTATCCCATTGATTACTGTACACGCAATAACCCTTACCCCCGAATGCCTTAAGAATATATCCAAGTTGTAGTCAGGTCGGAAACTGGCGAACGAAAAGAGTTCCACATGCGTACATTTCTAAGAAAGAATCTTGGTTAATGGAATCTACGTTTGGATTTCGGCACCGATAAAGAGTGGGGGAAATTACTGACAGTGGTTTTAAGCTAGACGAGTGTATTTCGTGAAAGATTGGCACAAGGGGACCAGAGATATGAGCTCAGACATGCACTTGCCATGGAAATAATGATAAAACAAAAAAAAGACTCGCAACGTCACTTCTGTGGGAGAGAGGTTGCAGGGAAGAGAAAAGGGAGTCCCGCACAATGCTACGAAGTCTATGTTGTACTCTGTTAAGGCAGGATAGGCTGTTTTAGCAGCTCCTGGCAGATGTGGCAGCAGCACTCCCACCTTGGACCTATTTTGCTTGTAGATATATAGACAATTGCATCAGCAGTGAGATAACTACTGGAGCGGTAGAAAGATCCCATCATATTTCCAGCAACCTTGGAAACAGATTTAATGTACGTGCTTCATTTCGCCAACTAATCTTTCAGCATTTGCCTTATATATATATATATATATATATATATATATATATATATATATATATATATATATATATATATCTTACTCTCGTTTTCTTTCATGCCTGTTATAAACTGTTTTCAATAACAAATATATATATATGGGAGAAATGTTTATCAATATCATTTATGCATATCTAGAAAAAAACGATTTCCGAATAGACACTTCTAGAATGTCACTATATATATCGTTGTGTGTTGACGTGATATCGATTAAAACCTGGATTTTTCCTTTTTTTTAAATTTTATTATATACAGTATTTTCACAGAAATAACATATCATTTTATTTTCATGAGCACACCTTTGTGCTAGCACCTATCAAAGGCTTTAGATCCATGATCCGATAATTCCATAGTACATTATCTAGTATGTCGTATATACGCCTAGAGTTAGAGCTAAAATATCTGCAGAGAAACGAGCATTCCTAGTGGCATAGTGTGAGTAGAAAAAGTTTAGTGTCTGTGAGATAGTGAACTAGTGTTTGGTGAATTGAACATTCAAACATTTGATTGAAAGGAAAGAAGAGGAGAATGGGGCTATAGTGAAATTTGTCAGTGCTTTCGCCAAATATTTTACTGCCACAGAAGCAAATTGCCAGCAGTAAATAAAGCGATTGGAAAAAATAAGGGCATGTTAGAGGAACAAGTTTTTATAGTCGCTTTTATATTATAGTAGTTATAATATCAGCCCCACATGCTGTCGATATGTGTAGTTTTTTGTGAAGTTACGGACACCTGAAGATGTGCTTTTAAACACAGCAAGTGTGGTTTTACTGGCAAGTAAACATTTGTGATCGAGTGGTTTGTTAAGTCTAAAGTGAAGTTGGATGCAAACCACAGTCAAGCAAGTAAGCTTTCTCCTATTGACGTGAAAACTAGCTAAGGGGCGTTGTATATAGTCAGAATTTAAGATTGACACTTATTTAATAGACATAAAAATATTCCAGAAATCATGAGTTCTAATTTTCTGCAAGTCAATGCGTTTTCTGGTGACGTCGCTCGTATCCTTATATTTTTTAGATGTATATACTTTAGTCTATTGGTACTGAACCTATCCTGGGCAAGTTTACGGGACATATGATCCCTTTGTGCAATGATAACTACAATAGTAAAAGTAAAACGTTAGGAAAAGTTGGGTATGATATAAAATTTCCCTATTTAAACATGTGCGTACATTACTGTTTTGGATGATTCAATAACATCCTTTGCCAACTGTTTCCCATGAGAAGAAATGGTACTGCTTAATAGGACATCTCTGATGTGATCTCTGATGTCTTCCAGGTCAGTATTCCCATAGTAGATTATGGTTTTGAGGAACATAACTCCTTACCTAATGGAAGATAGTTTAGGCTTACGTGTCCCAATAAGACAGCGTGATAAGCATTCCCGGGTAAGCTATCAGCATTTGTTACATTGATTAATAATTTATCTATAAAAAAGCGCTTAATTAATCTGCACGTACAATTCTATGCATTTATTTAAGAACACGATTTATTGTAATTGATTGCTTATCCCCTCCGTACGATATCGGATCACGCTTTGTAAAACTTTAGTCTGTTTCAGCTGCCGTTTTTCCCATCAGAATATAGAGTTTCAGATTAGTAGAGTATTATTTTCGCACTTGACACGAGAGGTTTAACAAAGAAAAATAAGTAAAATTAAAAAAAAGAAATAAAGTTCTCGAGCTTCGTGTGAACTTTTCCTTAAAAGTATGGATATGGGTGTATGTGTGTTTGCCACCGCATGTGTATGTGTATTTGTGTATGCATGTATGTATGTATTTATGTGTAATCGTTATGCGTATGTTTGTCGTTGTAACTTCATCGACCAATCCGTCTTTAATATTTGCATGGAATCAAATTCGTTCAAGACGAAGAAGCTATTTCCGATAAGACGGTGATATTAATGATGTGTTTATTATTTGTCATCACGTAACCCATCAACATCGGTATTTTCCAAAAGATCCCAGACCGTATCCCCGGAACTGGCACTGGTGCATGGAGAGCGAACAATTCCCAGTTGCTATGTAGCTAGACAGCTCAGAGAATTAATGTATAACTTTATTTTGGTTTAATTTGTTGCATTTCTTCTTTTCTTCTCCAACCACTGGACTTAAATAACCTGGGACAAATAAAGAACAGTAAAAGAGACTTTCTTCACTCGGGTTGCTTCTACTTTTAGATGCGACTAAAACCGTAGATGCTGGCATGAAAAATGGACTTGGTAAGAAGTGTTCAAGTCTAGTCGAATCTATCAAAGACACATGAATTATTTAATGCAAAGCTTTAAATAGAAGATGAATTTATTCCAAGATTATTGGTGTCCGCGTTAATTGCGGGTATAATATATTAAATCCTCAAAATACAAAAGGAACACACACTCACACACACTTATATATATATATATATATATATATATATATATATATATATATATATATATATATACTAGCTGTACCCGGCCACGCGTTGATGTGGGTCAGTTTGTTAAAATGGAACACATTGCTCAAGAAAAGTTGCATTTAGTAATGTTTATTTACTTTTATTATTTTTGGCAAATGCCTTTTGTTTTTATTTTTTCAGCACTGTTCTAAAAGAAAGTTAGAAGTAAAGGTTTCTTTTAGAAAACGGAATTTTTATTATAAAAAGAACAGATGAATGCTTTATATGAACACTGTAATTAGTTATGTGAAATTAGAGAAAAGTTTGATTTTTATTGAAGAGCATGTACACATTATTTTTTTGTCCACAGATATTAAGAAAATACACAGAAAAATACTCCCGTCATTAATTAAGTAATTATGCAAAAAGAATAACAAATAAAATGTTGATTTAGTGTTTCAACATTTGAACAACGATCGGTAGAATCCGGTGATTGCCGATCGAACCCTAACCATAATTTTAATCCGGGGGGGGGGCAAATTCTGCATGAGTATCATTCTTTTTAATTTCGTCTTTTGTTCAATTTTTTGAGTGGGCTATCAGCGATTGCAGACTAACAAATATAATCAAAATGCAAATACAACAATCTAATAATTTTAAAAAGTGCTCAGCTTCTAATACAAATCCTAGTAAATTAATCCCTGTATTAGAAGCACTCAGGGGAATGATGAAACCAAATTATTGCCAGTATATTTGGGAGAGGTTCTAGTTTTACCTTTTTTTGTTTCAATATTTTAAGCAGATTTGACACGCAGCTGCCAGATTTTTATGCGTCGCTCGGTTTTTCATATAATGTAAGTAGATCCAGGTGTTTATAAATTACGATAAAACTTCCTGAGTATGAGCTGTTTTACGGTTGTTGTAAAAATGTAATGGAATATTAATTGCGCTCCGTTTTAATCATTTTTTATTGTTCCCCCCAAACGAATATAATCAAAAGAATAACATTCAGCAATTATATATATAAAACACTTCATATATATAAAACACAAAATATTTTTTTAAAAACAGTTATTAACGAAAGGGAAATAATTCCATTTTTAAACGAAAAAAGTCAGTTTGGTATATCCTTTTGTTAGTTTTTTTACATAAGTTCAACTTACCGTTCACATTGGAAATGTCGACATTTATTGGTTGTCGGGTATGTTATCAACGAATAAACATTTCAATCTACTCATGTTAAGAACGGCTCTCGTATTAGACGCCCCTAACTCTCACATGTAAAGAACGGCTTTTGGAATAGACACCCCTAACTTTGTCAGCATACCCGAACACATATAAAAGTTTACATGTCGAATGTGAACGATGAGTTGGACGTACTGTAAAAATGTACCGAATTTAAAAGGGAATGAAATTTAAATTTCCGTTCCATTTTTACAACAACCGTAAAGCAGAACACTCTATTCAAATTTTTCCTAACTTAGTGTATTCCCGTGTGGGAAATGTTTTTTTATGCAAAAATAATATTTAGGTTTCGATATAAATTGCTAAATTCATTTCACACTAAATAATATAGGTGACTGAAATAGGAATCAAATTACCTCTGTAATTTCCTGACTAGTAAAAAGATGGTCCACAATGGGCGATTTGCTGCTAATATCCATTTTTTATGTACGGACAAAAATAAACGAAGAATAGGGGAACCTAGTTTTGAAAGCCGATTTATCATAATTTTTTGTAGGTTTCCGACAAGTTTTTGATTGTATTTGAAAGATTAAGGAGTAAACTTAATTTTCCAAAGGAAAAAAATATTTGTAGACGTGAAAAAGGGAATATGAAAAATGTTTGAACAACAAGCTTACCAATCAGCTAAATTTGGAAGTTTTATAAATTCATTGTAAAAATCCTTTTTAGAAATAAATATTAGATTTGTGGGCTTGTTTCCAAGCCTATTAGTAATGCAAAGTCCTAAGATATTGAATTAAATAAAAATAGCTGACTTAGCCCGACAACCAAGTGTTTTTGCCGTTCGCATAAGCTCAACAAACCGTACTTTTGGAAATACGGAATATACGGAGGCCTAAAATCTGAGAGACTCGAAAGGCTGTCTTAAAATGTTGTCCTAAAAGGAAGGGGTATGCTGTATGTGTGTTTTTTTTGTTGTTTTTTTTTTACCTAGACGGGCGTCCCCATCCTTAAAATTATATTGTAATTTTTTGTATAAAAGTTACCATTTTAAATTTAATTATCTTTCTATGTTCCTGTTTATATATATATTTTTTAATTACTGGCCAACATTATATAAATATTATGTTACGCCGAAAGTTTCACATTCTTGCGAGCAAGGAAATTATTAAACTCTTGCATATAAGATATCTGCGAAATTTGTCCTTTAAAAAAAAGTAGAAAATGTTTTTTTTTTTTAGAAATATTAAATAAAAAATGCTATATTCAATGGTAATGTCGGTAGTTCAAGAAATTCATTTTAGCTCGAGTTATATCGAATTTATTAATACGTACTTTAGAGACTTTTTTCATAATGTTCCTGTAAAATATTTTTTATTGTTACGATGCTTTAGTTATGCAAAAAAAAGCAAAAATAAATTCTTGCGTTTTTTATTTACTACTGAAAACCGTAAATTTAGTAAAGTTCTTATTTGTTTAAAGAAAATAATATATTTTCACTACGATTTAAATAAAAAATAACATCGGGATCCTTATTTGATAAATACTTAAATTTTCATAAAAATTGGTTAATTTCCTGATGTATGGTGAAATTTAAGTATAGGGATAGGTCAAAATGTTCATAGATTTTGAGCGTCGGCATTTATTTTGCCCGTAGTAAAGCGATCACATGTGGTTAATTTAAATAATATTTCAATCACATGGTTACATTATAAATAATCACGTGATTAAATCCAATTAAAATTTACCGATTAGAATTTGATATTTAAAAAAATTATTTCATACAACATGGTACCAAAATTCCTTTAAGTGATGCCACGTGACGGCAGGCGGTGATAAATAAAGATGTCCTCAAATTAAAAAAATGGCAACACCGGAACAAAGAAAACCCCCTATTTATTTAAGAAAAAAATAGGTATAATATTATAATTAATAAGAGATATATAAAAGCACGCATGAGGGCAGTAAACATATTATATATATATATATATATATATATATATATATATACATATGTATATAAATATATATATATATATATATACATATGTATATAAATATATATATATATATATACATATGTATATAAATATATATGATGAGGATGTATATATATATATATATCAACATCGTCAGCATATATATATATATATATATATATATATATATATATATATATATATATATATATATATATGAGGGCGTGCGTGCCGTCGAGTATATATATATATATATATATATATATATATATGCATATATAAAGTTGGAAGTATCTCTTATTCTATCAACTGTCTCTCTGTATATCAAATAAGCATATTTAAATGAGCTTTGTATATGTCTTACTCGCTGTGTTTACATATTTGTATGAACACGCAAATAATCTGGAATAGTTCGAAGCAGTAAACGATCCTACAGAAGAAGTAAAAATACGTGCAAGCTTATACCAACTACTCCCAATAGGTGCGGAATACTATCACATCTGAAAGGGTGTGTTTTCGCGAATAAAAAATAATAGAGGGGTTTATTAAACATTTGGAGATAAGAATTTGTCAACATGTCCCCCTTCCAATACTTAGTCAAAAAATATAACACATCCGCGCGCGTATAAGCTCATAAGTTAAACATCGATGAACATTTATTGCAGTGCCGGATCTTTACTGGAGGATACACGGACAAAACTTTATGTTACACATAGCACGCTCGAAAATTCACTTAAACATTTTCGATGCAGTAACTATTAATTTACGTCAACCGTCTCTGTGTAAACAGAAATAAAATACCCATAATTTGGAACACGTAGATGTTCGATGAGATTGTTTCTATTACTCTTTTCCCCCTATAATTATTTTTCTTGCCTTCGCTAATAATTTAGGGTCTTTTAACGATGTTGGTAAACGATGTATCCTTCTTTTGCCAACGTTTATTTTGAAAAGTGTCGACGGAGAAATATGTTCATTGATTTTTTTGTTCTATCCTACACATTATTTACGCCGTTTTGTATAATTTATATTTTTAAAAATTAAATTAAAGCAAAGAAGAAAATAATAAGGTAATAAAACTATGTTAGAAGTGGGATGAGTTTGTTAATTTTTTGTGAGTACTGGAGAAGACGGGATCTGTCAATTTTATTTGGTTTTTATGGCTTGTTTAATATACTTAATTGGATATTGGTTATTGATTAATTTTTACGTAAGCTTTGTGATATGGTCTATGTAAACTAGAGGGTCAGATCAGATGCGTTTTATTCGTATGCATGAACTGTAAATGATAGATTTTTTTTATGTTTACTGGATTGTTGCTAAAGAAATTGAGGAATGTCTGATTGTCAGTGGGTTTTATATAGAGGGACGTAGATAGTCTATTGTTATGGGATATGATAGTGACGTCTAAGAATGGGATAGAATTGTATGAGTGTTCCATGGTAAATTTTATATTGTTATTTGAATTATTGATGTATTCGTGGAAATTCTTTAGGTTGGTTGGTCCATGTGACCATATGAAAAAAATAGCATCAATGTATCGGAAATAATGGGGCGGTTTGAGGGGGAAGTTTTCAAGGAGTTTGGTTGTTAGCATATGCATAAAAATGTTTGGCATAGCTACGTGCCATTTAAGTACCCATGGCGGTTCTTTTTATTTGAAGATAATTTTGATTGTTAAATTTAAAATTGTTATGTGTGAGGATGAAGTATATAAGCTTACAAAAATCTTTTGTCTTGTCGTTGGAGAAATTATTGTGAAGGAGGAATGTTCTACAGGTTTCTACTCCCTCGTCGTGAGGGTTGTTCGTGTATAGAGCTGATACGTCCAATGTGACTAAAATAATTACTTGTGAAAGATTGTCGATTTGTCCAATTGTATTGAGGAAATATGTTGTGTCCTTAATATTGCTAGGGATGCTGAGTAGTAAGGGGGTTATAATTTTATCTATATATCCAGAGATATAATCTGTTAGGGTGCCAACACCTGATATTATGGGCCTACCAGGGGGGGCGGGAGTTAAGGGATCTCGCTAGTTCATAAATGGTGCCAGAGTTGAGGACCAAAGTTTGAGGTGTACCGATGGTAGATCTGTTTTTCTTACGAATTTCTGAAGTTTATGTACTGTATGAGTAATGTAAAAGTTAGCTGCTTTAGGATTTGTGGGAATGAGGGAAGTAATTATCTTGGAGATACAAGGAGTACGATTTTTTATAAGATTCGTGACTTCTATTTTATAGATGAATGTTGGGTCTTCCGGGAGTGTTTTGAAAAATTCGTGTCTTTGGGTTGTGTTTACGCTTCATCAATATATTTAACAATGTCCTTTGTCTGCTGATTTGATTGTGATATCATAGTTATGTTTTAGGGTGTAAATAGGTCGTCGTTCTTGAAGAGACATTTTTTGGTTTTTGTTGAGATATTCTTTATTGTGAAGAAATTCATCTAGATATATTTTAGCTGGTTTAGCATATCGATCGATGTCCAGGTTTCGTCCACTGGGTGGAGTCTACATAATAAAGTCGTTAGGTTTTTCGAATTGCTTAGTATCTGGAAGCGGGTTGTTGGTGTATGTGTCGTTTGTGTGGTCTTTGAATTATTCTTTTAATCTGATCCTGCGTAGGTAATTTTCTATGTCGAAACATATGTTAGCTGTGTTAACGTGATGTGTGGGGCAGAAAGAGAGTCTTTTTGCCAGTAGGGATTTTCATCATTGAACATATATATAAATATAATATATATATATATATATATATATATATATATATATTATATATATATATATATATATATACCCGCATATGAGTGTTGTGGGTGTGACGCGTGCACACACACACACACTCACACGCACACGCACGCATATATATATATATATATATATATATATATATATATATATATATATATAATAAAAGGGTAAGCGATGCCTGCCAAGCAATACTTAATTATAATAAGAAATTATATTTAACAGTTTGAAACAAGTCATAAGATAAATTATGTAAATAATCTCAAGAGAGTTCAGTAGACTACTAAATAATAAGGAAATCCCACCATACGACCCCTTAGTGTTGTCCATCTAAGCTTTGAACCTCAAAGCTTTTAACATTCAACTACTATTAAAAACCAAAGAACTCGTCGCAAAACTCTGCAGAGAGCAGCAGGGTTATATTATCTTCATATAAAAACCCCAACTTGGATCTAAACCTCGTGGATATCACGGTTATGGAATAACTACTATCATAGTAAGTCCACAGAAAAACATGCGAGAATCATGCTATCAAAACATGTAACAATCGAAGAAGTAACATAAAAGATCGATGAACATAAACTTGAGGCCTAGCATCGAACTACGAGGAATCAACTTAATCCTATAAAAAATTGTACTGTCATATAATGTCAAAGGCAAAAGAATAAAAACAATACAATTCTGGTGTCGAGTTTGCCGATAACACCTCATTCGGGTTACAAAAAGCCCGGTGATAGAAGCACTAGTTTAAACGCTACTGTATATATTGTACTTATATCTGATCTACCCAAGCGTTCTATATTTAAATAGATTGCGTCCTTTTTAGTATCAGAGCTGACGGAATAGTTATTCGTATATGAAAACCGCTTCATACTTCTCAAAAAAAATCATCAAAAACGAACAACCAGCCGTGTTTCTCTCCAAAATTTGCGGTCGCCATTGTACACAGAAATCACATTATCCATTGCCTCCAACGGAAAAGAAGTACTAAAACTAAAGCCGCTTTCAGTAATGCCATCAACCACTGTAAAAGAATAATAAAGAACGCGATAGCGCTGTATGATCAGCCGGTTGTCGAAACGACAGGGGCAGCGTCATGGTTTTCTCCATTTTCGGAAAATCACAAACAGGGTTCTGAACAGAAGCGTGTGCTTTATCCCAACCTTTATTACGGGGTTATCTTATCACCATCAGATAAAATTGAAAAGCTAAACGCACTCTTATCTAAACACAGATTCCATGAAGAAAACTTCTTTATAACAAGAGCACGCTCGTGAAATCCTCTGCCGTTTTGCTGCTTTACTGTTGAATACAATTTAGTCGTCTTTTTGTCCAACGTAAATAAATAATTCGTGCTTAACCATCTCCTTAAGTAATCCAATCTTACAAATTTTCACTACTAACGATGACTAGGATTTTATCCTATTGACTAATGTGCACTCATATAACCGTTATCCTCGAGTGGGCTCTGGCATTTAAAAGTAATGACTCTTATGTAAAAAAACACTCTTCTATTTTAAAGTTTTATCTATTGCTGCCCTCTGGATCTTCACATTCTTAATCTGCCTTTTGTTTCTATTTCCTGCCTTAGTATACCGCATAAATATTTGTCTTCTTTCATTTTCTGAGTAAATTTATTATTTTTTAAGGATGCACATAAACCAATATTATTCAACACGCCCCATCTGCGTAATGCTAAAAAATACAAAACAACTAAAATATACAAAAATAGTGTTAAATATATACAGTCGTTCACGTAAAAATAATAAATGTTTTCAAAGAAACGTTCACTAAAGTCCAATTCCACAAAAATAACTGTTCAAAACAAAAACACATATTTGTTTAGCACAAAATTTTCACATCAGCAAAAAAACAATCAATAACCTCTTTTAGTAATAGTAGTAACTTTGCTGAGGCACCAGGCCATCTACTCTTCATTGACAGTAAAACCATTTGAAGCATCCCCCGCCCAAATCTCGAGGATCTTGCTCGTATACACACGTAAACGATTCGCTTGCCGCCAATGACTATTTTTTCTGTGTTTTTCATCCCACCCCTCTCTCTTTTCTCTCTATCTTTTGTCTTTTCTTTTCTTCCGATTTTTCAATCATGTTGTTTATAAAGTTATCATAAGCAATTTCCTTTTTTTCCATAAAAAAAGCATACAACAACTTCTCTCTCTTTATTTTAGGAAACCAAACACTATTTTGTCAAGGTTAAATGATGTTTTCTTTTGTCTCTTTTTATTGGCGAGACGAGTCCATTTTTCACCCATATTCTCTCTATCCTTACATTATATCATTGTGCACATGCGCACTTTTTCATTGGTATGCAGACCTCTATTTTTTCTTTTACGACATGTAAGTGTGTTTATTTTATTTGTTTTATTTTCGTCTAAAATACTGTTCTACGCGTGCGTGTCTTTCTTAAATTTTCGTTTTGCATGTGCGTGCGTCTTGTAACGTTATATGTTTTCTTTGCCTTTTCTTTTTTTACCTATCACATTCAAATATGTAACGCGTGCACAAATGGGTTCGAACTTTAATATGTATTGTTTTATTTCGCGCTAGTTTACATACATGTTTCTTTTTCTACGATTGTCTCTTTTATTCATCGCCAGATATCGCTCTTTTCTTAATTGTGTTTAAAATTATTTTCGTGTGCACTTGTTTTCTTTTATTTCTTCTTTGCACATCGTGTAAATTTGTATATATATATATATATATATATATATATATATATATATATATATATATATATATATATAGGTAGATATTATATATAGATATACATATATATATATATATTGCTATCCTTTTAGGGACCCTTCTAAAACGTTGTGTCTCTTTTTTTTTCTTCGTTTGTTCTCTATTTCTCTTGGTAACGCAGTTCATATTTAATCTGCGACTTAAGGTCACAGAAGCTCGAGGCAGCAAAATTATATGTGTTATGGTGTATTGATTGTATATACCACCGTGTATATAGTTTATCACTATAATGTATGTGTAATATATTGAATGCGTACGTAGCAGTAATAAATGCGACCGTGTTCTTATCATAAACGTACAATATGTATTCATGTGCATTGTATTTGTTTGAGAAACATACTATTGTGTGTCCTAATGGTCTATTTTACGGCCAATGATTCATCTTAAATAGAGATATTAGTGTGTGCGTGTAAGAACATAATACACGTACTAAATTCACGACTACATAGCTGTTTCTGCTGTTTTGTTTTTCTTCTGGGAATCCCTTTACAATCCATTGAAGAATTTCAATATTTTTAAAATAACTATACAAGACAGACGATGGTAGATTAAATGTATTCCCTTTACTCCCAGATATTTGTCTTAGCAAAAGTGCATGATCGAGGATCTTGGCTTTAGGGTGTTCTTTTGTGCCTTCATTGTTCTTTCTCCATCATGCAGAGGCATTTTTAGCGTTTCTGTCCCTCTTGATAACCCAGAGCTAACTCTAATTTTGCTTGCGCAAACCGAAACCCATGACATGTGACACAAGACTTTCAAACTTTGTTCATGTTTCGGTACTTGACCGTGTAAAAGAGTTTGGGATATTTAACAATCTGTAAAACCGTGACTTCAGACATCTGTTGCCCACTCATCACGAGATCGATAGATAATAAATGCAGATAGTTAGATAGATTAAAAGATAGATAGATAGTAAATAAGATCGATAGGTAAATTAGTAGTAAGGGTTACAAATAAATGAATATATACCTACATTAGATATACAGAAAATGGCAATGCTCTGCATTTGTAAAATATAGGTTATGTCTTCAATTTCTAGATGTCGATATTTGCTGATTGAACTGATTATATACATATACACACGTATATATATATATATATATATATATACATACATATATATATGTATGTGTGTTTGTGTGTGTGTGTATATATGTGTATATATGTGTGTGTGTAAATTCTTCTAATATAGAAAGAACAGAACGCAGAGAACAAAAAGAACAGAATCCGATAGAGAATTGGCTCTATAATAAAAAAAAATCGAAACTGCATGAATAAATACATTGTATTTCGCTTACTTTACGACTTTTGTTCTCCTCATCTGGTCACCACCACATGCTTAAAGCTATCAGAACCCAAAAAAATAAATTTCGTCTCATCCAAACATCATGTATGGCTCGAGTAATCCATGGGTTTTGTTAACATGTGTCCAGCAAACAGTTTGTGGGTTTTCTTGTGTATTGGCTTAAGAACAGGCTTCCTCCTATGGTTACAACTATGCAAACCCATTTGAGGAGTACAAAGATAAGTGTGTCATGCCTACAGTCAATCATGGTGACGGGAATGTCATGGTATAAAACTGCATGGGTGCTGCATGTATAGGAGAGTTACATTTCATTGAGGGAACAGGAATTCGAACATGTGCTCTCAAATACTGCAGCAGGGCATTGCCCCCTTCCTCCAGAAACTCGGTTGAGGAGAAGTTCCATCCATGACTATGAGCCAAAACACACATTCAAGACAGCCACTGCGTTACTAAAGAGGCTGGGGGTAAAGGTGATGACTGGCCAAGCATGTCTCCAGACTTGAACACAATAGAACATCTGAACACATATATATATATATATATATATATATATATATATATATATATGTGTGTGTGTGTGTGTGTCTGTGTCTGTGTCTGTGTCTATGGGTGTGTATGTGTGTGTGTATGTGTGTTGAATTTGTTAGATACTTAATTTCACCCAAACATTTGACTAACTGCCGTGACGTGCATACAATTTATTAAAACCAAAATCATGTAATATATTCAGGGAGTATGCCTTTTAAATGAGAAATAAGGTTCTTCTCCACTATAGCACTCTGATGTAAAAACAAAACTCTTACCTGTGACACACATAAAGGTTTTCACAACAGAAAATTATGTAAATTATTTGAAATCCGTTGTACATTACCCGCCCTAAGCAAGAGAATGTTTCCATATATATGCTGTAAATTTCCTGTTCTAGGGAACGTACAATTATCTCATGCATACAATACCCGTCCTAGGATAGGAAATATATTATTTTGTTCAAGATGGAAAATGATACGTAGACATAAAAATTCCTCTATCCCAAAATAACATGTATGTTCAAAATTTTTCTCATGCTTGTTGTTTATATTTTTAAAATGTTGGCCTCAGTTCAATTTGGAGAATTAACAAAATGTGGTCAACTTAAGAGAAAAACAACATATCCTTACTTCAGTGACTCAGACGTTTTACTATTTATGTCTACTAAAATGGTATGCTTATTTACTAAATTCTAATCTATTTTTATAATTTCATGGTTGGTTACCTGCAGGTTATTTTCTAACCTTCGTAATCAAGTTTAACATCGTGATTAACTCCGAATCTCTTCATTCAAAAAAATTTACACTTTCTACATGGCACACCAGTGTTCGCATATATATATATATATATATATATATATATATATATATATATATATATATATATATGCCCACTCCGGAGTAAAAAAAAAATATGCCAAACAAATTTTATACATTTTATTTCACTAAAGTTATATTGAACAAATAACAATTGAACAAGGAAATTTAAACGAGACTAATAACACATAACAAAACATTTACTGCTGCAGAAAACGTTTATCATACCATTATCCCTGTATTCCCATGTTTAACTGTCAGTCTTTATGCCACTTCTCGAAACTCTTTCTCCAGTTCTTCGATTGCACCGTTCAGGAGCATCAGGAGCATCACTAACAAGACAAAATCTTGATATATCTAACCAGAAATAATTCCTGAACCTGTCTGTATCTTTCTTGCCATAACAAATCTCTTTCTATCATTGATGTTCTTCTTAGATAAAAAAATGTTTTTTTGACACACCTTTTAGAAGAAAATCCTATTTATTTAATTCGTCTAGATATTGCATATCTAAAAAGAGAATTCTCAGCCCTCATTTTGAATTCCTTGCTACCCTCTCCATAATTTTCTTCTGTTCCTTCAAAACAGTTAATTTAAGTATGTGGTTGTCTTTTAAAGTGGATGCTCTAGGGTGATTTGATCCAGATTTCTTTTTTACCAAGCGTTCGACTTCGAACATTTAACCAATTCGCTTCACTGCAGAAAGAGATGTTTTGAAATTTCCTTTTCTTAAAATAGCAAAAATCTGTTGTACGTCATTTTGGACTGCAATTCGGTTTTTTATATCCTCGCCAAAATGCAGTCTTACCATTTTTCGGATTCATTTTTTCACTTATCAATATATGCTATAATAATAATGATCTGCAAAATAGAACTTTTCAGTTAAAATTAACAACGACGCATGGAAATATATTGAAAAATCGATTTCTTTCTACTTTCACTCTTAGCTCATTTATTTTTGCTCATGGGTCTCTCTCTCCCGCTCTCTGTCTCCGTCTCTGTCTCTCTCTTTCTCTCTCTCTCTCTATATATATGTATATATAATGCTAATGTGTATTTACAATTATATTATCGTGATATATATATATATATATATATGTGTGTGTGTGTGTGTGTGTATGTGAGTGTGTATGTATTAAAACGTTTATAGGTTATGACTTATTCTATCGTTTGATAATTTCAGACCAATATTATAGTACTAAACACTAAGAGACAACGTGCATATACACGTAGCCTATAAAATAATTTTCAGAACACTACTTGGAGAGGCTTAACATATGCAAAATAGTACTTGCTAATATATTGAGGTATATTTGTGTATCGATTTTACTGCGGTTTTACTACAATGCACACATAATTTTTTTCTCGCAGAAAAGCCGCAACTTTAAAAAAATATTTGTATATAAATATAATTCGAATTATATGAACGCATTATCATTGAGGTTCAGAAAGTGTGCAATAAAGCATAATCTTTGTGTATCGCTTGTTATATTAGAAAAAAATTATACGAATATTTCCATAGCTGTTCAAGTATTGTAAAAAAAAACATGTTGATTCTCAAGTGTTTTTCTTCAGAAATTAATTTCCTCTAAGTTACCTATGGACAATAGATTCCGAAGTCATAAGGCATAATGCAATGTTGCAGTCATACGTTTTTTCCATTGATTAGCATCCCGGTGGTTTCCTCGCCCACAGATATAAGTGATAAGAAACCCAACTGAGAATAGTAGTTTGAAGCATCTATATGTGTAAAACTGCTTGTTAAAATTAAGCTATAATAGAGTACTAATTATTTTACAATATAATATAATTTGATTTGTCTCTCGCTGTGTACCTTTGTTCCTGATTGAATAACTATAGCTTAAGTTATATTTTATGAGGTATGGATAGTTTATGTTAGTTTGAATGTGTCATATTTATTCATAGACATGTCAATATCAAGATGCAAATTTGTCTCGAAGGAAGTAATGTTCGCCCGAGTAGAATTATTTCACAGTAAATAAAGGACATATGGATATTTTTGGTCTGAAAATATTAATGAATTTCGACAATTTCAAGAACAGTTAAAATTGCGTTAACACCAATCATTACCATATTTCTCAATATAGATTATAGTGCATAAATTTATTTTCAACAACTATGTTCCACTTCAAAAATGTCATAATATATTTTACTTTCTTTCACATATCTAATATGTCCTCAGTCGAATGTGTATCATTTCCCCTCATTTATTTCCATCTCTCTATATATGTCATAATATAATATGTACATATCTCTCCTCTCTTACTACATAAAGGGCAAATTCATCTAATGAGATTATCGGTTTACTTGCAAATACATAATAGTTTTTTTTTAAATAAATTTGTGCGTTCTTTATGAGGACAGTATTTCGCAGAATTCGAGATTATTCGCATAGATTGCGTCGAGATGGACAAAAAGATTATGCAATTTAAAAATCATATTTGATATAGCGTGGTACATTACGGAGATTAGCTGTCGAGAGAGATGGTCTGCTTCTATACCAGACACACCACTATTAACTTTCTGAGCCATAATTTGTAAGGTATTAATATGTGTGTTTCAATATCAGATCGGGAATTTGCATTGGTTGGCGTATATATATATATATATATATATATATATATATATATATATATATATATATATATATATATATATTCCCTTCAATTTCTTCCTCTTCTAGTTGCTTTGGTGGTACTCACGAATTCAATATGTATACCTACAGAAAAGGGCATTTACGAAAGATTATAAATTACACACAATTATTGTTTTCTGTGTTTTGCGTTTAGGTTTTATAGAATAATGTACAAAAATATGCATCTAGAAGAGATTTATTTTCAAGACCAGCTCATTTTGTTACAAAAATAGTTGGCCACTTTTTTAAAGGGAGAATCTAGTTGTTCTTTGAATGACTTTCTGTCATGTATGATGCCGATTAAATAGTAATACATGTAACCATAACATAAAGGGGCCTTCATTTACTCAATCTTTATACTTTATACATCGGTAAATTTATAACCTCAGTTGTATTAGATTGTGAGGAATATATAAGAGATATTTTACATTTTGATTTAAAATGATCTATTTTAAAATAAGTTTTCCTTATATTACTTTTAATTTATATATCATTTTAAAAACGTTTTAATCTAATCGTTAAAACTAATCGTTGAAACTATAATTGCTTTAAACAGCCATATCTTTTTTTTTTAAAACGTGGAATAGAAGATGGGGAAAAATCCATATTTAAATTTAAACTAGGCCAAAAAGCTGATGTAGCAGTTCGAGGGAACAAAGAGGCGTTAGCCCCAGGAGCCCTTACTGAACGCACACACTAATAGTGGTTTAAAATATTTCGTGGTAGCTAGGAGAGACTTCAACCTGAGTAGAACAGTAGTCGGGCATCGGATACTGACAACGACCAATTAAGAGCTTTTATCGTAGCCAATAACTAAACAACTGTTCGAGAAGTTGCTTCTGAATTAGACGTAACGTACACACAGATGTTTTACCACTTGAGAAAGATTAGGAAGATAAAAAAAAAATTGATAAATATGGGCATCATGAATTGAACAATAATCCCAAAAAACGCCGTAATTAAGTGTTATCTTCCGTTTCATAACAAGAACAACGGTTTTCTCGACCGGGTGTTGACTTGTGATAAAAACAAAAAAAAAACTTTGTTCTTCACGACAATCGGCGATGACCACTTCAGTCTGTAGACACTGACGAAGCTCCACAATGCCTGATGCCAGACGAGCACCATAAAATATAATTCTGAGTGTTTGGTGGTCTGCGACCGGTCTTTTTATGACAGTTGTTTTAAACTATTACGGTTGTGAAGTACTGTTAAAAAATGGATGACATGCCTCAGAAACTTCGACAATAACACCCATGATTAGTCAACTAAAAATACCAAATTCTTGCCTACGACAATTCCCGACTGTGCATTGCTAAATCGAATAAGCAGATGTTGAACGAATAAGGCTACGAAATTCTGCTTCACTCACCATGGTCACTAAACGCCTAGCTCACCGACTGTTTCTTTTTCAAGCGTCTCGCACAACTTTCTGCGTTAAAAATCAAAAACACCTTAAACGACTCCATCGTCACTAGTACGCAAGATTTTCAAGGTACTTGTTGAATACACTTGTATTACAGTTGAAATAGTGTTGATTCGGATGGTACTTATTTTATTTAATATTTATTTTTGTTTTAAACTAAGATATGTTCATCTAAATTTTAAATTAAAAATGAATCGCAAGATCTTCCTTTTCAACCTGATATTACATTTGCGGTAAAGAAACATTTCTAAACTTGCTAGAAATGTATAGCTGAGGCTATGCCTTTCACACTTATATTTAAGTATAATGACGGACAGATGAACGACGATGATGTTGTATTAGGAATAAGCTCTAATTACAGAAGGTTCTTATCTCAAATTATACTTGATGAATAATGGACTATAAGTTTTGTCAACTTTTTTCTTTTCAATATAAGCATAGGAAGAATTATATTTACCATATTAACAGTTTATTAAAGAACACGAATTTTTAAATCTTTCCGATTTTACAATTTCCTAAATCAAAATGCCAACGCCCATCAATATATTGATCATGCATAAAGTTGCTTAACTTCGGTGATCTAATGGACATGAGATTTTTAATATGATACTACTGTGTATTATTTTGTTGGTTTTATCTATCATTTTTTCGTCTGATTCATCGATCAGTAAGTTTGTTTGTTTATATTTTATCTTGTCTCATGAGATTTGCCTGTTCTCCTCAACTCCTCAATATATCAACATCATTTGTTAAACCGATTTGCGTATTGTTTTTATTAATCTGTATATAGTTTCTGTAATGTTTTCCTTACAGATGTCGTGCTCGCTGTTGACCTTTAATGCTTAATCGATTTTGAATGAAGTAAGCCAAAAATACATACTTGAAAAGCATTACAAAAGAAAAAAAAATGATCATCTAGCCCGCAACATTATATGACTACAGGGTGTTCTCATAAAAGTTAAAGCAATGTATATATATATATATATATATATATATATATATATATATATATATATATACATATATATATATAGTCATCCACATACAGTTCTGTTTCGCTGTTTCACATCTCATCAGTGCGACGTATATATATATATATATATATATATATTTATGTATATATGTATATATAGATAGATAATTATATATATATACATATATATAGTTATATATATAGTTATATAGTTATATATATATATATATATATATATATATATATATATATATATATAGACATACGTGTGTGCATGTGTGTGTGTAGTATTATCACATAGAAGTGAACACCAAGAACGTAGTGCTAGTAGAGCACATGTCTCCACAATGTGTACCAAAGAATGCCAGAGTTTCGCAGGGCTTAAACGCCTCCTTCGTGCGGCCCATCACTGAAAGTTTTCGTGTTTCTGTAGATATTTGTCTTGTGTTCTGTATCAAGTAATGGCAATGTTTAAAAACGAATTTGCTGCCATCATTATCCCATCGTATCGTTATTATATCAGTAAAGTAATATCCTCATAATACCTATATATATATATATATATATATATATATATACATATAAATATATATATGTGTGCGTGTGTGTGTGTGTCTGTATGTATTGTGTCAGGTCATATCATATGCCACAGGTACCATGTAACCCAGTACTTCCTGCCTTATTGTCGGGCCACCCGCGACTAAACTGGTTCCCCCACCAGACTTGTTTGGTGAGGAGGGCGGCTAGTCTCCCTGAAGTATTAAAAAGGGCGAATGGACCCTTTCCCGGGTTTACAGCCAACCAGCTCCGTGTATATTGTGTGTATGTATATATGTGTTGGGGTGTAGAGGGCTCCCGTAAGCCGTGGTTAAGACAAACTTTCTAGGAGAAGCAAATCTCTGATTTAAAAAAAAAACATGAAGCGAGTGACCAGTACCTGTATTAAGCTTGTCTGGAGTGTAATTTGTTGCTGGCTATTTTGCTCTTGCTTGTTACTGGATCTAAACATTTGGAACCGACAGAGAGAGAGAGAGAGAGAGAGAGAGAGAGTTTAAGCTGTCGTCAAAGCTAAGACTCTGTATCATCCTCTTTGTATAGATACTCACTCAGGCATTTTTGGCTCATGGATTTTAAGTGACTGAAGAAGTTGCACTCGTCTGTCAAGACGTTTCAATCATATATATATATATATATATATATATATATATATATATATATATATATATATATATATATATATATATATATACTAGCCCATATACCTGCGCCTCGTGTATATTTGTACTGTACGCTGGGGGACCTTTGCCGGTTAATTTGCCCTGCTAGTATATATATATATATATATATATATATATATATATATATATATATATATATATACACGCACTTTTTTGGCTAGTTTATATGTTCGAAAACTCAGCGATTATTGATCACATTTTCACAAATAAAGGTTTCTTGGAAAGCTAATGCCCTGAATAATGTATGGGGAATGTGATATTCGCCCTTAGAATCGCAAATTCAGGGGCCATCCATCATTCAGTGCCTTTATTGGTACTTCTTTACTCTGATAAAAATGTTCTAAAACAGGTGCAGTATCTTTCCACTCTAAAAATAACCTTGTAAAATCACCACTATTATATGTTTCGAGGTTGCTGAAAACGAAAATTAAGTTTAAAATTCCAGAAAATGAGTAGTTTACAAGATAGGTTAAATTATTTTAATAAAAAATGGGATCACTTTCCTATAATAATTTCAATTAAAATTAGAACCCAATTCATGGCCTGCATTTTGGTGGGGTTAGTTGTATTTTGAGGGGGGGGGGGTTTATTGTGGTCTGCTAGACCAAATCAAAACCTTCCAAAAAATAATTGATTACTATAGATTTCGGGTGTACTGGAAATTTAATAGCTTATAATTTTTCCACAATTAAGTATTTTTCCTATGTATTAAACAAAAATAGTCGCGCACTTGCGCGTACAACAATGGACTCCACTCATAAGATAAAGATTTGCATTGTTAAATGCCAGGAAAGTACTTATTTGCGGAAAATTTTTATGCAATATTCGTTTTCAGTATGCATGAATATCTATAGACAACAAGTTGCGCCCCCACTATCATCATAAGTGAAGTATCACCTCCTTTCTTTATGTGTATAATAACTGTTTGCTGTAAAAGAGTTCTTACAAGATGATGATAAAAACAGATTTATCTTTGTGTTGTTAGGAATGGCGAGACACAAGACATTTACAAACATAGTTGGTTTCTTTGATCTTCAACCGGCCGATCGGTGACGTCAGTAATTCAAACTTTGATTTACATTGTCTATTTATTCTCGGTTCGCTTCTAAGATGCTCTCCTCTCCAACGTACTCTCTCTCTCATCAACTCTAACTCATCAGCCTTTCACACCAACTAACTAATAACTTCGAATCCTTAGATTCCTATATTGAGAAGTCTCCTTTGTTTATGAAGCCAAAAGTGTGGATACCAATGTGACTAATTTTCACGGGGCTCTACATATGTTTGCACAAACTCACTTTTGGCATACAAAATAATCCTTAATTCTTAATGTAACCCATTTTTAAATAATATATATTAACTCGCATTGTGCATTCATTTAACTGACATATTTAATATTTAGATTTCTAAAACAATTGACAATTGACACTTTTTCCGACATTTCTAACATTTCATTTTTACTATTATCTTTAACACTTGCTTACAGGGTTCGATTCTAGCCTTATCCTTATATCATTTCCACTTATCTAGTATGTCTTCTTACTAACATGAGAAAGAATAAGACTTCCAACACATACTATTCTGCAATTTATGTCGTACACTTTCTCAGAGAATCAATTGTGAGGCGCAAATACATGTTTGTAGTTTAAAAAAAAACAAGTGAAATATTTTTTCACAGGAACTGATGAGAAAAAAAAACATACGCAATAGGAAGCTAAAGTTGCTAAAGACTGACTGCTAACTGTACACTAATGCCTTGGAAAAATGGACTTATCTCTCTCAGATCAGTGAGGACATACAAGTGCTTTCGTTAAGAGTCACAATTGGTTGTTTACAAAACCATTCGGCGTAAATGATGTCGGGTAACTTTTAGCATAGAGTGACAAACATTGTATATGATTTAGCTGTTTTAAAAGCAAATATAAAAATATAAGTTTTGGTAACTTTTTACTTTATTTTCACCTTTATATTTACCTTTAAAATGTTCTCAGGTATGCCTAAAACGAATGTATAAAGTTTTCTCAAATAAGTAGTTTTTCAGATATTAAGCAATAGAATGCTTTATGTTAAAAACGATAATCATTGTTATACACACAAGCGCACATATTTTTGCCATAATTTATATACTCAGTACTCCATAGCTAGTCTTAACACTTACTGATCCAACGTGTCGCGAATATAAAGTTAGAAAAAACAACATCATCTATGAATGTAAATGTACCATTTGAGAGGGTAACTTATATAAAATTCCATTAAACAATAATCCCCTTGCATACACAACCACCAACCAATCCCGCCAATTTACTTAGCATAAGATTGACACTAGCGCACTCTCCCAGCAATTAACAAAACAAATATCACTTTTTTCCACTATGAAGTCATACTAATAGAGAAAATAATACATCACGAAACAAATTTTAGACAACTTGAAAATAATTAAAGCAGTATATATGAAATGCCTAAGTTTAGTTTTACTCAAGTAAAAACAACTTAAAATGTTTATTATAAAACCAACGTTCATACAACCTTAGTTAGTGACGCAGAACTGTCTTGTCAATGCATCTTAGCCGATTAGATATCGCCCACACCTATCTGCTACAATTAGAAACCTCTAACTTCCGACTTTCTTACTAGTGAAAATGTGTATAGTGATACATTAAGAAAGCATTTCTACAATTTCGTCTACAAAAAAAAAAAAAAAAATGAAGGATTTTTTTTTACAAAAAGTGTACAATCAAATAAAAGGTTAACGTTATTTTTAATTATGTTCTTATATATATATATATATATATATATATATATATATACACGAGGGGCGTGCAATAAGTAATTCCCCTGACCCACTTTCAATTGTAAGATCTAGCTGAAATTTTGCATGTGCAATGATTTATATCCCTAGGGATTATGTAGTAAATTACAGCTCTGAACTAATTGGGTTTTCTCTTTTATAGGTGTTTGAAATGAGCTTAATGTGAAATGGAGCCTGTTGAATGTCGAGCAGTGATCCGGTTTTTGTATTTGAAAGGACGCACACCACAGGAGACTTTTGATGAAATGAAAGAAATTTATGGTGATAATGCCCCAACAACTGAACTTGTAAAACGCTGGCATCGTGAATTCAAACATGGCCGGAAATCTGTGAAAACAGCTCCCAGATCTGGGGTCCCCCAATCTGCTATTGATGAGACATCTGTCTGTCAAGTTGAGGCTGCTCTTTTGGAAAATGGGCGCATTATTATTCGACAAATAGCCCAAGATGTCAAGATTAGTACAGGGTCTGTGTAAACTATCATTCATGACTATTTGCATATGCATAAGTTGTCTGCCAAATGGATTCCAAGGTCGCTCACTCCATTTCAAAAGCGATAACGCGTCGAGTGCTCGAGGATGAATTTGGAGATATGCCAAGAAGATGAGTCAAAGTTATTCAAAAGACTGAGTACATAGAATAAAACCTTGGTCCATCACTATGATGCAGAGACCAACGCTCAGGGAATTCACTGGAAGCACTTGGACTCATCACCTCCAAAGAAGGCAAGGGTGCAGCCCTCTGCTGGCAAGGTCATGCTCACAGACTTCTGGGACCAGGACGGAGTAGTGATGACAGACTTACTGGCAAAGGATACAACAATTAGAGGAGCCTATTATGCTTCACTTTTGAGGAAATTAAGGGAAGCTATCAGAATCAAGAGGTGAGGCAAGATCAGCAAAGTTACCCTTTTTCTGCAGGACAATACTTTAGTCAACAACTCGCATGTTTCCAGATAAGAAGCACCCTACTCTCATGACCTTGCACCCGTTGACTTTCACCTCTTCCCAGCCATGAAGTTGTTTTTAAAGGAAAGCGTTTCCCAGATGAGGCAATCTTGATTTCTGAAGTCACGTCGTTGTTGGAGGACCAATCTGCGGTGTTCAACAAAAACTGTCTCCAGAGCTTCATCAAGCGAGGGGAGAAATGCATAACTCTTGATGGTTCCTATATAGAGAAAATCTAATAACTGTGCCAAGTTTCGTTGCTCTATTTCTATAGAAAGTGGGTTAGTGCATTACTTATTGCACGCCCCTCGTGTGTATATATATATGTATATTTATATATATATATATATGTATATATATGTAGGTATATATATGTATATATAAGTATGTAATATATATATATATATAAGTATGTACATTATATATATATATATATATATATATATATATATATATATATATATATATATATATATATATACTAGCATGTGAGCACAGCGTTGCCCCGGGTTTTCGGACGTGTCTTGAGCAAAGATTAAAAAAAAAAGTTGTAGTAGAAGGCAGCCTCGAACCCATACCGCGAAGGAGTAAAAGAACTGGAAAACACGTGACATCTTTGTGGGTACAACTACCGCCAAACCGGAAGGGGCGTAGGTTTAAATTAAGGCTAGACAATCGAAATAATAATTGTGAAAAAAGCGACCCCCTACCTGTAGAAAAGTTCCCAGTTGAGGGTGAAGAAATTAAAGTGTTTAGCCTACTTTTCGGTATTTGCCGCCTGAAGGGCCGAGCTTCAAATCGATACTGATCTTGTGACAGTCCGTCTCATCCGTCGAAAGATTTAGGCAGACATGCAAGCATAAATACATCATTTATATTTTGGTAGCTCAAATGTTTGACTTGCTCTATCTATTAACACCCTTAATGTAAAATTTCAAAAATTAGGAGAGACCGCAAAGGTCATTTTTTTTTTACTTTGCCCCCTATTATGACCCCTTAACATTTATTGTGTTGAGCTCAAATCTATTTATTCATTTAGATCCCTGTCAAAGTAACCTATATCTAAAATTTCAATTATTTATACCGAAAATTGTCGGGGGAGCTGTGTAGAGTTCTCAAAGGTCAAATCGTTAAACTTTGATACTTCAACAGCAAAAGTTCTGTCCGAAAATGGATTACACAGATTTTCCTTAATCTCGCTAAACTGTATATCAAATTTCGAGTCTGTAGACTGAAAATTGACGATGTTATTGTTTTGGGAAATGTACACAGACAGACAAAAATTAGACATACACTTCCCCTTTATAGATATACTAGCGGGGTATCAGGCGTTGCCCGGGTGTGTGGAGGAGTGTATGTAGGAGAGGGTTACCCTGTTTTAATATTATGAAAAATACACGATGTTAAGAAAAATTGGAAAAACAAATACAAAGCAAAACAGCGAACAAACTAAAAAAGGGGGAAAAAGGTGTAAAAGAGGATAAAAAAAGTTTAGGTAGAAAGACAGGCTCGAACCCGAAACATGGAGGCTACGGCGAAAAAAAAAAGCCGTTAAGTTTCCCCTACGCAAAGAGACATACAGCTGAGAACGGAAAAAGTTAATGCATTAAAAACGCTTGCAGGTGGTTTTAAACTAACGTCAACGTTTTCTATGTCAAACATGACGTTATTGTCGTTAGAGCAGGAGCAGAGAAAATGAAGGAACAATGTTTTCGTCAGCCGTTCCTTTAAAAAACAGATGATTTTAGAGTGAATGAATTTAAGTGTTTGACCAATTTTTCCATGTTTGTCGGGCGAGGGTTGGAACGTCAAAAGAATACCTATCTACCGGCAATCCGTGACACGCGTCAAAAGTTTTTGCGAGACATACAAACACACACACATAAATGCATACATTTTCACTTTTATATATATAGAGAGAGATGTATATATCTATAAAAGTGAATGTGTCTGTCTGTTTTTGTGTCTGTCTGTGTGTGTGTCTGTGTGTGTACATTTCCATACGCAATAACTCTGTTAATTTTTTGTCTACAGACTAGCTGTTTGATATACAGGATACTGCGATATGGGAACATTTATGTGATCGGTGCTCTGACCAGGAATTTGTCTGTAAAGGGGTAAAAGTTGAATGATTGGCATTTTAATCTCTACCAATCTCTTCCAACAATTTTAGGTTTAAATACTTGAAGTCTTAGATATAGGTTCCCTGGACATAGATCTGCCTTAATAACTTGATTTTCCTTAAAAACAGTAAATGTTAACGGATTAATAAGGGGTCAAATTTTAAAAAAAAATTGTTTTTTTTTTTTTTTGCTCAGCATACACCTGTAATCACTCAGGACACGCTGCGCACCCATGCTGTATTATATATATATATATATATATATATATATATATATATATATATATATATATATATATATATGCATATATATATACATCTATATATATGCATATATATATATAGAGAGAGAGGGATATATATATACATAAATATATATATATATATATATATATATATATATATATATATAATTGTAAGACATTAAAAATAGTGGAATTTATAATCAATTTTTCCCTGAAGGATCCATAGCAAATCATGTTCATGTGTATGATGGTTTGTTATGTTTCCTTCTACGGGAGTAATAATTTTACAATTATAAATCCCTAACCTTTTTTCTATTCATATATGTCTTGTTAATTACACCTCTAAATGTTACTATAACTTTAATATTTAGAACACCGCAAATTACATTATATTTTCCTGAGTATTTGTTCATTTGGGCCCTACATTTTACATTATATATATATATATATATAAATATATATATATATATATATATATATATATATATATATATATAGTAAAACATAGGGTCCAAATGAACAAATACATATATCACGTATCTCTTGGTACTTAGCAAACGAAGGTTCTATGAAGAGGGATTCCACGTCGACTGCAGGGATGCTTGTGGCCGACGATATTACGCATATATATATATATATATATATATATATATATATATATATATATATATATATATATATAACTATATATATATACATATATATATATATATATATATATATGAGCTACTTTCGTTTTACCCTTTCCAAACTATAATCACTCCACCAGTAGATTTTTCCAGAAGTATACATCTATATTTTGTAAAATGTTTCAAATCTTCGCATATTGTCATTGTATTTGCGGGTTGCGGGTTATATATGTTTTAAGTATATATATATATATATATATATATATATATATATATATATATATATATATATATATATATATATATGTAATTATATATATATATATCTATATATATGTATATATATATATACATACATGTATATAAGAACAAATTGTTACTAAAACATGTTAAAATTCTTTGAAGAAAAGTTTAAAACATATTTTATTTGGAAAGGAAACACTAAATAAGTGGATAGTCCTTAATCCGCGGAGTTTTGAAGAAATACTTTTCCTCTCATCAGAAGGTTGGAATTAGCAAAATTCGTGATCGCATTATGCGTGCAAAAGTATTTGATGAAACTACAAGTAAACCAAAGATCTTACTTCACAACAAAATTGAAGCAGAGGGAATAGGGTGAAGATAAAGGTGATTTCACGTGAATGGATATCTGCTGAAAGGTAAAGTATCCAATGATAGTAACATCCAAAAATGTAAATCCAAGTAAGTTAGTTAAATTTCAATTCGCACACGTAAAATCCAAGGAAATCCCGTGATTTGTAGATGGTCCAAAAAATCCAACACACCGAAATCCGTGGAATAATTTACAAATATGTACAATGGATAGAATTTCAATGACATTATTTAAACAGAAATAAGATTTTCGTGAAACTCCGCGCCCGAGACAAAGTGTAATAAAGAAAAATGAGTGAAGAAGATGTAATAAAAGATTTAATTGTGATTGAATAAAATATAAAATAGAAAAGCAAATTTCAAAATGGCCCAGACAAGATGACGTAAAAAGGTGCCAAAAATATGGGGCAAAAAAGGGCGTCAACTGAAATGTACATATTATTACTTTAGAAAATATCAACAGGAGTTATTAAAATACAATAAAAAAAAGGAAAATTAAGGGGAGAGGATGGCCGGCATATGCAAATTCCGGATAAAGCAATTATATGTAAGTAAATGGATATAGTAAAATATAAGTAAATATTCATACAAAATATGAATGTATAGGTAAATTGATATATTTGATAGATTGGAATATTTTAACATTAAAGGAAAATTGCAGATAAAAAAAAACCCGGCCAAACTAAGAAGAAATAAAGAATTAAAATAAGGGATTATAAAGTTATAAAGTCCTAAGAAAGTATGTAGAAAAAAAGATAATGTTAATGTAAAATTATATATATATATATATATATATATATATATGAAAGGTTAAAGTAATATCTATGTAATTTCAAAATTACCATGATAAAATTTGGACTCATGTTTCCAAAAAGATATCAGTTCATTTTTAGAATGTATTATATTGTTACTTTGAGGGAAAGTAATTATAGTTATTGCTTCAGTTATACAGAGGCGACATGACTTAGAGCCTTTAGTATAAGACTTAATTTTTTTATAATAGTCCATTTGATTTAGAAGGGTGCATTTAAGGGTATACCGTTACATTTGGATGCTACAGATAGACATTTGTTTCAATTAATGAGACTTCCACAGGCGACCCTGAACCTCTCGACACTACAAACAAAAATGGAAAACCCTGATAGAAATTGAAAAACAAGGGAAACAAGATCCCTTAAAAAAAACAACAGATCGTGATGTTTTTTTAAGAGGTCTTCTTTACATATTTTTTTCTCAATTTCTTTTATTTTTTTCCATTCTTCTGTGTAGCGATGAGAGTTTCTGGGTCGCCTGAGGTAGTCTCATTGACTGATACAGATTGCTATTAGTAGCGACCACGAGTAACAGTTTAGCCTTAAATAAAATAAAAATACGCTGCTCATTATATTGAGCACTATTTAACAACGTCGTTCTTTTCATTAGTTCCGAAATTTGAACATCGCAAATCTTTATATATATATATATATATATATATATATATATATATATATATATATATATATATATATATATATATATATATATATATATATATATATATATATATATATATATATACTTTGAAGCTTTCAACTCTTGGGCTGATCATGAAACTCCTGGAAAAATAATTTTGCAAAACACTTATATATAAACTAGCTCATAGCTATATTATATAAAAAATTTCGCAAACTCTTTTTCTAGAGAAACTACGCATTTACTAATACCCAATGGAATTATAACATAATTGTCTTTATTTTTTATTTCTTAATCGAATAATACATATCGTTAAAACTAATTACGTTTTTTACAGCTGCCCTGTTTCGAATATGCCGCATTTTATCAGAAGAGGATAACCACATAAATATAACCAATAATATCTGTATATCCATTTTAACTTTTTATATTTTAAGCTTTGAACATTTGTTTGTATGCGGGGGTGTCTTAATGTATATCCATAAAAGCCTTGGTAAGAAACGTGATTCATTTTTATGAAATTGAAAATTAAAAAAGACCCGAAACCTATATGAATAAATGCTATAAAAAGAATTTATGTCTAGACAAAATATGTCAAACTATTTATCAACTTTTCTTATCATTCGATCGAAAATCTATCAACTCTTTCCGAACTTGAGATCGATACCAATATTCCTAAATAATAGCTCACTTTTTGTCTTGTCATGGTTGCTTACGTCACATAATATCATCAATAAATCTTCTGTTCTGTTTAAATATATATCTAGTTTACTGCTCTGGGAAAGTACGTATCAAAATCTTTTAACGAAAACGATGTCTTCATATTTCAGATATTTTAAGATAATAAAACATTGGTATTTATATACATTTGTCTTCAGGTTATTTCAAGATGGGGCCACTGTTTCATAAGCTGTCCTGCTATAACAAGAATATTTTAGAATCCAAATTTATTGCTTGCAAATTATCGAAAATTTGAATAAACGTAAATGTTTATAAAATATTGATACTACTTTCTCTTTTTTTCTTCTCAGTCAGCAAAAATGCAACTAGGTTAGACTTAGGCAATTTTGTGTCAAAGTCTCTATTCTAGAAACGCTATCCCTTACATAATGTTTAACGTGTCTCTCATTTGCCTAAGTACAAAAATACTTTATATTGACACATTTCTTTTCTATACTTAGTGTAACAGTGTTTTCAAATATTCTCGACTTCTACTTACCAATAGATGAAACAATTCAAGTTGAAAAATATGAGTTTATCTGTGTTCAAACACCTGCATCAATATACGATTCCAGCGCATAGAACCCCTTATAATGATAGTCAGTGTCTCTATAATATAATAAACGCCTTTTACTCACACTAATCCGTAATGGCATTTATATTTTTATCTTTACACAAATGTAGCAATGTGTTGGATATAATTGTAGCTAATTGTTAGTTTTTTTTTTATTCATCCTTTTCAAGCCACGATGTTCGTTATATTTATGACAACAATCGAGATGTATTATAGCTAAGAATAGGTTTAAGGTCACTTTAATCATGTCGTCAATATAATTGCCAATATTCTATCAGAACATGAAGCTGTTTCGCTTAATCAACGATTACTGACACTAATAAAACGTATTAGTGAAAAAGTGCCGAATCTACTGTATTTAGTAATTAGTTTGGAAATGTGTAATAGCATAGCTCCTTTTATAGTTCAACCACACTCTGTCTTCGTGTGTGCATTCATGAGTTCGTTCTCTATAAACTCCGAAACAAATGGTCTGATTTTTGTATAATTTCACACCAATGTTCCCCATGTACTTATATGTCTCCTTATATGGGTTCTGTTTCGAAATATCTAAAATAATTATCGAAAATCGATTATCCATAAAGCATATGCTAATTAAGAAGCAGTCCGATTTGGAACAAAATCTACCCCTTAATACAGCTTAAAATTACGAATGCATTAGACAAGTTTTATCACAAGCAAGGTAAATGTGAATACGTTAAAAAAGTTAGTTATCTGAAAAGAAAATAGGTCATGCTAAATAAGTGTTTCAAATTAGATCGACATTTCTCCATGATATTTTAACTTTGCATTTTAAACTTATATTTAAACAAGTGAATAAGATAATATTATAAAATCAACATTATCTCCTCTACAAGCCAATGTAGATTACAATGTTCTGTGAATTAATTAATTGCGGAGAGTCATCTAAAGTTTTCTAACAGTAGAACTCTGAGTTCTATTAATATGTCCCCAAAAGCTTAACATTATTTTTCTTGCATCAGATCTGGTTTCTGATCGTACTACGTCCTGTTGTGGTATTATTCATATCGTTTTCATATATTTTCGTGTAGGAACTGATCACCTTGTTGTTTTTTTTAATTTTTATTTTTATTGATGTTGCGCTAGTATAAGGCTTTTTAATATAAACTGCGCTAATGCTGCATCCGTTTCATTAAAATATCTGCAGCCACGACACGAAAGAGTTTGTATCTCTTAATATGGCGCACAGCATAGCCGATGGATTTTGAAAACGAGTCCGACACTGAATAAAGAAAGATCATGTTCTGTGTCGAGCACACAGGGATTGAGATATGGCCAGGAACGAATAATGTGTCTTCCTACTAAAATACTTACTATGTAGGATGTTTCTTTAGAAAAGACGAATATACTTTTTTTAATGTCATATATTCAGGTGACAAAACTAGATGACTACTGAAAGATAAATTCCTCTTTTCTGGAGATACAATCTTTCTGGAATAGCTAGTGTAAATTTGTCAGAGAAAATTGATTAGAAGGAGTACGTAAGACGAAACTGGGTTAAGGTGGATTAGAGTAAAAACAAAAGTTAGAGATTCTCCATCAAATATCGCCAGCGCCTCGATCTAGAGGAGAACAAGAAAAAGAGAAAAAACATTAGATACATTAACACGGGAGGTGACGGAAACGCATGCTATTAGAATAGAACTGGCGAGGGCGGACCTTCAACCTGAGGCAAGCGAGTCAAATGAGAGCAACGTTGTCAAGGATTAGCTAATGAAAGTTTTGAACGAAGCTGGCAACTAAAAGGTGGACAATCGTAACGAGGTCTCTAAGTGTAGCATGGATAAATACTTTGCCAGAGTTAAATACACATACTGACGTACCTTACAATTGTCCCGGGATATCTGTGTTGGATTTCTAATAATTTTCGAGGTTCGCTTCACCCAACTGTCTAATCTCCCGGTATGGAAGTTTGTATTTGTCCGACTCTCCCACCTTGAGGCGGCCTAATCGGCTGGTGGCAAAGAAAAGTTACAGAGCGTTAAGTCGGGCCTGAGCTAAAGAAGGTCGACTGCAAGAAATCCCCGAATTTTTGGGATAAACCTTAGGAACTCTATTTGAGATTGTCGCTCATTTTAATACCGATTCTGGGGAATAGGTTCAATCATTAGTTTGGTGTTTGATTTCTGGTCGAGTCACCAAGGCAATGATCATAGTATAGAAGATGCGTGTCAGAAATGAAAGAGATATTTACGATTAACGGGCACAGAGTTAAAGAGTTTGGCCGAGATCTTATCAAATCGGTTGTAAAGAGTTACCAGAGAGTTGATCGCACCAGAGCAAAATCACGCTGTGAATTGGGTGATCGATTTAGAATACCGTTCATCTTATTTCTGCGATCCGAGAGGGGGTGATATATGACAGCACAGAAGTGGCGCCAGTCCATTTTAGTCAGTCCAAAGCTTCCAAGTGGGTCGGCCATCGCTTCCTAGCATCCGTTTTAAAGACCATCAGTTTCAAACTAGACTTCAGCAAATAGATATCTGTTATTTACGGTGCATAAACGACATTAATGCAAACCATTTGCAATTCTTCGCTATCTCTCAATCTGTACTGCTCTTGATCGTTGCGTTGGTGCTGCTCATTTGTAAGCTAAGAAGTGGGGTGGCAAGTCCGGTTTTGCGAGAAATCGCATTGTTTGCTGTATCGTAATCCTGGGGTCTCCGCGTTCGCCGATGACATCACCGTATTAATGACGTGCTTCCGAGACATACAAGCGGTGAGAGAGGCACTTAGAAGTTACGAAACGATCACGAAGAGCTAAATAAATCGCAGCAGGTAAGGTGGTCTGTAGTTGAATACCGTTGAGTAGTGGTAAACCCCTTAGGGCTTTTTTTCTGCTGGACGTATTGCCCGGTTCCAATCCATTGCGTATTGTTCAGACCAAATCTCTAGCTTCACAAAACATAGGTTGGGGATACAGTCAAATAACGACGAAACGGTTCACCATTTGGCTTTGCAAGAAACTCACCTTAAATGGTAGAGCGGTGGCGTGAGCCAATTACATTTCTCTAACTCTCTACCGGTTGGCTGTAGTTCCCTTGCTTGCGAGAAACTTGTAGTTCCCTTGCTTGCGAGACGATTATGTAAAATAAAATAAAAACTTGCATCTACCCGCGGAGAAGAGAAATTCAAGAAAATATTAAGAAACAATTAAATTGTTAGAAGTTTATTCATAAATAATATTCAAACCAGTAATCGTTTATGTTTACTCGTCATATATTATGTTAATACATTGTATTATGTGTCTTAGTTTTGCTGCTCTGTATTCTATCATTGCACATCCGGAATCGTTTGTTCAATTTTTCAATAAAAACTTTGAAACATTTACGTCCATTGAAATAAGTGAATTTGATTTTTCATGCCTCACAACCTATTGAATACTATTTGAAACGATATCTGTCCGTGTTGCAATATTTTTATATATGCGCGTACGATTAAAGAAAATTGGAAGTGTCTACTTATAGATACTAGCGATACAAACTGACCAATCAAATAGATAGACGTTGTCCAAACCACCAATAAGAAATCGGAATTTCTTTATGCAGATATTAGACATATAAAAAATTCCTGCAAATAAACCTTCGTTCCTACACAAGAGAGATCCTTTTCGGTTAAAAGAATGTAATCTTTAAGGATGATACATATTAGCTACCCACTGAAAATTAATTTTGTTCTCTAGGACAATTGCAGATTAGCTAACCACAAAAAATTAAAAAAAAATTCTGCTAATCTGATCTGATGATACACTGTTTAAGTCTATGCGTGGTTTAAGAAAGTGTACTAAACTGTGTTTTTTTAATCTTAATTAAGTAAATTTCGTTTTCACTAATTAGAAACAACACATGATCTAATTTTATGTGAATATTTAAAACTATGTTTCAGTAAAAAATATGATATTAACCATACTTTACCCACGGAACATCCTACATACATGTTTATTGAAATTATAAGGCAAAACAGAGTTTATGTACAGAAAAGAAGTTCATATGAAAACGCTAATGGTATTACTTAAAAAGTAATGCCTAGGTGAGTGGCGACCGTGCTTTTTTCTAATATGGTTCTGAGCTAGCTAGTGTAAGAGATTTCTACTACGATGTTATCCTTGTTTTATTGTAATATAAATGACATTGATAAAAATGTAATTAGTTGTATAATATGCATGTATACTGTATTAGTTAAACTTTTTTTTATTAAATTAGATTCACACTAAGAAAACTGTAATACAATTACATTTTACTGTGTCCTGATCTGAGTATCCGCTGTATGTACCGCGCCGAGTCATCAAGGATTTCCGGGTTCGTGTCTGGAGGCGCATCGATTCACTGGAAGTCATAGTTTAGACATGCATCTAGAAAAAAAGTAACTCTGGGGATGTTGGAAACAAGATGTTGGATAGCACTAGAGGAGGATTAAACTCTAGCAGATCAACGGTTTTATGATATTAAGAGTTACGTTATTTAACTGCAAGTAGGGAGATGATCTCAGGGCAATGGATAGGTGCAAACAGGAGAGCCAGATTCCACTGCGCTGGGAAAGTTAATGTCAACTCATCCCATGTATTCTGCCAAGTTCAAATCATGTGATGTCTTCAGAGGAATCGGCCCATAGGATGTCTATGGAGAATACTAAATATGATTTCATCTACGGCATGGGATATTACACGGCACAATAATATGTTACAGATTGAGTTCAACGTATTTAACCATTATGTCAGCTTTGTTAGTTTTATTAAATACATTTTTAATTTTTTGTAAATTATCTGGTGTTTATAAAGGTCAAGTTTGGCGTAATAGATAGTGCATCGTAATCAATTAGCGAACTTTGATTGTTGTACAAACTAATCGTCTATAAATTGGCTGTCGACATATTTATAAGAAAAGAAATTTGTGATATGATCTTGATTGGTCCTATTCAATATATATTTCACGACATTTTCACAGCTTATATTAATTTATTAAAAATTCCCTTTTTTACATTACTAGAAGGAAACATCTAATACTATTGGTAGGCTATAGAAACAAAATTTTTCAAATAAATGCCAAAAGTGGCTTATTACATTCATTTATATGTAAATAGATGGGAACAAGTGATTTTGTTCAAAACAGGTCAACATTGGAGGGTCGCTGGCCCCAAACGTGATTTGACCGCGTCGACGCGTGAAAATGGCCCAAATTTCGCCCCCGAACACGCTTAATCACTTATTGAAAGCCACAGGGTGCATTTTTTGACTATAAATGCATTTGTATCATTAAATCTAACATTCCCATTGGCTATCCCACAAGTATAGGGTTTTTTAGGGTATCTCAGAGTCCCAAATGGGTCAAAATTACCCCAAAATTAGCCAAAAATGGTCGGAAATCACGGATTTTCAAAAATGCACCTCCCAAGCCACACAGGGTGCAATTTTTTACCATAAATGGCTCTATATCATTAAATCTAACATTCTCACTGGCTATCCCACCTATATAGGGCTTTTCAAGGTATCTTAAGGGTCCAAAATGGGTCAAATTTACCCAAAAATTAGCCAAAAATGAACAAAAATCACGGATAATCCCCAAAATGCAGGTATTATATCTCATCGGGCTCCTATAAACACTCCTGTATGGCTTTTTACAGTCGGAAGACTGAAATAACCACCCTGTTATCTTATCCATTTGTATTTAGGGTATTTAGAGATCTTTGGAGGATGTAAAAAGGGTCAAAACAATCCAAAAATGACAAAATTACGCTTTACGGTACATAAAATATGAATCATTAGTTCATTCATCAATGATACTTTTTAGAAACATCGTAACTTTACTACATAAACTTCTCAGAAACTAATTAATTGTAAATTGAACATTGAATGTCAATAAAATGCTGTCCAAGCAGAGTCTGAATTCATATTGTTCTCATAGTTACCCCAAAATTGATGAAAATGTCCCTCGATTCGCTATTTCTCGATTTGTAACCAATATATGGAATAACTTGATAAAAGGTATGAGTAGTTAGCAAATAAATTATTTTGTTATTTCAAGACACAGCTTCACTTCACATTACTTTAAAATCATTCAACAGTAAAATATCAATATAATGCATTAAAGAGCTCGTCAATCACATAATTATTCTCTAGCACAAATACTGGTTTTCGTCTTGTCAAGTTCCATGCACCAATGAGATTGCACGACAAAAATTGAATTTTCAATGTCTTCTGCTCTTCAATTCGGGAAGGATACTGCCATGTTTTCTTTCTATTGTCGTTGGGAAGTGGTTCCAAATATTCTACAATGTACCCGATCTGTTTAATGAGTAGTTCAAATTGTTTGAGGTATCATGCTCTGGCAATTGGTCACTTATATCCTCCACTTCAAATCGAGCATCGTCCAAATCCAAACGAGTGTGCAGTTCTTGCTCTGCCAGAAACCGTTCATATTTCATATCGACGTGGAAAGTGTCAATGAGCCATTTGCGAGAGAGAGACTTTTGATCGACAAAGAATCTTCGTTCATGTACATCAAATTCATCAGGATTCACATCTTTTGAAAGTATATTGACAAGGACATGGTGCTCCCGTTTCCATTTAATCATATTCACACGTCTGGAACCCTTTGCTTTGTAGACATCTTTGTCGTAAATTTTTAGCGATCGATCAAGTTTATGTTTTATCCCAGGTATTGTACAATAACGAACATCACTTCCAAAGGCTTTCTGCCACAATTGTAGTAATCGCAAGGAGAACTGGTGAATATGATTTTTCTGTGTCGTGGAACCATATTTGGCAGCATGATGTTGCACAGCTTGAACACATTCAGCCTCAGTTGGAAGAGAATCAAGCAGAAAATAAGTCCAATCGTCGTAATTATAATCTTCGTCAATCTGCCCTGCTATACCAGCCATGTTCATTGCATTTTACTAACTGAAAAAGAAAGCAAAGTTCAGTACAATTCACAATTAATGCAATGCAATGTTATCGTGTCTATTTAAAGATACCATTTCATTGTTACAGAAAGAAAACATTTCCTTATTTGGTAATTTTCCATCTATAACTCAAATTAAGCCCCTTTTTGGCAACCTATGTTGATTCTTAGGGACTTTTTGACTCTCTTTGGCTAAATCGGCCATATTTAACCCTTTTTAAAGGTCCGTATACCCCTCATTAACAGTGAAGAAGTTAGGAGAGTGCCTGCCTCAAGCATTTCCCAACAGTTTCTGCCATGTAGAGGTGTCTCTGAGCCCATGGGAGGTGCCTTTTGTGAAAATCCGTGATTTCCGACCATTTTTGGCTAATTTTGGGGGAATTTTGACCCATTTGGGACTCTGAGATACCCTAAAAAACCCTATACTTGTGGGATAGCCAATGGGAATGTTAGATTTAATGATACAAATGCATTTATAGTAAAAAATGCACCCTGTGGCTTTCAATAAGTGATTAAGTGTGTTCGGGGGCGAAATTTGGGCCATTTTCACGCGTCGACGCGGTCAAATCACGTTTGGGGCCAGCGACCCTCCAATGTTTACCCGTTTTGAACAAAATCACTTGTTCCCATCTATTTACATATAAATGAAGGTAATAAGCCAATTTTGGCATTTATTTGAAAAATTTTGTTTCTATAGCCTACCCCTACTTATACATAAGACGAAGTCACTCTCTTTGTCTGTTATTTTTCTAGATAGCTTTCTTCTATAAAATATTCAATTCTGTTCTTTCAATTATTTTGAGAATCAGCACAAGAAAACCTTTCAGGAAAATTAAATCGTATTCGATTCAATCTCTCACATAAAATATTTTAGTCGGATCGTATTTTATCATATGAACGCATGTAATATTTGTTATCAATGAACATTGAATAAAATTAATAAATGTTTGATATCCACGCGCAAATATGTTTGTACGGTGCTAATTTTCCTGTTACATCGATGCTGTGTTTCCTCATCGCCGTGTTTCTAGTAGTTTTCTTTTTCTTGTATTTATTACTGTTTTAAGACGAATAAGACATCGCATGCATGAAATACATAAGATGACGATCGCTGATCATCTGTGACGGATTAAATTAGAAGAAATCGATTTAAATTTAGAGACGGATTTAAAACAAAATAATTATCTCCTTACTACTTAGGTCTTACATTGAAAAATGAGTTAAGTAGACGAAGTAAAATGGAAAATACTCACTAAAATTATTTGTTTTCCACATCATTGGATCATGACTCGCAAACCAATGGTTATCTCGTTTGAGTCTCTCCTACAAAACATATGCAATTGTTTATGCTATTTACTTATTAAACACCGCCTACTCACACATGAAGCTGATACGAACGGTCTTTGGTATTTCATAAATTTGAGGATTCTAATTATTGAGCTACAGAAAGAAAAAATAGATTCAGAAAGATAATGCTCCTCAGTCATTCTAACATCTTGCATGTAAAAAAAACGAGCAGCTATCGAACTGATATTTTCATTCGACATATATACCTGATGAAAGCATATATGCGGATCGGAATACCCAGTTACAATCTAAAAAAAAGACAAGTCATTTTTCAAACTAATAGAGCCAGAATCGTTCAACCTTGTCACAGGGAAATACAGATATGTCATATACGAGTAGACGCAGTAAAAAGATTACCTGAGGAGTTTTACGGACAGAAATTATTTTGGATGATAGGGGACGAGGGCGTGTTAAAAAAAATAGACTTTTATATTGAGAATATGTAGCAAGATTAAATGTTGTAAGTTCAAGCATAAATCATCACACGAACAAACTTGCCTGCAGCAATAATTCATGCAGGTAACATGGTTGCCGGGTAAATGATAGCAGTAGCTGCAATATAGAATTGCAAAAGGAAGTACCCACAGAGTTAGCTTAACTGTGAGAAAGAGTATGTTTTATAGATGAGTGTTATTCTGACATGCACTAGTTAGGACCTATGATCAAATTAACATAAGCTGATTTAATCATTAAATGCTTGCGTAACACATCTCACAAAAATCAAGCAGTTTAACTCGGTTTCCACTAAGTTTTAAGCGGTTTTAAACACGTATAATGTGACGAAAGAAGTAATCGCAAAATAAAATTCTACCAGGCAACGCCAGATTCATTCAGCATTCAATTCATTTTTTTATATTTCTTCGTTAGTCTGGAAGCAACATTAATAGTTTCCTTGAGAATTTGGAATTATTTCGCTCCCGTCTCACTACTTGCTCACAACTCTAATACATAACTGTTAAATATATATATATATATATATATATATATATATATATATATATATATATATATATATATATATATATATATATATACATATATATAATGTGTATGTATAGGGGGTAAAACAAAAAGATAAGAATCAAATATTTGTATTGCAGCTTAAATAAAATCTATAAAATATGGATTGACAATAAAATATATATATATATATATATATATATATATATATATATATATATATAGTGGAGATTGTAATTAATAAAAACTGAAGAAAGTGTAGAGCAAATATGCGTTTTATTTTTTACTATCATATATTTCTGCTAAGTTACATTATTGTTTCGGCTACACGGCCGTTTTTTGGCCGTCTGTGGGCGTCCTCAGACTTTTACAGAAACTTAATAGAAAGATACGGTCATAAAAAATAAAACTCGTATATATATATATATATATATATATATATATATATATATATATATATATATGGAGAGAGAGAAAGAGAGAGATTTATTACTTTACGGCTCGCTGCCATCAACGCATACCCTATTTTCAAAACGGTGTAAGTTTATATTTATGGTAAGGGTTCGTTAATATTACAATTTGACTCTTCATTAAAATTGACGTTATTGATCCTCACGAAAATATTTCATCGAAAATTTTAGAATCCTCTATAATTCTTGATAAGAATACATCGAATAAGATTATTTGAACAAAGCCTGTAATAGCTTTTTTTCTAACGTGGACAAATCAAATATTTAAGAACTGGTTCGCTGTAATTTATCAAATTCCCCCCGAATAGTAAAATTGTCGCATGATAGAATGTTATTGTGTTTCGCTGGCTAACAATTCAGTACTGTTTTGCATCAAAACACATTTTTCATTATGTATCACGATTTATGTTGATGCTTCCTCCCGCAACAAGTTTTTAAAACGCAAAAACTTGCAAATAGTATCTTTTTTTTATTTGTATTGCTCAGTCTAATTTATTTTTGCAGGAGAAAGTTCATCGCCTTTAGAGTTGAGTCTTTCGGTGGATTTACTATATAGAAAAAAAATTAAGTGTTAGTTACTCTTATTTCTGTTTTCTGAATTGTTTTCGTTGAAATTTAAATAGAACATATACTTTTAGAACAACTACTTTATAAAGCATATGTTTAAATGTAGTTAAATAAATAATGCTGACATCAAAAGAAAACTCACTTTACATACGCATAGTGATGCTTTGGTAAGTAAGCTTATTTATTGATCCAAATATAAGGACGATAGTTCATGAAGCTTTTTTTAAATATTGCAAAACTATAATTATATTATAATCAATTTGATGTGCTTTCCTTACATCTATAATAACACTTAGTGTACATTAATATAATGATTTAACTTACATACGATTTTCCTTTACCAAACTTGTACATTTTAAAAGGCTTCGAAAATTCGTGCATTAAATCGGCATTGAATGCTTGTCCTCATAAAGACACGAGGCATCAATTCATTATTTTTAACAGTATATTAAACACCACATGGAATTAAACAATTTCTGAGAATATTTAAAAAGATTTTAAACATACACGCACCCATGTTTGCTCAGCTGGGCAAACTTGAGTCCTTGTACCGAAAAAATATCCAGTAAATAAAACGTTGTTTAGTAAATCGTTATGTTTTTTTTTAGGGGGGGATGGATATTTCCATACACCAAACATGGATATAATATCACTAAAACATCCTCTGAGTCATAAGCTTCATTTAGAACCACCTGCCCGCCTGCCTGCCTGTCTGTCTGTCTGTCTCTTCCTCTCTCTCTCTCTCTCACTCACTCACACACTCACTTACTCACACACAAATACACAGTAAATCGAACTTACTAAGGGAGATAATAACTTCCGGTGAATAACGGAAAAGTATCCTGTAAATAAAACGTTGTTTAGTAATTCGTTATTTTTTTCATTTCGATACACTAAACATGGATATAAATATCACTAAAACATCCGCTGTGTCGTAAACTTCATCACAATACCTAACTTGCCTGGGTGGATTGCTTGTAGGGTAAGAAAAACAGCGTCATACACACACACACACACACATACACCTACGCACGCACACACACACGCGTGTATGCGCATACACACCCAGTAGATCGAATTAACTAAGGGGGATAATAAATTCCGGTGAATACCGGAAAAGGGTCCAGTAAATGAAACGTTCTTTAGTAAATCGTTATTTTTTTTTTGCATTTTAAAAAATTTGTTTGCATTTATATACACTAAACATGGACATAAATATTACTGAAACATCCGCTGCGTCATAAGCTTCATTTCGGTACATAACTTGCCTGAGTAGATTGCCTGTAGGCTGAGACAATCCGCGTTACACACACAGACAAGCAGTACGAACATTTATAATACATGCTTTATACTACACTACATCTGGAAATATTACAAGATGTGTATTTTGTAAACGAGATTAGAACAACAATATGATGTATTATAATGGGTATGCCACTGATTATTATAGACGTCATGTTATTTAAACATGATTTGGTCAACGAGAAGATGATTTTGTGGTAACGTTAAATACAGTAATTATTTCTCAATAAATTTCAGGGAAGACAGTTTGCAAAACTAAATTAAGAGACGCTGCCACTTAGCTTTTGCCGATATATCAAATCCAACGGAGGACTAAAATCGATGAACTTACCTCTGAGAATATAAATTAGACTATAAAATTAAAAAAGATACAATTTAATTGGATATAAAAAAGACTGTGCCTATATGTTCTATAAAAATATTTATGTCATTAACTAGAGAACGTAGAAAAATATTACTTTAATTAAATATATAAAGGTTTTATATTTACTTGTGAAGTATTAGAGGCCTTCAGTATGACATCAGTTGTGCTGACAATCAGCATTCTTGTTTCGATATGTGTAGTATAATTATATGCTCACCCTCAGATTTAAAAGTTCGATAGATTGATTTTATTGACATCAGCTTGTCTAGAACAAATTAGATTAATCATCGTATTCGTTTATTTTCATATCGGCTAATCTTTCTGATGTAGCGAAAGTAATTTAATATGTTACACTTCAGCTTTTACGACAGTAATCGAATTAACGAATATAATCAAATAAGAGAAAAAGCACAATCAACAAGTCTTTTTTTGGTTTAGAAGATTGTTTATATTAACAAAAGAAAATAATTGTATAACACTTTGGCCGTATTACAAAAAATTAAACTAAGAGCTTCGTAAAGATTATAATATGACTAGCAGGGAGAACGGAGGTTGCCTGGGATCAAATGATGATCAACGAATATTTCACATTCCCACATTGTAAAAAAACGTGATATCACCAAGGAGGTAGATTCAAATGTCTTCATGCAGTAACTTAGTCCAACATATAGGTTATTCCACATGCACTCTTAAGAACCTACTGTTTCTTTTATATCTTTCTATATAATTTTTCCAGTTAACGAAAAAAAATTAAGAAATTTACGTGGGGGTTAGAACCTACAGACCACGTCATACAAAAACAAACGAACAAAAAAGCAAGTAAATTTTCAAGTCTTATGAACGATGTTGCAGTTAATGAAAAAATTAAGAAATTTACGTGCGGCGTTTGAACCTATAGATCACGTCATGCAAATAAAAAAAAATACACGCTATCAACGTATCCACAGTAGAACTTTACGGCCCGTTGTTCTGTCATTATTGCAAGGCGACGGCATGGGAAAATGGCTTTACCGATGATAGACGAATTAAAATAACGGTTTCGATTACCGATAATTATCGAGGATATTTTGTGACAAAATTAACTAGATCACCCCAGACTTATAGACGAAAGTTTTGCGAATTTGAAAGAAAATCTGTTCTGCCGTTTCGGAATCTATAAGGAACGAACTCAAACACACATGAAAAGTGCATCTATATAATTGTAGAGATTTTTTAAATTAAGATTGATGTTATTTATCCTCCGAACATGTTTCAGCGAAAAATTCATGAATCATCCAAAGTTCTTGATAGAATGACATGGCACAAATCATTAAAGCAAGACAATTACACTATAAACATTTTCCTGGCGCAAACAGATTAAATCTTTAAGTATTCGTGTTATGTTTGGATGGCTGGAACAATCCGATACATAACTGAAAAGTATAAAAACTTCTTTAAAAAAAAGATAAGTAAAGATATAACAGGTGGGCATCGAATAATCGATTGTCCACCAGTCGAAACAAAAAAGTGATTACGTCATAAACAGAGAAATCGGACGACGATTTTTTGTTTACAAAACAAGGACGCGTGACATGCCTTGTAACTTTGGAATGTATATAAAGTTAGCATGAGAGATTAATTCCCGTGTATCAATAAAGTCAATAGTTGGTCAGCTGAAGAGAAATCGGTCACGATGGCACTAGGTCAAGAGGCGGCGAATAATTGTCAAAACGTGACCAACAGACGCGTGTTATATTATCGAGCAGTGTGATCGATAGATCGCGTGGATAGGAAAAAAAACAAGCAAAAAACATATTCTAATATAAGAGGTGATTTTTGGAGTCCAGCAAGATAGAAGAGGCAGAGAAGAAGAAGAGAGAGAAGCAGAAGAGAGAGGAGAAGAGAGAGCCGCCGATAGGAAACGTGCGTTGTCGAGAGCATAACGTTTCCACACACCCCTCTCCATCACTGAAATGAACAGTAAGCCATACTGTTAAATTTTGAACTATCCAAAATATCTATGTAAAACGAGAAAATAATTTCAAAACAAAATATATTTTCATATAAAAAGCCGGCATGTCTTACGTCTTCATTTGGTATGCTGAGTTACGTCTGACCTTTGTGTGCATGTGAAATTTCTTTTAGTCGGAATCGTTATTATGACAAGCGGTTGACAGGTGAATAAAGCCGAGAGAGAAAAACTGCACAGTCAAGGGGGAAATAACTCTGCCGTCTTAGCCGTTACCATAACACCCAGAAAACTAAACAACATAGTCGATCAATAAAAGACGGCTACTTGCAGCGGAGAACTAACTAACTAACAACGACCGTTTCCCACCTTGGGGTCCTGGCGCTATATAACAAAACCTAGTTGGTGCCGTGAACCAGTTTTGTATCAGCGATACAAAAACTTAACCTGGGGTATATATAATAAAACTAATTGGTGCCCTACGACCGGTTCACTCATACTTTAAAAAAAACTCTTACACGAAAAAAAACTCTTACACGAAAAAACTCTTACACGAAGAAAAAAACTCTTACACGAAAAACCTATAACACGAAAGAACTCTCACACGAAAAAACTATTACACGAAAGAACTCTTACACAAAGACAACGGTTACCACACAAACAACAAAATACTAATCCGACCAAAACAAAGAGAAAAACGCACGCAAGGAAAAGGCAAGGTCAGTGATTTTTTCAATATTTTCGTAACCTCGGCACTAATAGTTGTGTTGAAAAAAAATTGTGTTTCTTTAATTCTTTCTCATAATAATTAGGGTATCGAGTAAATAATTTTTGAAGATGGAACAGCATATTTTTACAGATTTCGTGCAGATCCAAGGGGATGCACTACACAACGTAGGGAAGGGCATTTCGTACTCTCTGAGAGGGGAGGCATTATAAGCGAAAATAAAAACTTTAGACTCTCGACAATCGCACGATTATAGTAGGTGGCTTAGTGGTATAGATAAGTATAGCATAATAATTACACAAACGGAGGAAGAGAAATGTCAGTAAGAATTATTAACTACGGCTGGCCCAGTGGGATAGTTGTTTCAAGTCTGCTAACCAACAATGCGAGTTTGGCAGGGGTAGGCTTGAAACAAGCTTTAGATAATTGTTTTGGAGTTCAGGCAAATCCTACTAAATTTATGAGGGAGTTGGCAAATATTAGACAGGGTAGGAGCGAAACTCTGTAGGACTACATGCAGAGGTTACTGCGCTTGGCTGAAGGTTAGTATGGAAGCCTAGATACGAACAATGTAGTAGTGAAAAGCCAAGTGATAGGTTTCTTCATCGAGGGGCTATATGGCAGAGAAGTCAAAATCGCTGTCATGAGGGAGGGACCATCGGACCTCAAAGTAGCCTATGAAAAGGCCCTAATCTAGGAACGGTTGCAAACCCGTAGAAGAGGCAATGTCCGAGAAGAAGAACCTATGGAAATTAACTATAGTAGACGCCAGAAGAACGTAGAAGCGATAGGGAAAAAGAGATTCCCAGAACCAGATAGGGGACATGGGAATTATAGAGGATGTAATAGGGGACCCGGCTTCAAGGCAAGAGAAACGGAGAGCCCTTGGCCGGGATTAAGTGTTTCAATTGCGACAGAAAAGTCCATATAGCCAGGAACTGCACTTTCCCTAAATCGGGAAACGAGCCACCCCCACTCGCAAGAGGAAGGGGGGTGAACAGACGAAGATAGTAGGACATATGTGCGCCGCTAATTGCATCCCTATTAAAATAGAGAAAAATAAGTTTAGCGCATTAGTAGACACTGGTTCAGAAATGTCGGTAATAAAAATTACCGTATTAGAAGGGTTCAGACAGAAGCCTGAGATAAAGAACATAGAGATAAATTTAAGGACTGCAAACGGGTCACCACTCTTAGTGCAAGAAGTGGCGCGTTTGCAGATTAAAGTAGGAAGCCAGTACATTCGGCATGATTTCGTAGTGACGGAAAACCTAAATAGGAACGTCATATTTGGCCGAGACTGGCTCAAGCAAAATGGTGTTAGAATGTACTTTGATTTAGGAGCAATTCGATTAGGCGGCGAGTACATAGCGCTGCAAGAAGAGGCTCATATTTCTAGTATAGTTAAATTAAGACATGATGTCACCCTAAAACCGAAGCATTTACATGCGTGCACAGCTCGTGCCGGAATGAAAAACGGTCAGGGTTTAGACTACGAAGTGGTGCAGATAGATAAGGGTTTCCTAAGTGATTTAAGTGGTGTATCGGTAGCGAACACAGTAGTCACAATAAAAGGTAGGAAAAGCTTTCCCTTACTAATAATGAATAGTACAAATCAGACAGTAAAATTAAGGAAAGGTTACAAGATAGGTACATGTAGTAGAACAGAAATAGTAATGGCGATATCAAAGCCAAATAAACAAAGGAAGTCGGGAAACAAGAGTAACCTCGACATCATAATGGTGCCGGAGGAATTTAGAAAAGATATAGATAAAGTCCTGCGACGAAACACGGATTTATTCGTCACAGAGGATTAAAACTTAGGCCGGACTGACACAGTAGAGATGAGGATCGATACAGGAAAAAACGATCCCATAAAGAAAACCCCTTATAGAACACCTCTCAATCAGCGGGAGGAAGTTAATATAGCACAAGAGGGAATGCTACAGGCAGGGGTTATAGAGAGGTCAAACAGTCCGTGGAGTTTCCCGATAGTACTAGTAAAAAAGAAGGACGGAACGAAGAGGTTCTGTGTAGATTTTAGGGCCCTGAACAAGATAACAAAGAAGTATGCCTGAGCGCTACCAGTAATTGATGATATACTAGCTTCGCTTGGGTCAGCGAAATACTTCTCAAAGTTGGATTTGAAATCAGGGTATTGGCAGGTAAAGTTGAACGAAAAGGATAAAGAGAAAACCGCGTTCACCTGTCATAGAGGACTGTTCCAATATAATGTAATGCCATTCGGACTTGCTAACGCTCCAGGAGTGTTCCAGGAGCTAATGTCCGTAGTATTACAGGAACAGGAAGAATTCGCCGTGCCTTATTTGGATGATATTTTAATATTCTCCAAAACAAAGAAGGAACATGTTAAGCATATGGAAAAGATGCTACGTAGCTCACGTAAGCATAACTTAAGGTTAAAGGCGGCGAAGTGTGAGTTTTTCGGCAAGGAAGTGCGATATCTGGGATTCCAAGTGAGTGAGAAAAGTATCCAGCCGGATGGGGACAAAGTTAAAGCGATTCAAGCAATTTCGACCCCGACCACTGTGAAGCAGGTTCGATCTTTTATAGGCATGACATCCTATTACAGGCGGTTTATCAAGGATTTTTCCGTAATCGCCGAACCGATAATTCGGTTAACTAGGAAGCATGCACGTTTCTGTGGGGACGATGCATGTGAATCTTCTTTTAATCGATTGAAATCGAAGCTTGCAGAGATGGTGACGCTGGCATACCCGGACACTAACAAAGGATACAGACTATACACAGATGCCTCCGATTATTCGATCGGAGCATCCTTGTCTCAAATGGTCTACGACCCAGAGGAGGGTCGGGAGATAGAGAAACCAATTTATTTTCTATCTCATAAGTTGTCAGATACCCAGACTAGATGGTCAACGATAGAGAAGGAAACATAGGCGATTCACTATGCCTTAAATAAGTTGAATCACTACTTGCACAGTGCTAGGTTCACTATCTACACGGATCACAGACCATTGGAGTACTTGCTGAAATCTCCGATACAGAATAAAAAAATACAAACGTGAGCTTTGAGTATGACTGGCTATAATTACACCATACAGTACCTGAAAGGAAAGGATAACGTCTGTGCGGATCTCTTATCCCGTGCGGTAAATGCGAGTCGGGATGAAGACGATCCTCTAGTAGAAATAGATGATAGGAATTACACGGTGAGTGCGATAAACTCGAATCGTTTTGAACCAAGAGAGTGTGTATCGCATAAGGATGACGAAGACTCACCAGTAGAAAGCGAGCGTCCTACACTATCAGGTTTGGATATGTGTAAAGAACAAGACACCGATAGTCAGATCGTCGAATTAAAGAATCGGATGAGGAGTGGTAAAACGTCCAAGATGGAAGAAAAAAACGTATATCATAATGGACGATATCGTATATTATTTATCTCAACCCGACGACGATCCATTAGTTAGATTATATATCCCGTCACATTTGAGGATGAAGGTATTGAATCAATACTATGATGAGAATGGTCATATGGGTGTGGAGAAAACGTTCCACGCCATTAAACAGAAGTATTTCTGGCCGGGTTTGTTCAAGAAGGTGAACGAACACACAGGGAAATTCGTCCCATGCCAGACCAGAAATTTAAGGAAGCAACAACCTCAAATGCAGGATACCGACATGCCTTCTTTTCCTTTTGCTAAGATTGCATTGGATATTTCCGGACCCTATCCGTGGACTTTGTCAGGCAATCAATACATAGTCACGTTCATCGACATGTATAGTGGTTGGCTTGAGGCTTTCGCTGTGCCTAATAAAAAGGCAGAGACAGTGGTGCATCTCTTAATTGAGGAAATATTTCCCAGATTTGGTGCACCATTGCAGTTACTTACGGATAACGGATTGGAGAACGTCAATTCGATCATGAAAAAGGCGTTAGAAGAGCTGATGTTGATCACGTGACCACCTCATTTTACCACCCGCAAAGTAATGGGAAAATAGAAAGATTCCATAGGACGATGCATGACGTACTAGCAAAGAAAATAGGGGACAATGACCGTTCGTGGGACATGTACTTGAACCAGATGCCGGCTGCTGTAAGGTTTCATGTCAGCGAAACAACGAAGTACTCCCCCTATTACTTGCTCTATAATAGAGACGTTGTCTTGCCGTTAGACAACATACTGAGGCAACGTAGAATTTACTACGGCGAAGAGGATAATGAGATCGCTCTTCAGGACATGCATCGGACCTTTACATTAGTCAGAAACAATGTAAAGAGAGCTAGAAAGAAAATGATAGATAGGGCCAACGAGAAAACGAAAGTAGTCGATTTTCAAGTTGGTGATTTAGTTTATTATAAAAATAATAGGATAAAGGGAAAGCTAGACGTAAAATGGTCTCCATATTATGTAGTCATAGAGAAGACGGAACCAGTCTCGTATAGGATTAGGAGTCAACTGACAGGGGCAGTAACGAAAGCCCATGGGGAACACCTCCGAAAAGCAGAACTGGAGGAATGGGATAACCCCAACGAGCAAGAAGGCTTTAGAAGAACTAACCTGTCAGCACCGGTAGAGGATAGAAGTACCGACAGGGAATCTTCAAGTGGGGAGGAAAAAAATTATCCCCAACAGAGCTATCACCATCAACGGAAATCCGCAAGTCAGGAAAACAGGGTCCCGTTGATGGAACGGAAAATAATAACCCGCAGCATGACTGCTGAAAGTTCTAAGGAAATTAATGCGATATCTGAGGACGATATATTAGACTTAGTGCCCAGGTCGTGCGGTGTTGATTATGATAATAGGGACCAGCCAACCGTAGCTAGGGCTAGCACGAGGGTTGGGAACTCAAATTATAATCAAGCTGCGGATCGGGAGCGCGGAACTGGATGTTTGGACTGGGTAAGAAAATTACTATGTCGATGTTAGGCAAAATACTTATTAAGGGAGTTCGGAGTTGCCACCAACATTTAGGATCCTGGCGTTCTGGTCGCAATTTTGTACGATATGCTGCCCACATTTAAAAAAAGTAATTAAAATGTAAGTCTCACATTTCATTAATTAGTCAATTAATTAAAGGGCCGAGGTGGTGGAAAATATTGGACAAATCGACCAATTAGGTAAAACGATTAAAGTTGCAGCGTAAATTTCGCTGTTAAGTGCGGACGATGCACTTATACCGAAGGGAAACCTTGTGCTTTCTTGTGTTGCTATTTTATTTTTTTTATTATTTAAAAAAAAAAATTATTTTTTTTTGTGTTTGTATGGAATCCATCGAAAAAATTGTGACATTTAGAACATTGTATTGGGAATATCGATGGACCGATAGACGATTAAAGATTAAAAGAAAATGGTTAATGGAGGGGTGTTATGTAATGGATGGCTGGAACAATCCGATACATAACTGAAAAGGAAAAAAACCTTCTTTAAAACAAGATAATAAAATATTTAAAAGGTGGGAATCGAATAATCGATTGTCGACCAATCGAAACGAAAAAGTGATTACGTCATAAACAGAGAAATCGGACGACGATTTTTTTGTTTACAAAACAAGGAAACTTGACATGCCATTTTAACTTTTGAATGTATATAAAGTTAGCATGAGAGATTAATTCACGTGTATCAATAAAGTCAATAGTCGGTCAGCTGAAGAGAAATCAGTCACGATGGCACTAGGTCAAGAGGCGGCGAAAAATTGTCAAAACGTGACCAACAGACGCGTGTTCTATTATCGAGCAGTGTGATCGACAGAACGCGTGGATTGGAAAAAAAACAAGCAAAAAACATATGCTAATATAAGAGGTGATTTTTGAAAACCAGCGAGATAGAAGAGGCAGAGAAGAAGAAGAGAGAGAAGCAGAAGAGAGAGGAGAAGAGAGAGCTGCCGATATGAAGCGTGCGTTGTCGAGAGCATAACGTTTCCACACACCCCTCTCCATCACTGAAATGAACAGTAAGCCACACTGTTTAATTTTGAACTATCCAAAATCTCTATGTAAAACGAGAAAATAATTTCAAAACAAAATATATTTTCATATAAAAAGCCAGCATGTCTTACGTCTTCATTTGGTATGCTGAGTTACGTCTGACATTTGTATGCATGTTAAATTTCTTTTAGTCGGAATCGTTATTATGACAAGCGGTTGACAGGTGAATAAAGCCGAGAGAGAAAAACTACACAGTCAAGGGGGAAATAACTATGCCGTCTTAGCCGTTACCATAACAACCAGAAAACTAAACAACATAGTCGATCAATAAAAGACGGCTACTTGATTTTTGTTGCAGCGGAGAACTAACTAACAACGACCGTTCCCAACCTAGGGGTCCTGGCGCTATATTACATTGGTTCACAGTAATCGATCACATTTTTCAGAAAAATAAAAAACAATTCTTGATACCTAAAAAATACATATGTGACAATATTGACATGGAAATCCGTCATGTGTGCTAGAGTCTATTCGTCTTTATTGTTATGGCCAACAAATAATTCTCAAACATCCTATTCAGAATTGATCCAATTCTGATGATTCTTATTTTGATTTTCAATCCACCATATAAATTTTTATAATAATCATTTACATTTATAAATCACATTATGCTATATTTTCTAGAGGTTAGCAATTTCACTATACTTTTTTTTATATAATTAAGAGTAAAATCTATGAATCTCATATCCAATATGCTTTCGTCTAAATAGTGTATTTAATTAAATTTCAGTTTACAAGAGGCTTGGATGAGTAAAAAGTCCCCTTCATGCACTCATTCCTGCTTTTCTGATGAATGTCGGCCACTTGGTCTTAATTTATTCGGCTCCCAACCATTGTGAAGATCTCGAGTGCCGTCTCTCTTAATTACTTCCGATTCCGTGAATTACCCGACACTCCAGTGAGACGATTTACGCGTTTTCTTAAAGATTCAACAAGTGTAAACTTTATGCTCAATCCATATTCTTATTCCAGCGATAGCAGAATTTTTAATGCCTCATGATGCTCATCTCCCCAATGTACGTTCGTATTCCCACATGACTCTCCAGTCAAAATGTGGTATATCAACCAGTGTACACATACCATCTGTGACCAAATGTATCGCTTTCGACACACACTGAAAGATTGCATTGAATAGTTTAAGTTCCGCATCTAAGTAAGAAAAATACATGTCTAGCATCCTCAATGATACTTTTATTTGCTTCCAATTTCACTTATATTTCAAAACAATACTCGCCCACACAGACTCTTGTCCGCATAACGTCGTAGCATCAGTTTTCAGCAAAAAAGATTTCTCATCTTCTATTATATGTGTTTTTTTTTATTTCATGTGATTCAAAAAATTTTCATGCCATCTTCCACACCCAGTAGGCAAATAATTTGTTCAATATACCGCCGAAATAGTTAGAAGTAATTCGTATCACCACTCTGTGTACTCTGCTTCCAAAGAAACATCACGTTTTAATGTAACGTGTGTACAGCCTGCCTACCTAAGTAACGAACTGTGTTCTTTACCATGCGTACTTACATGCATCTCAATATTGTCTAATGTGCATATGATTGGCGAGAATTCGGCGAAATGTCGGCGTGATCTCGCAGTTCCTTCGATCGTTGCGGTCGTTCTTACGATCGTTCTTGCGATTGTTGAAAATCGCTGAACGTCACCATTTTTTTTGTCTGTCAGCAGCGGAACACTACAAGACGTGTTTCCGAAGCAAGTCATATTCGCACCCATTACAATATTCCCTACACTTTGATAGTTTTAACAGCTATTATTCTTTACACAATCAAGCGCCTCGTTAATGTTTTGAACGTATAATATCCGGGTCGATTAAATTGCGAAATAAAATGTGAGCTTAATGAACTCTGTCCGTATATTTGTCTTATATTGAATCAAAGATGTTAGTCCTGTGTGTTGCTCATTAAACTTCCGCATCAATTTACTGAACACATTTTGGTAGAACAAAACAAAAATGACATAGACGTTGTAGAATGAATATAGGTTTCGGATTGAAACTAACAGAAGTATTATTCTCTTCCGTCAGTGTTTATAGAAATTTCATCATTTTGCTTTTTAGATGGGTATAGAAAGCGAATGTTTCACCTTTTTATTGGAACTATATCTATAGACTAGTATTGTTTATTCTGTCAAGTTGAAATGATATGTCGCCTTTATTCTGCCTTAAACGATTCATTATTATCTTAAATTTTAGATAACATTACGATATTAGCAATATAAGTCCAACGTAAAAAAAGCTCTTGATGACCCCCCCCCCTAAGTAATCCGATTTACAAAATTTCTACTACTTATATTTACTACGCTATAATCACATTGACTAATGTACACCCATTAACCTTTATCCTCGAGTCGGATCTGTGCGTCGATAAGTGGTGATTTGTGTGTGAATTTTTTTTCATAAAACGGCCATATTAGAGTGAAACATACCATATACAGTCATGATTCATAAAAGTATTTAACAAATATATCCACGAGGTTTCATTTTCTTCGAAGGTGAAACATGTTTATTGATTCAAATATGCGAATTATACAGGCGGAAACAAAGTATGGCTTATATTGTTTGTAATTAAGAGTAATACACATACGAACACACACACACACACACACACACACACACACACACACATACACACACACACACACACATATATATATATATGTGTGTGTGTGTGTGTGTGTGTGTGTTTGTGTGTGTGTGTGTGTGAAAATCAAGACTTCAAGACAAGGCATTGATGGCAACGAAAATTCATTTCATTTTATGTTACAGTTTTTTCAATGTCCAGTTCGACAGTTTCAAGCATTATATCGTTTGAAAATTTTCAAAAACCAGCATTTCTTCAGACTTTATGAATAAACACACTTTTGGCAATGTAGTATTTTTGAATAGAAAGAAAAAAGATGGCGGGGATCCCTAACGGGAAAAACATGCGAGAAACATTTACCTTACGGAAAAGCCCATTTAAATATTAATGTATCGCCTAATTTTTTGAACTTGTTAAAGTTTGTGCCATACTTCCATGGAGTACAGGCGCGAACGCAGACCCCACAATTTTATTATATCATCCCTATTGAAGTTGAAAAATACTTATCAAAATATTCTTATGCACGTCTATATCAAAACCCCTTGAAAACGTCTTTTTTTTCATTTTTTTTATTTCCATAGTTTGGGGGGGGGCAAGCGATAACAAAGACCCCACAATTTTCATGTACCACCGTTCTTCCAGATCAAACATACCCGTTCCTTATCCTCGAAACATATTCTATCATTATATGTGATCAGTTTTGTTTTTTTTAATAGTAAACCATATAGGAGTCTATTCGTGACCAGACACACACATACGTTCAGCTTTATATTATAGATAAATATAAATTAGCGAGTCGTGAGCAAATAGCGAGCTGTGAGCGAAATAATTCTAAACTGCCAAGGAAACTAACAATATTTTCCGACATCTATAATCCCTATTCATAAAAGTTTATTAGTTATTAAAATATTTTAGAATTTTCTCTTGAAATAGGTGCTTTTGAAAAACGAAAATGTCGCTATACATTAGTTTATATATCATATCGAACAAAATACTTGTTTATACAGAATTTTTTAAAAAATGAGATGATATTAAATGTAACATTGATTTTAAATAAAGTATTACATCTTTATTTTTTTCATTGTACAACATCATTTAGTTTTTGATTGATTTACACTCTGAATAAAGTGCAATTTAGACGCAATTCGTATGTATGTAACAATGCATACTCTGCAATTATATTAACTTTGTCTCATTAAACAACTATGTTTAGAGGTATTTTAAGTATGCATTTTGATTTTAAAGTTACAGATAAACCTGACTTAATATCCGGCGTTACCAGTTCGTTAATACGCTTTAATATGGCAATTTGATTCATGCAAATTACGTATATAATATTATAGAATCAATTCTCTCTTGGTTATTACATATTATGAAGGGATAAATACACATTGAATTAATTCGCAAAAAATATAATTAAATAAATGAGAATAATGATAATGTTATACATCAGATTCCATCTGCTCAGCACCTAGAAGGAATGAACACACACATACGCAAGCACGGAGTGACTTTTATATAGTAGTAAAGATTCATCCAGGTTGATATTATGGAACAACAATGGCGTTTTATTTTGTTAATATCATTAACATTTATGCTATTTTCTCCAGAAAAAGTGCTGTTTTTGTTGATATCGTTTTCATTATCCATAACCTTTATCGAATATTTTCATATTAAACATTATAGAATAGCTTCATATTATCTACACACGCACACACACACACACACACTCTCTATCACACACACACTCACCCGCACAGATATATATATAAGTCCAGAAATAAAAATAGTACTTGACTTAATCTATATAAACAAAACAGTAAATGCAATGTAAATGTGTTATGTTTGTGGGTCTACGTGAAACTATTGAATATATGCACTCTTTAACTACTACTTACAAAACACCGCAATTTAAAAGAAATAGTAATCGTGCACTAAAGAGTGTTAACAGCTATAATATTTGCTTGGATAGATTAATAACGCATTTGAATTGAAATAATTACTATATATTAGGCCAAATACAATATTCAATACAGAAGTAGCTCTGCAATAATAAATACGAACTCCGTATGAATAAAAAAAAATGTATATTTAAATGTGTTTTATAGTTGGGTGAGACCAAGCGCTCCTGCTAGTCTGTAATAAATTACTGCTGCTAAGAGTATGCTACTTTTAACCTACTACTGGGACTGTATCATTTAGGAATTGTGATGAAAGAGTGTCACCATACATGAACATTTGCCATTCTGTGCAATTCCTTCCATATTTTAAAGGTACATACAATTTTGGAATCTACTGGAATCCTTATCAGCCGATGGGAAGGCACTTACAGAAAATATAGCCAGTTGTCCTTAGGTTAAACCCCTCCCTTGTGTGAGCTTTTATAGGGAGAAGCGTGGATATCTAATGATGCGACTTATTTCAAACTTGGATGTAGTGCAATGTGATTTTTGTTTTTAATATTATGTTTGTTTATCTTTATATATATATATATATATATATATATATATATATATATATATATATATATATATATATATATATATACATACTCGGGTTTTTTATTCAAAATAATGGAAGAATGAATTCAACGAGAGTGTTAGATAGTGCTCAATAAAAAGTGCTGATAATACTTGTTTATTGTTAGTTATATAAACATGGCCACATCCTGCTGCTACAAATAGCCACTTGTTTCAATCAAACAACAGATATCATCAGGCAGCGACTTGACTATTCAAAAGTTCAATGAATAACTTTTGAATAGTCAAGTCTCTGCCTGATCATATCTGTTGTATGATTGAATTTGTAGCAGCAGGATGTGACCATGTTTATATAACAATAAACAAGTATATATATATATATATATATATATATATATATATATATATATATATATATATATATTAGCTGTACCCTGCCACGCCTTGCTGTGGCTTAATTTCGTGTAATGGAAGATTCCATTAAAAAGAGAAAATGCATGTTTCTTATATACTTAGTACAGCAATCCACTCCAAAAAGTTTTTTTAAAAAAAGGGGAAAATGAAAAAAAAAAAAATGGTACTCTTGCAGAATTGGATCCGGACCTTCGGGAGTTACCATCAATCATGGCTTGGGTTCGATCAACATTCAGTGGATTAAGCCGAAAGTTTCTAAACGATTGAAACGCTAAATAGTTTTCTTTTTTATCGTATTCAAAAATGTGAGTTTTTAATTAATATTTGGGTAAGGGTGGGTGTTACTATACACATATTCGAAAAGGTTGTTCAAAAAAGAATAAATGAAAGCAAAGGTAAGGTAAATTACGTTTCTATCAAACTGGATAATTTTTTAGTGATTTATTCAATGTAAAATGTTTAATTGGCTCAAAAACGCAGTGTTTATCTATGTATTTGAAAAAGACGAATGGTCGCGGACTCTGTTTAATACGTTAAGTTTGGAAAATCAGTTAAAAACTATACAAAACAATGTAAGACACCTACTGATCATATGTTATTGTGACATAGGCTGACATATTCGGTGGGTTTCTGATAGTATTTTGTATAGTTTTTCGTTTTAAATCATTTTCTCAAACTTAACATCATCAACAGCGTCCATCACCGTTTGTATTTTTCAAATACACTGATAAACACTGTTCTTCGAGCCGACTAAACGTTATAGCGAAAAAAAACAGGGGTGTATTACTAAACACAGAAACGAAAAAGTTGTTGAAAAATAAATATAACAAATAAATCTTATCAAAGACAAGATAAGTTACTTTCTACCTAACTGGATAAGATTTTAGTGTTTTTATTTAGTAGTAAAATGTTTAATCGGTTTGAAAAAAAATGTAGTGTTTTTTCTGTATATTCGAAACATACAAAACATACAGACTGTTGAGCACATTAACTTTAGGAAAATGAGTTACAACTAAAAAAAAGTATACAAAATACTGTCAGGAACTCACTCAATATATGTTACTTTGGCATAGGAAGACATGTAATCATTGGTTTTACCAGTATTTCGTACATTTTTTTTTAGTTTTAACTCATTTCCCAAACCTAATGTGTTAACACAGTCTGCCGCCATTTGTAATTTTCAAATATAACAGTAAACGCTGTGTTTTTGAGCCGAATAAAAATTTGGCATTAAAAATACAAAAAAAAATATCTATTTCGGTTATAAAGTAACATATCTTGCCTTTGATAATATTTGTTATATATTTATTTTTGACAACTTTTTCGAATCTATATGTACAGTAGTACAAACCCAATAAAAACACAAAAATTATCCAATTAGGTAGAAAAGTAACTTATCTTGCCTTTGAAAATATTTACCTGTAATATATTTGTTTTTGTTGACAAATCTTTCAAGTCTTTGTGCAAGTAGAAACCCAAAGGTGTATTTTTCTGTCTAATTTTATTTTTGTTACCGCGCTTAAATTTAAATTTCTCGATATCTTTTTGGGAGGCGGGTATGTTTTTTACATTAGGTCCACCTCCACAATGTTCGACTATGCTGAATAAGAAAATTACATTTAAAATTTGCGGACCCCATTAGTTTTCGAGATATAAAGTCCTGTACTATGCACGTTAATTCACTAATGGCCATGAATAAACACTCCCAACCTCCCCATATTAAGAACGGCTTTCGGAATAAAAAACATGCCTAACCACATGTTTTAACCATTCACCTATCTTTCGTCTTTTAAAAACGGCTTTTGGAATAAATACCACCATTCTCTCCATGTTAACAAAGGCTTTCAGCATAAACACCCCCCAACCTACCCATGTTAAAAATTGTGGAGGTTGACCTAATGTGAAAATGTACCTTTTGTTTTTTAAATAAATTGTTAGTTGAAAGCACAGAATAGTGGCAAAGCATCATCCCCTCCCCTTTGGTAAGAATAGCAAAAAAAAAAAAAAATAATGGTTTTCTTGGGAGAAACTTTTCTGTATTTCACCTTACAATTTCTGGTGCTAATGACCTTACTAATCCGCGCTATTTTTCTTATCGAATTTCCATGTTTAATTAAAGTTTTATGATATGTTTTTTATTCAATTGTAAGGTTAACGTAGAGAATAGATACAAGACACCCTCCCCTCCCCTTGTTAAGAATGGCTTTTTAAATAATAACGTTATTATTTCAGCACGGAGCATTCTCTACATGAGTACCTGATATTTTTTCAGCCATTCTTACCTAAGAGAGGGGATGGTGTTTTGTAACTATTCTGTGATTTTTTAACTAACAATTTGTTATTAAAAATATATTGTGTAATTATAAAAAATAAAAAGATATTGTGAAAGTTGAATTTAACTTGAAAAAAAAACAATGTGTACGGCGCGTTCAACATTGTAGCCGGATCTTATTTGGCAAATAAGGTAACGTGAGTCGATTAATGGGTGCTAATGCACTTACTGATCTGCTCTATTTTTTTCAATCGTATTTCAAAGCTTAATTAAAGTTTTATGTCTTTTTTTGTATTTTTTGTTTAAATTAGGTCCACCTCCACAGTTTTCTTTTAAATGACGACTTTTAAAAGTTTTCGACTATGCTGAATACAGAAATCGTATTGACATTTTACAGAAATAAGTAGTTATCGAGATCTAGATAGTTGTTTTATGCATTGCATTCTTTGCCGGCCATCTTTGTTACGTGCGTAGATTTGTTTATGACGTGCGCAAGCGTGTAAAAAAGATGTCTGCCAGAGATTACAATGCATTATACAAATTTTCAATATCTCGATAACTACATATTTCTGCAAAGTTTCAATGCGATTTCCGTATTCAGAATAGTCGAAACCTACAAAAGTCTTCATTTAAAATAAAATTGTGGAGGTGGACCTAATCTAAAAATTTACCGTTTTTTCATTCAATTATAAGGTTAAAGTACAGAATAGGTACAAAACACAATCTTCTCCCAATGTTAAGAATGCCTTTTTAGATAATAATGTTGTTATTTCAGCACGGAAGTGTTCGAGTACACAATTTCTTTAAAAGCATTCATACGTTCTTATATAAAAACAACTTCTGTAAAAAAAAAGAAAAAACCTGCACTTTCAATCTTTGTTAAAAAAGGTTTTCTTGAAAAAAAAAATACGGTAAAAAAGCAAAGCAAAAAACGTTAATCGGTATTCATGCAGATAGTGATCCGTGCTGAAATAAGTTATTATTTACAAAGTCATTCTTAACATAGGGAGGGGAGGGCGTTGTACTTAATATGTACTTTAACCTTACAATTGAATAAAACATATAATAAAACTTTAATTAAACGTGGAAATACGATTTAAAAATAGCGCGGATAACTCTCTGTATTAGCACTGAAAGTACAGATTAGTTAGAAAACATCCTCATCCCTATGTTAAGAATGACTTTCTAACTAATGTTAATGCTTCAGTACTGTTCGTTGTCTGATTAAGTTTTACTTTGGTTTTTTAAATTATTAAGTGAAAGTCCAGAATAGTTACAAACCCCCTCTTCTCCCCATGTAAAGAATGTTTTTTTTAAATAATAACGTTATTATTTCAGAACGGATCAATAAGTGCACGAGTACCCCATTTCTTTAATAAAGATAAAGCATTCATATTTTCTAATGTAAAAACAACTTCTGTAAAAAAAGAAAAAACGTGTGCTTTCAATTTTTGTTAAAAAGGGGGTCTTGAAAAAAACTAAAAAAATACGGTAAAAAACCAAGAACAAAACATTAATCGGTATTCATGCAGAGATAATAATTATGCTGAAATAATAACGTTATTATTTAAAAAGCGATTCTTAACATGGGGAGTGGGTTTTTACCTATTCTGTACTTTAACCTTACAATTGAATAAAAACATATAATAAAACGTTCATTAAACGTGGAAATGCGATTTATAAACTGGCGCAGATCACTCTCTGTTCGCACCGAAAGTACAGACTAGTTAGAAAACATCCTCCCTCCCCATGTTAATGTTATATATTATTTATCATTGAAGGCACCATTTACGTTTTCTATATAACATAAGACGACTCCGTGTGTGTATGATTGTCCGTAATAGAAATGGTTGTGTGTTTGTTGTATCATAAAGGGAATCGTGTGTGTGACATGTATTTTCAGAACCTACCTCTGCTTCTTCAAAACGGACCATCTGGAAATTTCTCATCCTGGAGGGAGACTTGATACCTGTTTGACGAAGATTTATCACTCCAAGACGATGAAATGGTTTTATAGTTTTTTTTTTCACTTTCACCAGAGGTCCTGCAGGAGGTGGAAGTGAAATCGGCTTGTGTGGGTTCTTCTTAACACATGTCAGCGTTCGTCTCCCCCAACCCCAGTTAAGAGGAGGAGACAACGGAAAAACCGTCCGTCATCTTCAAAGCCCAAATTAAATCTCTCAGATCTAGCCAACCTGCCTGACCACGTCACATATACGTAATCTGGTCAGCTGACCTTCGGTTCTGGTAAACGTGTCTACCTCCACGTTTACTCACCTCTCTCTCTCTCTTTCTCTCTCTTTCTCTCTCTCTCTGTAACATTCCTTGACCACTTTTTTATCAAAATGTATGGCGAAGGCATACATTTTCTACTTCCCACATTTACTAAGAATGGGATATATATGCTCACCCCACTGGCAAAGAAAGCTGTCATAACTTTATTCAATTACTAAGTAAAATAATATCAACAAATAATATCATGTGACGCTAATCCTTGCGCCCTGGAAGGTCAACAACTCCCTGTGACCCCATGGTCTCTTCATAATTTAAATCAGAATTTCAGGAGCACCCTTTACTCCCGTCGACACTACGCGTGAGCGATAAATTCTCGGCAATCAACCGAATAATAAAATCGAGGTCCATCTGCCTCTTCAAAACGGACTATCATCGTCCTTGGCTTTACAGATCAGCTTTTCTTCCCATAGGTAGCATACAAAAAAATTGTCCATCCCAAGCCTTATCCTATTCATCATAAACCTACTCTTATTACTAGTATTTTGTGGGAAACAAAAAAAAACTCTTAACATTCCATATGGTGGGTAGCCTTCTATTTTCCTCAGTACTTGTATACATATTTCATTCATCTTCTCTTGAGCGATTCGTCACATAATGGCCACGTCAGCCATTGCACCCCCTCTGCCCCTTACACCATGTCAGAGGGCATTTCATTTGCTCCCTGAAGTTGATTACAACTAGATCCACTCACGCTGGACAGAATACATTCCGTTTACTGCTATGTTAGAAAAAACTTTTTTTTTCCAAAGTCGGTAAGCGCAACCTGCCTTGAAGACACATAGCTTCACGGACAACATCGGATTTCCACACATGAAGTACTCAAAGTTGCTCCATGTTGATTCTACTCGAACTCAATAGAAATCACGACAAAAAAAAATAAAATTCGAATCATTTCTCGAGAATAATGAAATTAATAACTACCTATGTAATTCAACACCTCTCCAAAATTCTAACATGCTTGCCACAGAAATTAAATTCCATTCACGCCCCACTTTTTTCTTTCATTTCTTCATATAGTTTATTTAACCCTATATGTATCCTTTTTTTCTACCTTACTTATGTGGTCAAAACGTCACGCATGTCGAATAGAAAATTTATTCTACATTTCGAAAATTATAATTAATACCGACTGAACCTTTGACTCTTCCGAAACTTTTTTTATTATTATTTATTACACTGTTTTAATCTTATTTCTTTCTCTTTTTCCCTATTTTATTATTACTATTATGATTATTAATTAATTAATTAACAACATGTTCTTTCTCTTATTAATCATTCTTTCAATAGACCCCACAAGCAAAGATTCCACCTCCCCATGCTGCGAAAAAAAATACATGTCAAAGAACAAGAAAATTCTGCCAATATCGTTTGACAACACATCAATTACATCAAAATAATAAATTAAAAAATACAAAAATATCCTATAAGCAATCACAAAGTCCCATCTTACTAATAACAAAATTCCAATTAACAAAACACAGATTCGTGGAAACCCATTTTACCACGTCATCAACTAGGTCCGCTGCATCATCTTTTACCATTCCACAGAATTAAAAATTAAAGAAAAATCACAGTCGTTTACAAAAAAATACCTAGACATTTACAATTAAAATACATAGTCGTTTCTAAGATCAGACAATCCTAACACTCGATGGAACTAAAATTGTCCATGTCAGAAAAAAAATTCCTAAGAAAAAAAATCATACAATTAGTGAAAAAGGAAAAAAATCACATTTCAGAACCTATCCATTGTTTTTCATCAAAAGTACATATTGTTTTTCATTAAAAGTTACACTTAGTTCACAGTTTAAAAATGCAACGAAATATTCATAACACATATTTGTGATTGACGTGTTTATCTGTTGGTAAGCTGAAAGGCTGACGCACACTTACTAAAGTCATATGTTCTATTTCTTCTTTTTCTTCTTTCTGGTTTACTCACTGGCTGTTGTTTTTCCCTTCTAATTTTTACATTAAGTGATATTTTTCTTCGTTCATAACGAGCTAATTCCCAATACGATAAACATTTTTTTTAAAACTATTTTCTATATATAAAGTTTTACATGTGGGTGTCTGTATGTCTTCCTTTTCTTTCTTCGTGAAAAGGTTGTACGGGTGTATTGCTTTTCTTTTTCTTTCTTTTTTTTCTTATTATTTTTCTAATTCGCCTAGTGTTTTAATGGACCCTACGTTGTGTGTGTGTTTATTTGTATTTTTTTCTACTATTCTTTCTTTTTCTTTTTTTTCCATACATTTTATTGTTTTTCTTGTCCTCTTTTTTTTTCTTTTTTCCCCGTGGCAACCGAAGTTCTTTTTTTTTATTTTTTCCTTTTAACCCACCCTTGCTAGGTGGTCTGGTCAATTACGGCACCAAATTACAGATATGTTATATATTATTTATCATTGAAGGCACCATTTACGTTTGGTGTATAACATAAAAAAGGGTTCCGTGTGCGTATGATTGTCTCTAATATAAATGGTTGTGTGTTTGATTATCATAGAGGGAATCGTGTGTGTGACATGTATTTTCAGAACCTACCTCTGCTTCTTCGATGTTGAACCATCTGGAAATTTCTCATCCTGAAGGGAGACTTGATACCTGTTTGACGAAGATTTATCACTCCAAGACGATGAAATGGTTTTATAGCTTTTATTTCACTTTCCCCAGAGGTCCTGCAGAAGTGGAAGTGAAATCTGCTTGTGTGGGGGTTCTTCTTCACACACGTCTCTCTCTCTTTCTCTCTCTTTCTCCTCTCTCTCTCTCTCTCTATAACATTAAGAATTGCTTTCTAAATAATGTTAGGTATTCAGTACTGTTCCTTGTCTGCTTAAGTTTAACTTTTGTTTATTAAATTGTTAGGTGAAAGTCCAGAATAGTTATAAAACACCCCTATCCCATGTTAAGAATGGATTTCTGAATAATAACCCTATTATTTCAGCGGGGTAGCTTATCTGCATATGTGCCATGTTTTGTTTTTAAATTGTTAGGTGAAAGGACAGAATTGTTACAAAATACCATCCCCGTGTTAATAATGTCTTTCTAAATAACATTATTTCAGCACGGTATTTTCTTTGCATACGTACTATTTATTTTTGGTTATTAGATTGTTAGGTGAAAGTATAGAACAGATGTAAACCCCCCTCCCCATGTTAAGAATAGCTTTCTAAATAAGTGTATTATTTCAGCACTGTACCTTCTCTGCATAAGTACTATCTTTTGTTTATTAAATTGTTAGGTAAAAATATAAAATAGTTACAGAACACTCTCCCTTTCCCACGTAAATAATGGCTTTCTTAATAGCGTTATTTCAGCACGGTGCCTTCTCTGCATAAGTACCATCTTTTGTTTATTAAATTGTTAGGTGAAAGTATGGAATAGTAACAAAACCTCCTCTCCATGTTAAGAATTGCTTTCTAAATAACGTTATTATTCTATTACTCTATTATTATGGTACTTTCTCTGCATAAGTACCATGTTTTTTTTTATTAAATTGTAAGGTGAAAGAACAGTACGCATGCAGAAGGTGATCCGTCTTGAAAAAATAACGTTATTATTTAATAAGCCATTTTTAACATGTAGAGGGGAGGGTGTTTTGTACCTAATCTGTATTTTAACCTTACAATTGAATATAAAAAAAAACATATAATGAAACTTTAATTAAACCTGGATATACGATTTAAAAAATAGCGCGGACCACTCTTTGCATACGTACCAAATATTATTTAAGCTAGTTACCAAGCTGTAAAAAAAGTGTACTTTTACCAACCAATCTTATATAGAAAAACAAAAAAAACAAAAAAAACTTCAAAGGCAAACGACAAACTTTGTTTTAAAAAATGTTTAAATTAAAAAAATTGGAAGATAAACAAATGAATTATGTTTTTTTTTAACTTATCGACTAAACAGAAAATTAAACCTACTTCGTTTCGTCAATTCGTGGCTCTGAAATGAATCGAAACAGAATGTCAGTTTTATCAATAAACCAGGTTCGCACTAACGTTACGAAAATATATTTATTTTATTGAATATTTTAATAATTCGTGAGGTAAATTTATATATATATATATATATATATATATATATATATTTATATATATATATATACATATATATATATATATATATATATATATATATATATATATATATATATATATATATATATATATATATATATATTGTGTCCTTGCAGGCCAGTTTTCGTTTTTCTTATTTGGGATGCATTTAGCTTACGATGTTTATTTTTGTCTTAGTTGTCTCCCGTTTTGCCTTAACAAGCCACTTTTCTGTGTGTGTGTGTGTTTGTGTCCCTCTGTGTGTGTTTAAATGTGGACATTCAACTACGATATATTTTGTCAGATCTGCTAGAATACATGAACCTAGTTTATTTAAATACTTTACTAAATACCTAAAGATAATCTATATAAAACCTCGGCAGTGGTGATGGCGCTTTGTAAAAAAAAGAAGAAAAAACTATTACGTGTATGTATTTTAGTTCTATCCGCATCACTAGAATAAATTCAAACTATTTTAAAGAAATCTTCAAAGAATGAGAGTGCATATAGAAACGTTGTTTTAATTTGAATGAAATAAAATACGCATCAAGCACGCTTGAAAGCCAACTCACAACGTAATGTTAGGAAAATAAACAAATATTTTACTTCTTTGAAATTTAACAAAAATATATTTGGGAGGTATCCATATCTTCTACGTGCTGTTTCTTTTTTTCTTTCCTTCTTCCTTGACATCTTGTAAATTTGGATAACGTATCTGTAAAGAGACGCGCCTTGTTTCTAACGGCTGTGTATTGAAATGTTTGAACTGTGCGTTGGCAACGCGAGAATAAGGTAAAATAATGAGAGTTCATATAGAGACGTTGATTTAATTTCAATAAAATAAAATACGCATCAAGTCCGCTTCAAAGCAAATACAACGTAATATCAGGATATTAAAGACATCTGTTTTTTTAACAAGATTTTATAATGTTGCTTTATCCTTTCAAAATTGTCGGCGAGACTAAGATAATTATGCACGAAATTAATTTATATAATTATAAAATTTACTGATCATCCGATTGATATGCTCTCCATCCTTTATCCAAAAACCCATTTTTGTCATGAACTGTAGCTTGTATTTAATAGTAGTTGCACTTCTTTACCCAGTCCAACCGTATAAAATATAAATAAACTTCCGTTTTTGGCTAACTTAAACATATATTTTCAACCTTGAAACTATGTTTTCTTATGTTTTTATTCTATCTGAATGCATTCGAATAATATTTTCCATATTTAAAATCATGACTATATATTGTTTTATATAATATGAAATTATTTATTTTTTCTAAAAACAGAGGATTAGTGTCAAATAAAATAACTACTCAGCGGATTTTATGGCCAGGTAACGTCTGGTTTTCCTGCAATAGTATTGTTGAGAATGTAATCCGTATAACATCAATCCTGGGTGTAGTTACAGATTGCTTTATCAAATTTATATCTGTCCCTGAAAATATGAAAAAACGCATTCATACAAACTTTTCTCAATATAATTCACTAATATTTTTAACCGTATGTTTTAATACATGACAAACAAAAATAAATTGCAAAAACTGAAAATTAGGAAAGTCGAGCTGAAATTTCTGAAAAATTCAACTTGTGGAAAACTTGTCACATGGATATCGCAATAACTCAGTAACAATGAACAAGAATTATGTCAGAGACATATATATTTTTAATTAAATGAACTTTAACAGAAAAAATTCTCAGCATTTAATTGATAATACCCTTTTCTTCTCGTCTAATACAAATATAAGAAATTTACCTTTAAGCATGGGACGTTTTTGACACAGTAAATACCGTATAGCTTAAAGAGTACATTATTCTGCTATTTTAGGTTAATTAAACCGCAGTGTAATTCAGAAAAAAAATCAAATGAGACACCGCTTTGGGGCTAAAGGTTGAACTTTTTCAGTGTTGCATATATATTCGAATTATGGCTGACAGTACTTATTTATATTCGAAATGCTGAATTTCTGAAGCACTAAGACATATTACTTTTCTTGTCATATACTTACAAGCCAAATACGTTTTTGTATACGTTTCATTTAGCTTTTTAGTCGAAGTGGAATTTTAGTGGCAGAATCCGTCTGGTTAAGAATCCAGTTTAATGTGGTTATTATAGGCAACATCACTTAGAAAAGCAACAATAACTCTCACATAGGCAACGTCTAAATTAACTGCACACATATCAGTTTATCTAAGCTGGGGATGTAATATTATTTTGTATATTTAGTGTATATGTGTACAGCAAAGTATTTATATGCAAGGTTGTCCTGACAAAAAGATAGAGACACAGAGGCAGTTTGTTTACTTTCTTATAAACTCAACGTATACACTTTCTGCTTGTCACAGCGTCTTTGAATATACTCAATTAAACTTACAGGGCCTCTAAATATGCTCTTCTGTCGGTTTGGCGGTCGGTATAGCATATAAATGTTTGAGTTAACTTTTGCATAGTAAAACGCGAATAAAATTACTGCATCGAAAGAATAGTCTTAGTTGTTTCATTTTGAGGCGCAACTGGATGGTGACATATAAAATGTCAAATCCGACACACTACTTTGGAAACTGGTCGTGGCATTCGCAAATTGATTTTGTTTGTAGTAAACTTGTCCGTTGCCATGCACAAATGTCATGTACATTCAAATCATTTTTCATTCAACAATGTAAGCTTATTGACCAACCAATCATGTTTATTCGATTTGAGACTTTAGAAATGTAAACATTTTTTCAGAATACAAGCATATACTAATTGTCGATGTATTTGCCTAAAGCTCAACGCTACAACTAAAGAACATATCGTCGAGTTAAACATATAGCATGTCTTTCAATGCAACATTTCTTTTTCTAAATAATGCATCATCTGTGTATAGTTACATTCATGGAATATCAGTAAGAAATTGTATTGCAATAATTTTAGTAAAACATTTATATCATTCAATAATTTTACAAACGAAAACTGATTTTCGAGTAAGAAATTGTGCTTGATTTTGAAGGACTAGTGTTATACCATGTATATTTTTTTTTACTAAATTTCAGATAAATTTGAGATGAAGTACCTTACACAAATAATAGATCATATTTTATGTATTTAAAGGTTTAATTTATAAACAAAGTATTTTGAAATTTTCAGACGACCCATCTTTAGAGTCGAGACTGTTTTTATGCTATTAAAATAAATTTACCTCGCGAATTATAAAAATATATTAAATAAAATAAAAATATTTTTCGTAAATGCAGAACTATGTTCCATTTTATTTCCGGTTGCAGGCAATTCACGACGATTTGACGATTTCAAATTTCGAATTAGAAATGTAATTCTGGGTTCGTTCGTTATCAATAATACCATATTTGTAAAATACCAATTTATTTGAAAGCTTCAGACAATCTATAAATTAACATCCCAAATTATAAAAATATATAAAATAAAAAAAAAACATATTTTTCTTAAATGCGAACGTGTGGTAAAATTTTATTTCCGGTAGAATGAACGTGGGAATGATTTCACTAGTATTTGACGATTTGGCATGACAACATTTTCAGTGTTACATCGCTAAGTATAATAGGCATCTCTTATTTTTACATTTTTTATTTCATTCGTTTATCAAAAATCTATAAATATAAAAATGTAATGTTTGGTTCGTTAAAAGCGAATAAAGCAATATTTCTACGTTACCAATTTAGTCAAGGAATGTTTGCATGTTATTAAAATAATTTAACATTGCGAATTATAAAAATATTAAATTAAATAAAAAATAATTTCGTAACTGCGGGATTATCGCCATTTTATTTCCGGTAGAAAAGAGCCTTTCACTTATTGGGATAAGTATTATTTGTATAATTTTTTATGATACTCATGCAGAGAGTGATCCGTGCTGAAATAATGTTATTATTTAAAAAGTCATTCTTGACATGGGGGGAGGATGTTTTGTACCTATTCTGTAAATTACAATTGAATAAAAAAAGCATATCGTAAAACTTTAATTAAACGTGGAAATATGATTTTAAAAATAGCGCGGATCGCTCTCTGCATTAGCAACATTTTTATTAATTGCGGACTATTATTCTACACTTTATTAGTTGTCGTTTCACGACTTTTACGCCAACTATTCCTCTGGCCTCCATGAAAAGAAGTCCTTTTATACATGGTCAGTAACTTTGCCATTTTATTATTCTTAAAGAGTAAAACTTTTCTTATTCATGAAAAGAGTTAAGCCTACGTAAATAAATAAATGTTTGTACACGTGACAAATTATCAATAAATGGTTTAGTTACATTTTAATAAAATTATTTATGAATAGATTTAACGTAAATAATGTTTGTAAAAGTGCGAAAGGCGACGTTGTACAGCCATCACTCCCATGCTTAATTTATATACTTACAGGTTTTTGGATTTTTTTTCACTGGATTATTATTGATTGGACACTAAATTAACACATTATTATAAAAAATAATTAAAACGAAATCATTATTTCGACATTGGAAAGTGGTGCTCACTTTTTAGTTACAACGTTCTGATAAATCAGTCACCAATTTTGTAACCAATAAAAACGCGGTATATCAAAACCATAGAAAGTAAAAATAATATGAGCCCCTTCCGCATTTCTAAGTCAGAAATATATTTGTTTCTCAAAGAAAAAAATAGATTGAAAATGACATTTTTATTGTTTTTATGAAAATAAAGTTTCGAGTTTAATATTTTTTTTTTACTGATTCAGTCAAAACTCAGTTTGGGGGTGTTTTTTCTTTAAATTGTTTTTATGAATGGTGAGTTTTTTTTTTACATTTTTTAAAAAGTATTATAAATTTCACTAACATGCTGGAGAAATGTTTAATAATTTGGTATTTTTTTAGATTAGGTCCACCTCCGCAATTTTCCTTTCATTGAGGACATTTATTGGTTTCCGAGTATGCGGAACACAAAAACCGCATTGAAATATTGCGGAAATAAATATTTGTATCATGCATTGTATTCTTCGGCGGCCATCTTTGTACGTGCACCCGCGCCATAAACAAATACAAGCACGGAAAAAAAGATGGCCGCCAAATATTTCCTCCTATAACACAGAACAAGGTAGATGAGATACAAATATCCGTGCATGAGGTCGCCAAGCTAATCAAGAACCTAGATTCCAGTAAAGCAACTGGCCCTGATGGCATCCCAATTATAGTGCTAAAAAAGCTTCAACCAGATCTTGCTCCCATACTTTCGAAACTATTTAAGCGCTGCCTTAAGGAGAAGTGCTTTCCGATTCCCTGGAAGACCTCATCAGTTTGCCCTGTATTTAAGAATTCAGGTGATAAGTCATCTCCCTCTCAATACAGACCTATAAGTCTCCTGTGTGTTATGAGTAAGTTGCTGGAATCCATATTAAATAGAGAAATAGTCAACAACCTCAGCAGGAATCACCTTCTTAGTGACACACAATATGGTTTCCGCTCTGCAAGATCTACCGCAGATGTGCTGACGGTTATATCCCACAGTGAATATCTTGACAAAGGCGTCCTTTCAAGGGGAATTGCTCTTGACATATCAAAGGCGTTCGACAAGGTATGGCATAAGGGTCTACTTCCAAGATTTCCAGCTACGGTATAACTGGAAATGTTTTCTCAATCATTAAATCATTTCTCTCCGATAGGCTCATAAGAGTAGTGGTAGATGGACAAAAATCGGAGGCCTGCAATATAAATGCTGGAGTCCCTCAGGGTTAAATCCTAGGCCCAACTCTCTTCCTGATCTACATAAATGACCTCCCTAAACACATATTAAAATCATTCGTTGACATCTATGCTGATGACACGACCATCTACGGCAACACATCAAAGCCTGTAAATGACAAAGTTCTCTCTGATTCTCTCTCCTCTGATCTTGAGCGCGTTGTTCAGTGGGGGAAGATGTGGGTGGTTACTTTAATGCCTCCAAAACCAAACTCCTATCCTTACATCATCAACGCTCTGATCCCCAGCTGGCATCAATTGTGATGGATGGCTCTCGTCTGAGTGAGGCCCAGTGTTTTGACAAGCTTCTGGGTTTGACCTTTACTCCTGATCTGAAATGGAACACGTACATCAAGTCTGGTAGCAAGGTCGCTGGAAAGATGGTGGGATCCTTCTACCGCTCCAGAAGATATCTCACTACTGATGCAATTCTCTATCTATATAACAGCCAAGTACGTCTTAGGATGGAATACTGTTGCCATATCTAGGCAGGAGCTACTAAAAACAGCCTATCCTGCCTTGACAGAGTACACAATATTCGTGGCTTAGTGGGGGATGCCCTTTTCTCTACCCTGCAACCTCTCTCCCACAGAAGAGACGTTGCGAGCCTTTCCTTGTTTTATCGTTATTTCCATGGCAGGTGCTCGTCTGAAATCAAATCTCTGGTCCCCCTAGCAAATCTTTCAGGAAAAACACCCGTCTAGCTGAATCGACTGTGAAAAAATTCCCCCACGCTATATCTGTGCCTAGATCGAAAAGCGGATTCCATGAACAGAGCTTCTTTCTTAGAACTGCACGCCTGTGGAACTCTGTTCCGTCTGCCTGCTTCCCACCTGACTACAACTTGGATGTGTTCAAGTCCAATGTTAACAGATTCCTAATTAACAGCCCCCTTAAGTAAACACTTCATCAAATCTCCACACTAACGTAATGTACTTGCAATAACCCTTATCCCTGAGTGACTTCCGGACCTTGATAAGTGGTGATCACTGTGTAAAATAAAAGATTACGATGCATAATACAACTTTTTATATCTTGATTACTACTTATTTCTGCAAAATTTCAATGCGATTTTCGTATTCAGCATAGTCGAAAACCGTTTCAAGTCGTCATTTAAAAAAAAATTGAGGAGGTGGACCTAATCTAAAAATTTACCAATAATTTTTCATCCGGTACGCCTCCCGATACATTGCTTCGTCAACATGCGACCATTTTATATCTCCCGAAGTCACTTCCGTATTTAGAAAAAAAAATGAGTGACCGATTTACCAGAACGTGGTAACTAAAAAGTGAGTACCACTTTCAAATGTTGAAATCATGTTTTCAATTTTTTTTCATTTTTTTTTCATAATCTTGTTAGTGTTCAATCAATAATAATCCAGTGAAAAAATTTCAAAAAAACCTATCAGTATAGAAACTCCACCACGTAAGTAAATAAAAAAGCTTACGTGCGCATGCGTTAGCCTTGAGTAGGGGGTTACTAAGGCAACGATCATTAAATAATTCTGCGGGTCGCTATGGAACTCAACGCCCAAGGAGTACCAAAATAGTTTTCATGATCTGAAGAAATTTTTTTTCGAAAAGTGGGTGATCACTTTTCCATGTAAATTTGACTTAAAATTAGCACCCACTTTCTGGCCACCTGAGGAATGCGTATTTATGTTCGTGTTTATTGGCTTAAGGGTTTTTTTGACAAGGCAGTTTGGTACGCGAATGCATATTTAACAGTTTTCGTTTATGCTCACGCATAGCATAAACAAAGCCTACGTCTGTGAAATGGAAAATAGTCCCAGAGTTCAGGGGTTAATACCATGCAAAAGAAATCAAACAAATAACTTATTATCCAAGAAACACACAGAAAAAAGAAAAATAGCATCCATTTTTTTCTATCGAATTCATTTGCTGGTTTTATTGAAAACTATTTTCCACCGGATGTTTGATATAATTTACCATTAAGGGTCGTGCGTCTCACGTTCGTAAATAACGAAATTTTTATTGTAGATTTTGGTATGCTAAAAACGAATCTGCAAACCGTTACCGTCACAAAAAAAAGTTTTATGATATGAAGAAATTACTTCTTCGAAAAAGCGGCGATCACTTTTCCATGTAAATTTAACTTAAAATGAGCACCCACTTTCTAGCCACCTGAGAGAGGGGGGATTTTTCCCATGTTTATTGGCTAACCAGCTTTCGTTTATGCTCACGCATAGCGTAAACGAAGGCTACGGCTGTGAAATGGAAAATAGTCCCAGAGTTCAGGGGTTATTACCAGGCAAAAGAAATCAAACAAAAAACTTTTTAGTCAAGAAACACAGAAAAATGCCCCTATCTCAGGTGGCCAGAAAGAGGGTGCTCATTCTAAGTTACATTTACATTGAAAAGTGATCACCCACTTTTCGAAAAAGTAATTTCATGAATATCATGAAAACTTTCTTTTTGCTACGGAAACGGTTTGCAGATTCGTTTTTAGCACACCGAAATCTACAATAAAATATTTCGTTATATATGAACGTGTAACGGGCCTTAAAGTAAAATAATACCGGATTTTTTGAGCAGATTTGCCGTTTAGTTGTACAAATATCTTCAAACCAGGTAATCACTGAAAGGGACTTTTAAAAGTCGTCACCTGTATCGAGCAAAAGTTTAAAACACCCGATTATATGCCAGCCTACGTCATGGTTACATATATTAAGTGAGTCCCGTACAGTATATGGTATAGTGTTTTAGTTTAAACTCATTTTCCCAAAATTTCCCCAAACGTAACGTGTTCGATACAGGCTGCCGCCATTTGTATTTTTCAGATATACCGATACACATCGAACGTTTTTGAACCGATTATACATTACATAAAAACACTAAAATCTTATGCAGTTAGATAGAACATTTAATTTTCCTGCCTTTGATAACATTTATTTATATATATTTATTTTTTGACAACTTCTTTTAATCTGTCTTTAGTAATACAACCCCTTTTCATTTTATGTAACGTTTAGTCTGCTCGAAAAACAGTGTTTATCGGGGTATTTGAAAGCTACAAATGGTGGTGGACACTGTTGATTACTTTACATTAGAGAAAGTGAGTTAAAACTAAAAAAAAAACTACACAAAATACGATCAGACACCCACCGATTATGCCAGCATATCCCATGGTAACATATATTCGGTGAGTTTCAGACACTGTTTGGAATAGTTTTTAGTTTTCAACTTATTTTCCCAAACTTAACGTATTCAACAGAGTCCGCGACCATTGCTGTTTTTTGAGCCGATTAAACATTTTACATTACATAAAAACACTAAACAATTATCCAATTAGGTAGAAACGTAACTTACCTTACCTTTGCCTTCATTTATTTGTTTTTGGAAAAGTTTTTCGAATCTGTGTATAGTAGCCCCCCTCCCGCCACCATCAACCGAATATTAATTACTAACTCATATTTTCGTAAAACAACCACAAAAAAAAATATTTAGCGTTTCAACATTTTTGCTACGGCTGGCTTCATCCACTGATTGTTGGTCAAGTCCAAACCATGAATGATTGACAGAAACTCCTGAGGATCCAGTTCTGCAAGAGTACAATTTTTTTTTCATTTTCGCCTTCTTTTTCACATTTTGCAGCGGATTTTTGTACTAATTATAAGAAACATGCATTTTCTCTTTTTATTAAATGTTTCCATTGCACCAAATTGAGCCACTGCAACGCGTGGCAGGGTACAGCAGGTTAAATAATATACTTGTTCCGAGCGAATAAGTCTAAAAACTAATAACAAAGTGGGCCTCGACTTTCATCTGAGTAAAATGTACATGGAGTTAAATAATATATAAATTAGAATACTTGTTAATAGGATATCTACTATTATTAGATACATATTTAGGAACTTAATTCCTGAATGGATATTATTGAATCAAAGCTATATTTAACCTCAGAAAATTATGGATGGATGGCAAACGTAGGTTACATCGTTTGGTAATAAAATCATTATCACGATTAAGCTATGCATTATAAACTTATATTTTGAATAGGTTAGCATAGATTTAATTGGTCTGTGTGTAATTAGTAAATAAATCATAAATGCATATAAGGAATTTGCTAAACTTAGTACTCTACCAAAACATTAAAATATCGAACGTATTGCGCTACCTCCTTTTCAACGTTATGAATACATATTAGGATTTTAGTAACTTATATTTCAACAAAATCTTTACAATTTCGAACGTACAGAGATACCTCCGTTCAACGTCTAAAGTATCCTCTAATCGTAAATCTTAAGAGGTAGAAACAGAAGAAAATTAAAAAAAAACTTCGATCTCTGCAAAAACATTAAAATATCGAACGTATTGAGTTACCTCCCTTTTAAAGTTATAAATACCTATTAAGATATTGGTTACTTATAATTAACCAAAACTTTTAAAATTTCAAACGTCCAAAGTTAACTCCCTTTCAACGACTAAAATATTGTCTAATCGTAAATCTTAAGAGGTAGGAACGAAAGAAAAAAAATGTAAATCCTTAATTTTAAATGAAGAATGACACTGCACTGATTATAGAGTAATGTTAATTTATTTCCGTATGGAATACGTTTTATACCGACAAATATATTTGAAATTACACAAATAGGTTAGCCGATATTTTTGTAAATAAAAAAAACAGATTCCAGATGCGAAACATATAATCGAAACAATATAGCTGAAGACTTTGTTAATTAAAATAATTTAAAATAATTGAAATAAGATAAAGAAATAAAGACATTTAATTTAAGAACGTAATGAATAGTTTTAGTAAAACATTTTTAGTGAACATAACTAATAAGTGGCAAGGTTGTATGATAATTCTATTGAATTTTTTATAAATATACAAAAATAGGTTAATATATACATCTTCAAAAAAGTATTTTAAAAACATGTGAAAGATGAGATGCGTGTAAAATATGTTTCCATGTTGTTTTCTCATAAGGAAAATGGACTCCATACTCTTCATAATTTAAGTGTTTTTTTTATTCTATACATCTGATGAAAGGCTGTTCTTGGGAAAATGTTCAAACGATATAAAGTTTTTGTTTGTCCGAATAGTCTTGAAACAAGTGTAAAAAACGATGACATCCACTAGTTGTTGCTATCAATCTATTCATTGATATCTTGATTTTGTTGAAACAATATACATATATATATATATATATATATATATATATATATATATATATATATATATATATATATATATATATATATATACTAGCATCCAAAACTAAGGGGTAAAATTTTAAACCCATTTTATAGAAACAATCTGTGAAAAGCTGAGAAAAAAACTGGTAGTCGATATCGTTCATAATAACATACTAAAATTTGAATCATTTGCAAAGTATAGAAAAAAAATTACAAGTATTTATTTATTTTCAAATAGAAACGCCCAAAAGTAAGAGACAGACTTGAGAAAAACAATGTAAACAACAACAAAAAAAATCCAAGAACACACACACTCAATATTTAGTAAATGAGCCCTTGCTCTCAATGACAGCTGCCCATCTTTGACTACAAGAAAGAATCAGTTCTTGCCAATTCACGGTACTAATTTTATATATCCACCATTCTAGATTTTTATATTCGATTACAGACGGAAAGACATTTTACTCTGGGAAATTATTACGATTGATTGGCACTGTCAGTGATAATCTTCGCTTGTAGTTTACATACAATCTTATGGACGTGTACGGAGCTTACCTTTTTATTGCATTTTCACCCTAAACAAGAGACAGTAAAACTTTGATGTAGGGGGCTAATATCTGAAGCATAATTGCAGGGCTACTACTTCAGAGTATTAGGCAATTTAAAAATAAACAGGCATTTGCAGTTCTCGGCGTTAAAGCTGGAAAAATGTAATCCTTTAAGTAAATGAATAAGCAATGGTAGGCCACACTTTTCCTGATCTTATTGTCGGACACATACTAAACCTACAAAATTGCCAAGAGCGAGATTTAACCATTGCATAAAAGAGCGCAATAATAAGTAAACATATCACCATTTGTGTAAAAGTGAGAGCCGACATGATAACACTGTACTACTTCTAAAAATATATATCCATAGTCGACCTGTCCTTTAACAAAACTGTGATTGATCTAGAAATTCAGAAATCTAAATCGAGTAATACTGGTCGCACCAAATTGGGTAAAATTTCAAAGCAATCTATATTAATTTGCTTCCGATAGTTAACCGGAAGAATCGCATCACAGTCCGATATTTGCAATTCAAGTTATACACTAGTTTCTTGATTATTTCCGTTCTAAAATATTTTTTACAAAACAGCTGATCGCTACAGATTAGAAATCAATCAACTGTACTTGCAGCTGCAAAGGTTAACAACGCGTGTGATATTATCGAATCTATTATATAAAACGTATGCATGGGAACAGAATGACAAATACCGCCAACTGTTAATGCAAGAGGGAATCGTTATCCACTGAGATAATTTGACGCTATTGCGTCAGTACATAAATACATAAAGTGTAGTTTAACGATACATACTACACTCTACTTCTAGTAGGCAGGTCAGTATTATTCATAAAATATATTTTTAAATATATTTTTATGTTATGCCTAAACTACAAAAATCGACACATACTAAACAAACTTACACTTACTTTCGTACGATTCTAAACAAATATAATCTGCAGTACTAATTTTCTATCATCATTAATTAAATTCGTTCATAGAAAGCCGGAAAATCTATTTTTTAAAACTTAATGTTTGTTTTTCGTTTAGCTACATTAATCTTATCTTAAGCTATATGAAAGCAAACCTTTTCTTTATTATTATGCTGAACAAGTTCTAACGCAAGCAGATTAAGCTAATATAGAACAAGAAACGTTTCAAAAAGAATCGACAGACACGTAATAATTTTCTCGTTCTCACAAGTTATCCAGATCAACCCTGTGGCTCATTACACTTAGAAACAATAAGCAGTGTATAAGAATATCTAATAATGAAGACATGGTAACACATGATAAAATTCGGTAACATTATGACCCGTCATAATAAGGTATAAAACAATACTTTATCACTGACATTTATAACATCCGTATCAGATTAAAACAAAAGCCTGCGATTTACATTAAAATAGTTCAATTGTTAGCGAGATTTGTATAAAGTATTATCTATCATATAGTCACCTATATAACTGTAATGTTCGATATTTACTCACTCTGACATTAATAATAAAGGGCAGCCTTCTTTTATGAAAAAATACTACAATAAACTTCTTAATATACTCAGTTATAATATGCAAGCGCCTATGTGAAAATGAACTACTTTTTATATTAGCAAAGGAACGTTAATAAATAACATTCACTTTTATGCATATTGTGCATTATTTCTTTTCACCATTATGCTAACTTCAATTTGTGTGTAATTTCTACATTCTGATATATATATATATGTATACATATAAATATAATTGTGTATGTGTGTGCATGTGTGGGTATTTCTATGCCCATGTTTATAAACCTGATCCTGTCGAAGTGTATGCAGTAATAACCTACCAAACTCCCGTTTTAATGTTTGATCTTAAGAGCTGACATTTTATATTGTTGAGAAAACTTGAAGCACTTACCTGCGACTCTCAGGAAGAGCGGCAGCAAAAACCTTTTGTGTGGGTGATGACTCTTTTTATATTGGTAGTTGTTACGTTTAACTTATTTGATTGGCTAACTGGATTATAAGAGGGATGGAGTGAACTGAATTTTGGTGGTGATTTCAGTTTGGGATTGGAGTTGAAGGAAATTGAATCGTTACCCTTATTACCAGACCGACAAGGTTCTACAATTTTTACCTAGTCACAGGTCGCAACAAACCATTGTTGCAAAAATCCTTGTTAACCTCTACCTTTCAGTGGAGAAAGTTTCCACACGTTGCAACATTGATCTGCAGACCTTGTGCATTTTTCTCCCCTTTTCTTTTTCTGTATTTTTTTATTATGGCCGCGGAACAAATGTCTTCCCTGTAGGATTCCTTAGGAATGCAAGAAAAACCGGATCACCTTCTTGAGGCCCTTTTGGATACGGAGGAAAGATATAAACACATTATCGGATACACATTAGACACATTAAAGAAAAGAGTCGCAGTGGATGCATGTGCCTTGAAGACAATCCACAGACAACATAAACGAGTGGCTTTCTAAAGTGGACCAAGTTCAGGAAAACTTGGTTAAATTCCTTCCTAGAGATAGGGTGGCACCGCATGCTTATGACCTTATCAAATTTTAAGAGGAGGTCAAAAGAGATTTACAAAACTTAACCGCAGAGGTTCACAAGAATTATTCTCCTCCCTTCATGCTCCCAAATGTAATGCAGCCATCTGAAGTTGACACCTCTATGTTTAGGTCAAATGCCCTAGTTTTGATGGTCTGGACTTAGAGAACAAATTTACATTGAGAGATTTTCTCACTAGGTTTGACTATTGCACTTCGGGATTAAAATCAAGGAGAGAAAAAATTAACCTACCTCAAGACTTGTGTTACGGGACGTCCGTTTCGGCTAATAAATCATCTTGAGGAGACATCCAATAATTATGATGCCGCGATAAAAATTCTTAAGGATAATTATTGGGATGAAGAGGGCATTAGAGAGGAGATATTCTCTAGCATATTCAAACTGTCCACCCGAGGCAGGTATGATATTGAATACCTTAAGAACTATTTGTCTCAGGTTAAATACGAGCTGTCGGAGTTGGACTCTATGTTGGGATATGGATTTATGGAAAGAAATTCAGGCGGAGGGGCATTAGCGGCTCATATACTGTTCCAAAGACTGCCCAACCGTCTTAAGGGAGAATTAGTGAGGTCTGTAGGGGCACAGCATCCATCTTTAACTTCTATTTTAGATACAGGCATCAGGATCTTAAAATCCTGGAAGGCTACACTCCCTGAAGCAAACCAGAGAGATTTGGATTATGGTAGCTCTCGTAGATATATTCATCCAGACAGAAAACCGGAGACAACAACACCAACATTGGAGAACTTCCATATCCAGGAGAGGCATACCACCTGCAACCTTTGTTTGAGGGATGGTTATTCCACTGAAGTTTGTGAAGAATACCAGACATTTCCTCAAAGATGGCGTCGTTGTCGAGAACTCGGACTGTGTTATAGGTGCACAAGTAACAGTCATTTCAGTGATTCGTGTCCCTGTAAAATAAGCCCTAAGGGCAATTGTGAGCGATGTTCAGCCCAGGACCATACCACAATCATGTGCGCTATGAATGTATCAATACCGGTTTGGGTGAGCAGCAGTGTATTTTGCCGATTACTACCATCGTACTACAAAGAGGGAACAAAGCTGTGAAGCTGCGATGTTTGATAGACACGGGCAGTCAAAATCCGTACTTTAGTGGAAGAATGTTGCAGGATCTGGCTTGTGACCCAAGATCTGTCTCAGAGGTAATCCTTGAGATTGTGACGATTCTAGGAAGGAAAACCTGCAATTTTCAGCGACTTACCACAACAGTGGAGTTGACGCCAGGGGTAAAGCGACAGCTACTTATCCTTATTGATAAGGAATAAGACATCATTCATACAGTGGAGCATTTGCCGATTGTGGTCGAGAACCTTACGAAATTGGATTGCACCCTGGATACAGATTTAGGAAGAAATGCCAATATAACTTTGGAAGGGTTAATAGGGGGAGACCTGTTACAATTTATGGAACCCCTACAAATGATAAAATGTATGAATGGGAAAGCTTGGCTTTCCCAGCGAGGAGTGATACCTTTTAGGGATCCCAGGAATTTCATGTTTCCTCATCAAATTAAAACGATCCAACACAAGGTTCCAGTTTATGAAGAAGTAATGAGAACTGTTAAGTGTCCGACCTCCATTGTTAATAGTGTTCTTGACGTGTGTTCTTCTTATTCAGACCCCTATAAAGAAACTTTTGAGGACAGTACTGTAGAAAGAGTTCTGGAGTGGATTTACAGTGTGGAGTCTTTGGGGCTATCAGAAAATGACACCTTGTTCGACTATGATGCCCAGAAGGTAGAGGAGTTTATGAGAAATATAGAGTTTAAGGAGGGACGGAACTGGGTGGCACACTGATAAATTAGCTCAGGTGCGCTCTAATCACCAAGTAGCCCTCAAGGTGTTGGATAAGGTGGTACACACTCTGGAAATGAAGGACCTCTATGAGGAATATCTAGAGGTTTTTGCCGAACAAGAGGCAGAGGGCATAATAGAACCCTTTCATTGTTCACCTAAACAGTTCCATAAACATGTTTGGATCCCTCATCGACCAGTCTTTAAATCCGAGAGCATAGCAACTACTAAATTCATTGAAGGTCAAGGGAGGAGTATCCTTAAACGAGGCTGCATACCCAGGGGTAAATTTAACCGGAAACATGTTAAATCTAACTCTACTCTTTCGGACTAATAGATATACATTATTGGGCGACATCAGGAAGGCATTTCTGGTGATTAGATTATCAAAGCAATCTGACAGAAATAAGTTTTGCTTCTTTCTAAAACGGGATGATCGTCTGGTATGTTACCGTTATACGACCATCATCTTCGGCTTTAACGCAAGCCCTTTTATATTGAACTGCATATTGAAGTAGCATGCGTCTAGATTTCCAGTTGATGATTGCACCAAACTGTTGAATTATAATTTTTATGTTGACAATCTGGTCAGTACGAATAATTCGGAAGGTGTGTTGAGAAAACTATATCATGAAATAAAGGAAAGATTGAGGAAAGGAGGATTTGATCTTCGATCATGTAACACCAATTGCCCAAAGCTACAGGAATTGATGAGGAAAGATGAGACTTTGACAACTCACAGTTGTCCATGGGAAAAGGTTCTGGGTTACATATATGATCCAGAGTCGGACTCCATCAGCCTAGTCCAGCGAACTTGTGACCCCAACTTAGCAACAAAACGTCAAATACTATCAGCCGCATCCAGTGTATTTGACCCATTGTCTTTATGTCTTCCAGTCACCATTCAAAGTCGCATATTGGTGGGGGAAATGTGGAAGGCTAATATTGATTGGGATGATCCCATTCCAAAGGAAATGCAGGAAAGGTGGAGATTACTAGCTAGTGATTTGTCGGCGCTTCATTCGTTATCGTTTAGAAGACAGTTACTTGATAGCGATACTGTTGCGGATTTGTACATATTCACAGATGCCTCAAAAAGGGCATATGGGTTTTCTGTATATGCAGTTCAGGGAGGTATATCTTCTCTGATTTTTGCTAGAGCAAAGGTGGCACCATTAAAAGCTAAAACCTTGCCAACGCTGGAACTATTAGCAGTTTTTTTTGGCAATTAAATGTCTTATTAATATCTTGAGAGCCTACCAAGGAACGAAATTTGGAAGTTTGTATTTGGCTGTAGATGCCCAAAATGTACTCACTTGGCTGATGTCCAAGCAGACGAGCCATTAAAACATTTTCAAGATGAATCGCCTCAGGGATGTAACACAGATGAAAGAAGTGATACTTGCAAATTACAACCTTACTATCAGGTATAAATATGTGCCTTCCAATCAGAACCCATCGGACCTAATGACTAGAAGACTGACAGCAGCTAAATTTAAGGAACATTTCTCTTTTTGGAGTGCTGGACCAAACTGGTTGTCTGGTGGAACTGTCTGTTGGCCTGATAGTACTTTAGTTTTTTTTAGTGCAGACAACCAGCAAATAGTTCGTACGAACCTGTTGTACACCTGTAATGAGAACTGGTGTCAGCCTATCGTCGCCTTTGACAGATTCTCGTGTTTTAACAAACTTCTACGTGTGGTCTCCAGAGTATTCGAATTTATATCCAAAGCAAGAGGCAAGGAACTGGACTATAAACAGGCTGCTGCTGACTACTTGTTCAAGACAATACAACAACAGGCATTTCCCCTTGAATTGTAGTTCTTACATACACCTCATGATAAACCCATTCCGAATATTGTGAGTCAGTTACACCTATTACTGGACAAGTCTGGTGTCGTCCGCTCCAGAGGCAGGATCCAAAAAAAATTTACTCTACAATATGAGGTTTTAAACCCTGTATTGCTCGGGAAGAATCATCCCGTGACTAATCTAATTGTGAAGGATCAGCATGAGAGGGCTAAATACTTGGGTGTGCCGGCTACACTTAGTAGAATCAGGATGTCAGGATTTTGGATACCTCAAGGCAGACAGGCTGTGAAGGAAATATCGAAGGACTGCTTTATTTGTCAGAAAATCAACTCGATACATTTTCCGTATCCTAAGATGACAGACCTGCCTAAACATAGAGTAAATCTGGTAAGACCATTCTTACATACAGGGATAGATTATACGGGACACCTGTGGGTTCAAAACCAAAATCTTCAATCTAAGGTTTACATTCTCATATTTACGTGCTTGGAAATCAGAGCGGTGCATTTAGAACTGGTTGAGGACATGACAGTGCACACATTTATACTGGCCTTCATCAGGTTTTCAAACATGTGGGGCTTGCCTTCTCACATATATAGTGACAATGCAAAGTCATTTCTTGCTGGAGTTAGTTTACTAAATCAGGCCCTAACTTCTTCCGAATTTGATGATACATTTGGGCAGTAAAATATAAAGCATGTTAAGATCCCTCTTCATTCGGCTTAGTATGGGGGAGTTTGGGAACGCATGGTTTAAACATTAAGGGAATGTCTCTATAAAACTGTTGGAAGGTCTATTTACAGTCAATCTGAGCTGTGGACAGCCATTTCAGATGTCCAACGGGTAGTGAACAATAGACCGCTAACCTATGTGAGTTCGAACGACTCTGGACTGGAGGTGATTACGCCCAATCACTTCCTGCGCCCAGATCAAAACCCTGGACTTCTTCTTAGAATGGAGATTCAACCAATTAATGAAGGGGGATTGCCGTCCAGACAGATATTGTTGGAATCTTTGAAGAACCGGAATGAGCTGCTCAAGGAGTTTAAACGGATATGGAACGAGGATTACTTACTCTCTCTTCGAGAACGTAAACAAAATCGTTATCCAACTATATCTAATCAGGTACGACCTGGAGATATTGTGACGATAAAACTCCCAAACAAGTCGCGACCCTTCTGGGCATTGGGGAGAGTAGAAGAATTGTTTCCGGGAGACGATGGTATGGTACGATCGGCACAGACACGACGGGGTGATGGGAGTGTGAAAACATATTCTCTTAAACATCTATATCCGCTAGAACTACATGCGGAATATGAACCACAAGAGGATGGTCCGGAACCTTGTTATGATGACTGGGAGTCCATAGAAGGAATTTCTTGGTCAGAAACCAGTTTTGAGGAGCCCACTTTAGTACAGTAGAGTGAGCAGGTTTGGATTTGTCCCGGATGTAATAAACCTGATGACGGATCGGCCATGATCTGCTGTGATCAATGTGATAACTGGTTTCATTTTATATGCGTTGGGATCTGTGCAGCTCCGCCAGATGAAAGGGATTGGGTTTGTCACCACTGCTCTGGGGATCAAGAATGAGGAATATGTATATTGAGAAGGCTTTACAAAATCAATAACAATTGATTTTGTTTTCTGTTGAGTGGGAGGGTGTTGAGAAAACTTGAAGCACGTACCTGCGACTCTCAGGAAGAGCGGCAGCAAAAACCTTTTGTGTGGGTGATGACTCTTTTTATATTGGTAGTTGTTACGTTTAACTTATTTGATTGGCTAACTGGATTATAAGAGGGATGGAGTGAACTGAATTTTGGTGGTGATTTCAGTTTGGGAGTTGAAGGAAATTGAATCGTTACCCTAATTACCAGACCGACAAGGTTCTACAATTTTTACCTAGTCACAGGTCGCAAAAAAACATTGTTGCAAAATCCTTGTTAACCTCTACCTTTCAGTGGAGAAGATACTGTATTTGGACGTGTAGCACACATTCGATTAGTTTTTAACCGGAATAATTGCTGATAAGGGGTAAAAATTGAAAACAAAACAGTTAAACTTCGCAGTGTAAGTCAAATAAACCATTAATCTTGCTTTTACTTCAAAAGTAAACATTTCTAGCTCAATATCGCATTAATTTATACCTTTCGTATCACCCCGACGTTGGCGCAGACGAAAAATACGCTGATATTATAAATAACAACCGAGAATAGACCTCTAAATGTTCAGGTCATAATTATTGTGGATAGTAATCAAGTCATAGTTTATATTTTTTGCAAGAATTACTCAATATTTAGTAATTAAACTGGGCAACAATGTTTACTGTCCTTTAGATTTCTGCATAACCAAAGTACGTTATTTACACACTGATGAATAAGGAAATCGCATATATGCCTCTCAATCAGGCCATAAGTTGATTTCAAAAAACACAGATTTTGTGATAAAAACGATTACATTCGTATAGAATTATCAGATCCTTTTTTGTCAACCCATATCCTAAATATGATTTTTAGACAAAAATGTATTGCAAAATATATATTGATTAACAGATACACATTGATTACTGAAAATTTCATAGTGGTCATTGATAAAGGTATGAGCTCCTAGATGGCATGTTGCTTCACAATTGCTCAAAATTCAGGTCTTTAAATGTTGTTTTTTAGGAACATATGTCGTCAGGTTTCAACAGCAATCCACCATGACTGTGTCACAGTGATCGGAGTACTTGGTCTCCATATTTTTCAAATAGAGAGTTCCTTCTTTTCTAGTGGGATCCTCTTCCTTGTTCATCACCCATTGAACCAACGATCTCAGAAAAGTAAAAGTCGGTCTACATATAAAAATAGGTAGTGCATCTTTCCGGTGATGCTATGGCCCCGCTTCCTTGCAGCTGTCAGCATGTTGATGGCAATACTGCTTGAGACCAAGCCTGATTGTTTTTTTAGAAAGCCCTTCACTATAAGAACAGATTCGAGCCCCGGTTTCTTGTTCAACTATGTTCATTAAGTTTTCGAATCCTTGGTCTCTGATGAGCTGCAAGATCTGAAGACCGTATGAATGCCAAAGGTGAATTTCTCCATTGTGAATTCTGGCAAAGCCTGGGAGAAGCAAATAACACATAAACAATCTTTGTCAGGAGCATTGGTGAACTGCTGGATTAAGCCCAGAGTATTCTGTCCATATCTATCGGAGCATCGTTGATGATATCGTTTTATTTGCAAGGATCAATTCCTCCTGCACAGGTCAATGCATCTTTCTGTATGTTGAGAACGAATTATTGAAACAGTTTGAGGTTGTAACAATACACACTGTTCCATTTTCGATGTAATCACGCAAAATTATCTGATGTGAATATTTTTGTTAAAAATTATATATGTAATAAAAGCATTGCGGTTTATCCCATTCAGCTTCTGTAAAATGTTTCACGCATGCATATATTTTTGCAAAATCTTTAAAAATTAACATGTGTATATTGCTCATTAACTGAACCCGATTGAGCAAACTAATTCACGTCTGTGGTTCAGCGCATCAGATCTGTCCAAAATAGCTGAAAACACGCGGACAACCGTAAGCAATATATAGAACTATCACTATAATATTATATAAGAAATATGTGTAAATTAACATAAACTGTTTATGAATATTGTATGACCAGACCGGCATGTTAGTTGGTATATACAAGACTAAATGTTCTTCGTTTAATCAGTATATGTTATATCTATATATGGAATAGTAAGTATACAGAAGTAATGTATAATCTTGATACGCCTGACATACAGAATATATTTTTAAGAATTACATAAGTATGTCAAAAATATATTTTGTAACATACTACAATCTTTCGTGTTAATGTATTTAAAAAAAAAGAGAGATAAATAGGTTTCTCTGCGTCGTTTCTCCATTGAACTTAAGATATGCGTGTGATTAGTTTACTCGATTTCATATATGTACAGAAAAATTTCACATTGACAAATATGTTATTGTTTTTATGCTGAGCACCGAACAAAGTGTTATGGTATATGTTCGATGCACAGTTAGAAATTAATACAGATTAATCACCAGAATAATACAATACTCTATAAGTATTGTATTATTCGCTAAGAGTCGGACTTCTTTATTTACGAAGACATTCAGCGGAAGTGACGTCTGATGTCCAACTTTGTAGGTTTTAAAGCAAACACCAAAATGAACTTTTATAACAAAATAATAATTTTTATAATAAAAATATCATGTACTGTTTTTTAAATCAAACATTGGTTATACGTTCCACATCAAACATAAATATAAAACGGTTATAAAATTATTTACAAACTGTTTTTAATATATTTCTGAACCGTTTTTTCAATCTGTTTATGATTTTTTTATAATAAAAACACAATTAATAAATATTATTTTTTAAAAAATCTCGTTAGATAAAAAACAGTCATATATATTTTTATAACAGTTATATTTTTATGTTTAGTGTGAGAAAAAAGCAACCTACTCTGATTCATTATTAAAAAAAAAAACAATTAATAAATATATGGTTTACAAAGGTTATAATTTTGGTAAAAAAATTTCAAATAAAGATTGTTTGTACAAAGTTTCAGTAAATCCAGTTTTAACTTTATCGTATACATGAGCGGCCTATAAAACTATAGGGCCACTTCAATCAGTACAGTATCAACATTTCGAATTTATTCATGACGAAACTTCGTTGACCTGATTGTACCATCATGACAACCATAAGACTTATGCTTTAATCGCAACTAACAAAAAGAAAAGTTGGAAACACAATGAACTTTTCGAACGCATATGATGGAAATCATCTGGCGAAGAAAGAAAAGCATTTTTGAACAAGATTTCTTACAAAAGCTCTGTAGAAAAGGAAATAAAAAAAATCATATTGTTTAAAAGTATAAAATGTTATATTTATTATATTGTTATGAATTTAAAAAACAAGTGCTGTACATATATATTGTTTAGATTAAACTAAATGTGTAATTTATTTAAGCAAACATTTGTTTGTATTGTATAATTTTCAAAAAATAAAGTACTACTTATTTGAAACTTAACTTAAAATTATTGTTTACATATTGTTTGCATAGTAACATATTGTGACTAGTGGACTTTTATTTTTTATATGATATAAGGATCGAGACTATATGGTATTCAATTTTCAATCTCGAATCATGACTGATTGTTTACTTAGCTACGCACACCAATTTTAAAAGTCAATTTTATTTATTAATTTATTTATAATGTTAGATGTGTATAAAAATATATGTATAACAATATTTACAAACCTAAAAGAGTTGAAGAGCAATTATCGATTACAAAACATTGTTATTGCTTGAATTGTATTTATTGACGCATGCGCAGAATTTTAGGTACCTGAACTTATAAATTTGTAAATCTAGACAGTTTAAACGGTAGAAGCAATATTACTAAAGTTTTTTTCTTATAATAATGGATCTATGATGTAAGAATAGTTTTATTTTTCGCTATTTCTTATTTTTTTCTAATTCTACTAATATTTATAATTTAATTGTTTTGTTCTGTTTTCTTCTCATACGGTCACATTTATAAAACATTAGTTGTGTCAGAAACTCGAAAATGTTGAACTCTATATGTATACATTTGCAATTTTTTGTTGAATTTAGAAAACAACAATGAATTTAATATTTTAAATAAAAATTAATGTCTAAATAACGTAGAGTTAATTTACCAGCAGGTAAGAAAAAAATTATAATATAATAATAATAAAAATAATAATAATAATTATTATTATTATTATTATTATTATTATCAAAATTATAACCATAATAACAATAAAATAATAATATTTACTAACAGATATGTTTATTTAATAACTGAGATTTTATTCGATACATTCGAGTTACGCACCTTTAAATATAAAACGTTCTTTTTAATTTATCTTCATGATTGTTTCAGCTAGGAGTAAACTCACTTCTATATCGAACTTCCACAGGAAAGTTCTAAAGCAAAAATGTGTATATTACGTGTCTGTTTATTTAGTAATACAACCCAGGGTGATGGAAACAACAAATATGAACACAAAAATACGGTCCTATGTCAGTTAATAAAAGAGTAATATAACATGTAAGAAATATCGTCAACTTTTTTCTGTTTTCATTTCATCGATATGTAAATGTTCAGAGGTTTGTTGTTCTCTATAATAAAAATAAGAATAAAGTTAGAAAAAAACGAACACTAATAGCTTTTTGATTGTTATGCATGCCTCATGTCCATATGTTTCATGTTAAACGCATATGGATAATTCATCAAATATCACTTTCAAGTATCTTCCTACGGATAATATGTCCCGTGTTCTTTACCGATAGCGAGGCATGCTATCGATTTGGCTGATGTCCAAGGATAAACATTTGCTTCCTCGTTTTTCATATTTCTACATTTCAAACTTTATATTTCATATGCTAATGTTTAAATAAATAGCTTTCCGCTCTCTTGAAAACCGAACAGCCATTTATTTGTTTTGGCTCCAGTTTCAATTTCTTTAGACTTGTTTCACAATCAATACTTCTTTAATGCTTTCAGCCAGTAAATTACACTGTTAGTAAACGTTTGTTTAAAGAAATATAAAGTTTTGCGCGTGTGCTTTTTCTTTTGTTATTACGGCATCTCAGAAATAGAATTTTTCCATTGTTCAATATGTTGCATGCTGTCTTCAATAATCTTTCATTTTTTTGTATATGCATTTAAAGTTGACGGAGACTCTTGGAAATTAAGTATGTTATTTATATACATCTTTTGAGATGACTGAAATACTTTTATGATTTTAGGTTTAATTGTACAGTTACATCATGAAGTGGATTACACGTTAATTAAGCCTTATTGCCACAGCTTGTGGATTTCAAAAATTTAATCTGCGCGTGAGGAAATGTTAGAAGAATGATAGACAATAGAAATCAGTTTTAAACTTATGAAAACGGCCACAGAAATGTATGTAATGCTTAGGACTCTTGTATACTATCTTGTATCAATCGAGCATATGTTTTTGGATTGGCATAACATATCCAAGAAAGGTAGGAAGCTCGGGAGGAATGGATTAAAGATGCTGGAATAGTATAAAAGTCAGAACATGTCCGTTTCTTGAACAAATAAGGAATTTTAGTAACAGGAACCGTCGTATGTATGTTATAGAAATAATAGTGAATATTTTGATGTCAGTGTGTAAGCTGTACGCACAATTATTGAAGATGACGAAGATTTACCAGAATGCAGCACGAAACAACACCATTCTTGTCGCAGACTATATGACTAAGATGTGCATCTAGACATATCCTCATCCTTACCATGTCCAGACATTATTTCGTGTTACTTTGGCTCATTCCATAAGCTGAAAGACAACGTTAGAGTCTGTTACTATAAGAGAATTAAGAGCTGGCAGAGGCTGTGATGAGGGGCATTGGCACGGCCACATAAGATAATTCCTACAAGTTGTTAAAACGATACAAGAACATTGCAGTTGGAGGAGATTAATACAAAGGGGGCAAGATTTTCATTTGTGTACTGCCAATAAAAGAGCCCATACGAAAAATATGTGGATATTTATTGAAATCACCTCGTGGTTACTATTCGTTTAAAACAGCATTCTCATAGCTTAAGTAGATTACTAATTGGATGCACATATCTGCATTTTTCGTAGAAGTGTTAGTATACACGCCTTCATGAATGAAACTATATGTAAGCGTATTTTTTTACCTAGCAACCCCTCTCCGATTTTGATGAATATTGTAAACTCCGATTTTAACATTGATTTCTTCCTAAAATTCTCGGATCATTTAATGGTAAATTACTTCACATCACGATGGCAAATATCCATATTTAATAGGCTAAGATTCAGCCGGAAATATTCGACTACAGAATTCCGAGTAGTATAAATGCTAAATAGACTCCACGATTACATTTACAACATCATACTTCTTATGTCTGCAGGATCATGGAATAACACGACATTATTTTGGATCTCGTGAGAGATATATAAATATAAAAGTTTAATATGCTAATTTAATAGACACATTTATTCATATCCGTTCATATATATCTATATCTATCTATCTCTCTCGCTCTCTCTCTCTTTCTCTCTCTCTCTCTCTCTCTCTACATACATATATGTGTGTGTGTGTGTTTGTGTGTTAATAAACTTCTATATGAAAATAGAAACCTAATTTACATTCAAGTCAATATATTACAATTATATGTGAAATAGAGTTACTCTGAATCTGACAAATGTCAGGACTTCTTAATGGTAATGTTATTATTCATTTAAGAATAACACCTATTTTTGAAACAAGAAAACGTCCTGATCAACTTTGTTAGAAAATATGAATCTAACTTCATGAGTTTATATAGCAGTTTAAAATACGTTACGGCTGATATTTAAATTTAAAAATGTCATTGATTTGGGATTATAGAAATATCCTTAATATAAAAGATTATATTCTATATTAAGGAACACACTAAGAACCTGTATATGTGGTGCAGGGAATAAGATACCCTACATTCTTGTGTTCAACCTGGACCTGGTCTTCGTGAATAACTCGCCAATGTAAGTTATAATTCAAACTCTGAGAGATCTCGAATCCATTACCTGTAATAAACGGTTTCGAGAGATATTTTTACATATAAAAATACTAAGCTCTTCAGCATATTTCGAGGGATGAACGTACTTATTTCAAATTACACATAGGTATTCGGCAATAGCTAAACAGAAATTCATATGCAATATATATATATATATATATATACATATACATATATATATAGAGAGAGAGAGGCAGAGAGAGGCAGAGAGAGGTTGTTTGTTAAGATAAGTGCATTTACCCTTATTATTGAACATATATAATTTTTTTTATATTTCAAATATGAAAATACGTCACGCGAACATATGTTGAATGCATTACACATTATATTAAAGATATCTCATGGGTAATTAATATCCTATAAGCATGGGAACTGCTACCTGCCATAATATTGTAGTTTAAAATCTCACATCTATTCCTACATTTAGTAATATGCAATTGATCCTTTGTACTCATCAATTATACTTCAATCTAAGTTTGTTTAAAAAAATATTATCTAAAAAACTGGACATATGCGCAATTATTTTTCCCAGATTAATAGTGTCTTATAATTTGCCTGCTCTCTCCCTCTCGCCCTCAACTGTGTGTCCCCCACTCTCCCTATATATATATATATATATATATATATATATATATATATATATATATATATATATATATATATAACTACTTCCTTTACTTGCAGAAAATTTATATACGAAAGTATAAATTTATGCGTTCAGTGTAGCTGAATCGCCATATATATATTATAGCTTACTATATATATATATATATATATATATATATATATATATATATATATATCACCAATATCCTCCTCCCTCTTAAACCAAACTCTAGTATTTGATCTTACATTTGTTAAACTTCTGTCCGACCAACAATATGGAGTTAGACAACCAATTCCACTGCAGATATCATAACTGCAATCACTGAACATATATACCATTTACTGGAGCTAACAGAGTAGAATATGGCAGTAGCCCTTGATATATCTAAGGCTTATGACAGAGTATAGCACGATCGCCTTCTCAAGAAGATCAGATCATATGGTGTTACTTGACGAATACTTAATATAATTCAATCTTTCTTTAATAAGAGAAAAATCCAGGTAATCGTCATTGGGCGCCTATCTAAACAATATGATATAAATGCGGATGCACCTCAGGCGTCGAACTTGGACCTTTATTATTTCTAAAGTTATTCATGACCTCCCGGATAAGATTGTCTCTGAGATGGGTATATTTGCTGATCACACAACGAACTATAACAGGCATAAAGAGAAAGAACACCCCAAACATAGTGTGCAGTGAGGACCAAAATGTACGATAATATTTACTGCTGCAAAGACTAAGCTTGTTTCCTTAAAGAAAAATAAGAAAGCTTTCCAACCACAAATAGCTATTGCTATTAGAGCATTCCGTAAAAGTCCTTCGGCTTTACATTCACTCTTGATTAAAACATATGTTTTGTTATTACAAACCAAGTACGAATCGATAAATAACAACAGAGTATGAACGATATGCAATGATTTTCTTTGATTTTTTAGATACTTTTACTGTGTTTATAATCGTTGTAAGTCAATTCTCACGTGCACTTGTTAATAAATGAAAACTTTTATCAAAGGCTAGGGGTCAAATTTAGTTGACGCACACCAACCGCGAGTAAATGTCGTTTGAATATTTAGCTCAGATACAGCAACCTCGGAAGATTATAGAAACTTTGATGTCATTGTAAGGTCGAGAACAATTCTCAAGTGTCATTTCTTTTACGATTTAAATGCTTTAGAACGTTGCTCTTTTTATTCTGCAGGTGACACATCAAGATTTAAAGTGACCCAAGAAATGTAGGAATCTGAACTACAAAACAAGACACACGCAGCTGTCGGAATTATGATGTTCTAACACGATATTTGAGTTAATATCGCATTGCATTTCATGAAAATCGAAATAGATACTTTAATCGTGTCATTTGAAGTCATAGGATTACTCTTCTTATCTTGAGTGTCATTTTCACAAGGTTTCTGCCGATGTAACCTCCGACCTTCCTCCGGTGTATCATGTCGAACCCAGAAATGTTTCTATCGGACTCGAAAATTTGGACAGAAATATATACTGTGAGACAATCAATTTACTCTATATACAATAGTATAGAAGTAAACACCGTATGAAAATGATTAAATATGAATAATCTCTCTCTCTCTCTCTCTATATATATATATATATATATATATATATATATATATATATATATATGTATGCATATATATATATATATACACATATATATATATATATATATAAGTGAACGTGCCTGTGTGTCTGTGTACTTTTCCCTACGCAATAACTCTCTTAATTTTTAATCTACAGACTTGAAATCTGATATACCGAGTACTGAGATTTGGGAACATCGATGTGATCAGTTTTCTGCCAGACATTTGACTGTTAAAGAGTCAACGTTCAACGATTTGACCTTTGAGAACACTACAAAACTACTCTTTTGGATCTAAACACTTGAATTTTTAGATATAAGTTCCTTGGGCATGAATCTAAATTAATAACTTGATTTCAGCCTAAAACAATAAATCTTAAGGGGTTATAATAGGGGTCAAAATAAAAAAAAAATGTTTTTTACTTTTTCTTTTTTTTTATTTTGCTCAGCATACATCTCCAAACACTCGGGCAGCGCCGGGCCGAAATGATAGTATATGTATAAAAGTGACCGTGTCTGTTCTGTGTGTGTGCACATTTCCCTACGCAATAATTCTGTCTACAAACTCGAAATTTGATATACAGGGTACCGAGATTTGGGAACGTTTTTGTAATCCGTTTTCGGCCAGAAATTTGGCTATTAAGGGGTCAAAAATAGACGATTTGACCATTAAGAACTTTACCGAACTCCACCGACAATTTTGGGTCTAAACACTTGAAATTTTAGATATAAATAACTTGGATATGTGGTTAACTAAATAGCTTGATTTGTAGCGCCAAACATTAAATCTTAAGGGGTCATAATAGGGGTCAAAGTTTTAAAAAATGACCTCGGCGGTGTCTACAAAATTACTCTGGCAATTTCTTGACAAAACATTTGAAATTTTACATAAAGGGTATTCAGAGACAAGGCAAGATTTTAAATCAGGTTGGGTCGAAAATTTTTAGTTACTAATATATAAATGTATGTATGTATGTTTGCATGTCTTCCTTAAATGTTTGACAGACGCGACGGATTTTTAAAAGATCACTATCGTTTTGAAGTTCGAATTTTTAGACGCAAATATCGAAACGTTTGTTAAAATCATTAATGCCTTCACCTTTAACTGGACACTTTTCTACAGGGTGGGGTCGCTTTTTTCGCAGATATTTTCGAAAGTCATCCTCTCCTTTCGATTGTCTAGCCTTAATTTAAACCTGGGCCACTTCCCGTTTTGCGATGGTCGTAACAGCAAAATCGTCAGTTTTTTTTCCTTTTCTTTTCCTCCTTTGCGGTACGGGTTCGAGCCTGCCTTCTTATTAGCACTTTTTCTTTTGCTAAACATACACGTCCAAACACCATGTAAACGCCGGGCTGAAATACTAGTAGATAATATATGCAGTAATAAGTAAACAATAACATACACTATGGCACACACACACATAAACACACCCACACACACACACACACACACATATATATATATATATATATATATATATATATATATATATATATATATATATATATATATATACAGTCATGGTCAAAATTATAAGACCACTTAAGAAAGTAAACGTTTACGCATATTATCGATTTTTAATCAAACAAATGGTTGAAACCATTGCCAAAATGGAAAATATGATGGAAAAAAATGAAATCTGCTTCATTCGAAACCTTAACCCTGATATAATAATTATTTTTTAAAAAACAAACATTTTCACCTGGTCAAAATGATAAGACCACTGATAATTTATCTAACAAAAGACAATTACAAATTACTAAAAAGGGCCTCAGTATTTAGTATAGCCTCCATTATTACGAATTACTTCAAAGATTATCTTCAGCATGCTTGCGACATAGTTTTTGTATCAGTTGCGAAGGAATTTTATCTCATGTACTGAAAACTGAATCAGAAAGTTCCTTTATCGAATCATAATGGGTTCTCTTTTGCCATCCATCCCCAAAGATTTTTTAATGGGATTGAGGTCCGGAGAACACGTTGGATGATCTAACAATTCTATATTTGAAAGAAAGTATTCTCGTGCTTGTCGAGAAGTGTGTATCGCAGAGTTATCTTGCTGGAAAATCAATTTTTTTCCACACAGACGTGGACCTTCAGTTCTGATAGAAGCATTTTAAAGCATTGAAATATACTTCAATGATGTTTGCCGGCCTTTCACTACTTGCAACTTTAGGGTCCCAACTGACGAGAAAGAACTCCAGGTCATTAAAGACCCACCTCCAATATGCCGAGTTGAAAAAAGTCTCTTTGGGCAAATCTTTATCATACCAATAGTGTTGAAATCCATCTGGACCATCTAGATAAAACCTTTTCTCATCGAAAAACATTGCATTTTCCAACTTCTCTTCATCCCAAGTCTGGTATTTTGCGGCATATTAAAGTCGGTTAGTTTTGTGCTGTTCAAGAAGACGTGGTTTCTGCAGTCGCTTTAAATGATTGAAACCCTTCATTTTCACATGCCTTCTGATGGTTTTAGGACTACATTCTGCTGCTATTTGGCTTTTCAATCGACTTGAGATTATACTGTTTTTTTTAAAACTTCTTATGAACGGCGATCCAGTGATGGGGTCAGTTTTTTCTTTTTTTTTTTTTTTTTTTGGTCGACCTGGACTCTTTTTGTGCTCATATTGATCTGGATTTTTTTTAAAAATGTGATGGCCGTTTTGATACGATTCACTTCGTTTGGCAATGAATCTATGGGAGAGTTCACCCCTATCAAGTTCAAATATCCTTCTTCTCTCAAACTCTGATAATGGTTTCCCGTTTGCCATTCATAATTTAGTAAGATGTTTTTTTATCCACGAACAAGTTGCTTTTCCTAACATAGAAAGCTTTTCGTAGTCGTTTTTTTGAAAACAAGCCGATTTTATTAAAGTGGTCTTATCATTTTGACCAAGTGAAAATGTTTGTTTTTGATAAAAATAAGAATTAGATCAGGGTTAAGGTTTCGAATGAAGCCGGTTTCACCATTTCCCTTCATAGTTTCCCTTTTGGCAATGGTTTCAACCATTTATTTGATTAAAAATTCGATAATATGCGTAAACGCTTACTTTCTTATGTGGTCTCATGATTTTGACCAGGACTGTATATATATATATATATATATATATATATATATATATATATATATATATATACATATACATATATATATACACATACATATATATATATATGTATAGTTTTATCGATCGGATACAAAATATTTCATAGTAAATATTAATTAAAGCGGAATTATTTTTAACAATACAAAAATTACTATTTCGAAAAGAAAAATAAATGTACGTCAGTTAGTATTGCTTTCGTTCGCTTTTTATTTACCATACAAAATTAATCAGGACGATTTTTGTTTCCCTCGTGAATATAATTTGGCCCGACTCTCACGTAGACAAGAAATTATTATCGGCATGAAAAAAAAATATGTATGCATGTTTCTTTTCCTGTGAATGTAGAAGGAATCCCGTACTCAATCTTCTATGCGTGTAATTCTTCATGTAAGAATTACTTCATTAATAATCGTTCTATCCATCATCATCAGTTTACTTTAATGAGGATGTTTATAGGCATTTATGAAGATGAGATTTTTTTTTTACATTTTGTACGCTGACATTTCAAATTCCGTTTCTTCCACTCATGTTTAGAAGTAGTTTATGATAAAAAAAACTTTTATCTCAAACACTTATCCCTGCTAGCGAGCCCTGTGGGCATTGCACAGGAACTAATTCATATGTAATATATTGCTGCTGGCCTTCTGAAGATGGTCGGCGTAAATGCAGACGATTTGATATTGTTATAGCGCTTTTGTTTAAACTGCAACGATGTTTTTCTAAGTAAGCCCCGTCGTAATAGGCTTAACATAATATTTTAATTCTTACAGTGGCTATATATATATTATTATAAAGTAAATCTGTTATCGATTTTATACATTATATGGGTGTAAATAATAATACCGGCTTGGGAATAGACTAGAAATAATATATCGAAATTACAAAGGTTGATTCATAGGGTAAGATTAAAGGAGATTGTAAGGGTAATCGAGGCGTGTTGGTCAAGAAATGTGTAGGGCAATAGGATAAATAAGACAACGGTGATTAAAAAGTTAAAAAGAATAATCATATAAAAGTAAACAAAAACAAAAAAAAACAATTATGTAAGAAAAAATGTAGAAAAGTGTACAACAAGTAAAGATACGCCAACCAAAGTCTTTAGAAACCGAATATCTTTGCGACAAATATTCAAATAGAATTTAATTCAATTTTTATCTCGAAAGCAAATGATTTCTTATAAGGCAATCCTAATAGGAAATATAATAAAACGACACTCGCCTAATAGGAATCGGTTCGGAAAAATACTCTAATGGAAAAAAATCATATAAAATTTAATGCACAAATAAACTTAAAATGTTACTAAATGATCAGTTAGCGCTTTTTTACCTGGGACTTTTACATTGCAATCTATACTCACAGCGATTTCATGAAGATATCTGTAGTATATGTTCCTGATTCTTAATATATATATATATATATATATATATATATATGTATATATACATATATATGTATATATATATATATATATATAAGTTATAAAATATAATATAATGCATACATATATATGGTAGTTATAATATATATATAGGCGATTAATTCAGTGCAGCTTAATCGTCATATATATTTTAAAACTTACTAACTAGATCTACCTACGTATTGAGTACTGTTGAAGTAAATACTTAAAGTTTACGCATAAATTTATATTTCGTATATTAATTTATGTTAGTAAATGAAGTACTTCAATATATATATATATATATATATATATATATATATATATATATATATATATATATATATATATCACCAAATCTTCCAATTTTCGGATATTTTGATCATGACAAAATTCATTTTATTTCCTTTCGGTGAATTGATAGTTGTTTTTTCTTTTGATGCGTTCAGGGCAAATTAGATTCATTAATTGATATAATAATTATGTGAATGATTGTGTCAAGAATTGTAACTGCCAACTGAATAAAGGGAATACATTTTAAAGCGGCCAACATCATGTAATTTGCAATATAGACTTTTTCATTTATTCATTTGCAGCTATGAGAGTACATTGAGATTCTTAAATAAGGATTAATATATATATATATATATATATATATATATATATATATAAAATACAAGTGAATACAGCGTGTTTGTACAAATATATACATACATGCACAAACATATATATATACATATACAGTGATGATCATATTTATTGGCACGGTAAAATACAAGTTAAATTTTGTCTAATAAATTCTAAAAAAGGGATTAAATTAAAGAAAATAACAAAGTATATTATGTATTTTTAATGGGCCTTTCCGATGCAGCAATCGGATTTTAGAAAAAATAAATAACAAAGGAACAACAAACATAATTGCAAAAAACCCTTGTTCAAAATTATTGGCACGATATATTTAATAATCATTTGTATAGCCTTTGGCCTTGATTACCTTCCTCAGTCGCTTTTCTACCCTCTAAACTCATAACGTGGCCTTGCGATTTGAACTTGTTTATTATGGCTCTAACAGTGGATTTGGGAAGGTTTAGCTTCTTTGAAATCTTATCATAGCCCTCCCCATTGGTATGGCATGCGACAACAAGCTTCCTGACGTCTTCGCTGTGTTCCTTAGTTTTAACCATGCCGACTGAAAATTATAATTTAGTCACTTATAATAGTTTAAATAAATCGCAATCTAAAAATTATCTGAAAAAAATTATTCACTGAATTAGCGTTAAACAAGCATAATATGGCTATAAAAAGGTCAGAAAGCACGTAAACCGGAAATTGATTGATATTATACTGATACTAAAAGAAAAACAAAGCCGTGCCAATAATTTTGAACAAGGGTTTTTTGCAATTATGTTTGTTGTTCCTTTGTTATTTATTTTTTCTAAAATCCGATTGCTGCATCGGAAAGGCCAGTTAAAAATACATAATGTACTTTGTTATTTTCTTTAATTTAATCCCTTTTTTAGAATTTATTAGACAAAATTTAACTTTTATTTTACCGTGCCAATACATATGCTCATCACTGTATATATATATATATATATATATATATATATATATATATATATATATATATATATATATATATATATATATTCACATATATATACATATATATATACATATATATATATATATATATATATATATATATATATATATAAATGTAGATTTAATGATTAAAGTTAACTTCTGTAGATTAAAATATATACAAACATATTTAAGTTAAGAATTTATTGTTTGGAACAAGAAATATACTGGAGAACAATTATATTTATTTCTTTAATCCATGGATTTTCAATAATGGCTCATATCATTGAAGGAAGGATCATGAAATTGACAACATATTTATCTGTGAAAAAGCCAATTAGCAAAATCTTCAGCTATGAATAAACAAATATTTTTCTTCTCAGCAGCGTATATTCCTTGTTTCAAACAATACACTTTTTAACTTAAATATGTTTGTATATATTTGAATCTACATAATTAACCTTTAATAATTAAACCTGTATATTGGTCTATGTTTATAAATTGAGCCATTTAAGGAAGTCTGTTTTGAAATTGGATTTTATCATAGGATTTTTATTACATTTCAGGTAAACATCAACATGATTATTGATTTATATGTGCTTTTTGATAATTTCTTACTTTTTTCTTTCAGAAAACGTTTTATGAGCAAATGAGCCCATAATTTGGAATATGAGAAAAGAAAACTTACGATTACTTTTCCTGCATGAGTTTAAGCTTGGTACCAATGCTTCTCAAAAAACTGCAAATATCAATAGGCCATGGGGAGAAGGCATCACAAGGGATAGAACAGTACGCAGGTGGGTTCAAAAATTTCGTAGTGGTGATTAGAGCCTTAAAGATGAAGAAGGTAGAGGACGGCCATCTAATCTTGACAATGAAAATGTGAGAGTCATTGTTGAGCAAAACCCACGGCAAACTGTTAGGGAAATGTTTCGGGAACTTGGTGTCAGCAGTTCAACAGTGTCGGACCATCTGAAGCAAATTGGCAAGATGAAAAAGCTCGACAAATGGGTCCCACATGAGCTCAATGAAAATTAACAAGCTCGACGTTTTGAAGTGTGTTCGATACTCTTTTTGCGAATCATTAATGACCCATTTCTTGACCGAATAGTCACCTGTGACGAAAAGTGGGTCCTTTATGATAATCGAAAACGATCAGGTCAATGGCTCAACTGTGATGAACAGCCAAACATTTTCCAAACCAAAGTTTCACCAACAGAAGATTATGCTGACTGTTTGGTGGTGTGCAATTGGTGTTATTCATTACAGCTTTCTGGATGCTAACTAGAGCATCACAGCAGAGGTTTACTGCAATCAACTCAAAGAAATACATCATCATCTACAAAAATTGAGAGCTGCATTAGTGAATAGGCGTGGTCCAATCCTGCTCCACGATAATGCGTGGCCTCATGTTGCGAGAATGACACTGCAGAAACTCACAGACTTGGGATGCGAAACTTTACAACATCCTCATTATTCCCCAGATCTTTCACTCACGGACTACTATTTTTTCAAGCATTTAGCCGCTTTTTTAAGCAACAAAACTTTCAGATCTAATGCAGAGGTTGAATCTTTTTCAAAGATTTCTTAGCATCTACGCCAAAGAGTTTTTATCAACGAGGCATAAATGATTTAGTTGATAGATGGCAAAAATGCATGTCTGTTCAAGGATCATACTTTGACTAATTTCAATGTCTAGTGTCACCTATTTGATTAATACATCTTTTTTCTCTAAAATTGGCCATTATTTTCCGGACAACCTAATATATATATATATATATATATATATATATATATATATATATATATATATATATATATATATATATATATATATATATATACGCTCAATACTGTTGTAGAGCAAATATGCGTTTTATTTTCTGTTACCCTATCTTTCTGTTAAGTTACATTATTATTTCGGCGGCTACACGTTTGTAAGGGAGCTGTTATATACTGAGGATTCTGACCGGTTATACACTGCTCGGTAGATATGCATTTACTGGCAGATTTCTTCACGAATGCTTTTACCTGCATTGAACTTAAAATGTATGCTCCCACTCTTGGCGATCTCTATGTGGAACCTGATATCTCTGTCTATGTATAGCCGGTAGATATTGTAAATAATTTTGTCTATCTTGGTAGTACTGCATCAAATGACGATACTCTAAATACGGAAAAAAGAAAATCAGCAAGATATCTAAGATATTGGAGAGATACAGTCTGGTCTGATGGTAATTTTACTTTGAAAACTAAAATGTCAGTGTATCAGGCCTGTGTATTCAAATAAAAAAACATGATGACAATACAATAAAAAATAAGCTTAAACCAGGTCTAGGGACGAACAAATCCAATTTGCCCCCTCCCTTGAGGCTTGCATTCACTAACATCCGTGGGCTTAGAACTAATTTAGCTGATGTTGAAGCATTTCTCCTAACAAATACCCCGGATATCTTAGCACTAAGCGAGACTAACCTACACTCATCCATCCCCTGTAACTACTTTAACATGCCTGGCCATCTCCCACTCTGGCGTCAGGACTCTGACAGACATATGCACGGACTTGGAGTCTACATTCGTAACGCTCTCCCCCTGAATAGAGAAACACACCTAGAAACGGACGATCAAGCCTTTATGTGTTTAGACTAAACATGCAACATAACATAAGCTACTTTTATTTTCTTTACCGCTCTCCGTCGACCCAGGACTGCACCACAATACACAAAGTCTCTGACAGCAGAAACAAAACACTCTCCCTCGCCACTAGCGCACAAGTGCATGTATTGGTGACTTTAATGTTCACCATAAAAACTGGCTTGGATTCTCTACTCACACAGATGCAGCGGGCAGCACAACACATACTTTCGCTATATCTCACTCCCTATCACAAATAGTTACGTTTCCAACCCGTTTCACTGAACAGCAAGAACAACACGCATCACTTCTAGATCTGTTTCTGACACCAGTTCCCGAGAAGTGTATAACAAATGCTGAAGGCCCACTCTGGAACGCTGATCATGCAGTGATAATGGTCGAAATTGCTCTAAACTCTAGACCATCACTGAATAGCCAGTGCTCAAAACAACGAGATATTATAAAAAGGCTGACGTGGAAGCTATCAGAGATCTTATCAGAGATGCCCCATGTGACCATATGATTCTCTTTCTGCTGAACAGGGCGCAAATGAGACCACTGAATGGTTCAAAACACCAATTGAAGCACATGTTGTCATGCGGAAATTTTATAGCAAGCCCCACCCTCCCCAATGGTTTACTTCTTCTTGCGCAACTGCCATTGCTCAAAGGCAGCATGCATATCGCAGATTTAACAGACATAAGTCCAGTTCAAACAGACAGAAGTATATAGAAGTTACAAGTAACTTTAATAAAGAAATAGCGACAGCTAGGAGAGGTTTTACTGAAACCACTAAAAAACGCATCGAAACACAAAAACTAGGAACTCGTGAGTTCGTGAAAATCTACAACACTGTAGTAAATAATGGGCAATCAACAATTCCCCCACTAACCAACAATCACGAGGTTGTTTGCTCAGCAACTGACAAGGCTAATATGCTTGCCAGCCGGTTTGCCTCAAACTCCACAGTGGACCCTTCCAACTACCCCCTGGTTGACTTTCCTTTGCGGAGACGAACGCTAGACGATCTAAACATCATTCCTGCTCAGGTGCATGCTACCATAAAAAACCTTGTCACTTCAAAAGAATGTGGACATGATCTGATCCCTGCTGTGCTATTCAAAAGTGCTCAGCCGGACAGGATCTAATTCTTTCCAAACTCTATAACAAATACCTTGATGACCATGCTTTCCCGACTGTTGGAAAACTGCTTCTGTGGTACCAGTATTCAAGAATTCTGGCGAAAGAACTGCCCCATCAAATTATTTGTCTCCTACCAATTTTCGCCAAAATATTTGAGACCATAATTAACCATGCTCTAGCCCGTCACCTTACAGATGCTAACCTTCTGACTGACAAACACTATGGATTTAGACAAGCCTGTTCCATGGCAGACATCCTCAATGTAATCTCTGAACGTATATACCATTCACTGGACAAAGCGGGGAAGGGCAGAGCGGTAGCTCTAGATACATCTAAGGCTTTTGACAGGGTAGGGCATGAGGGCCTCCTCATGAAAATAAGATCATACGTTATCACTGGTAGAATACTTAACATAATTAAATCCTTCTTAGATAAGAGAAAAATCGAGGTTGTCCTCGGCGGTTGTACATCTAAACAATATGATATAAATGCAGGGTTCGATCCTTCGACCTCTGTTGTTCCAAATATTTATTAATGATCTCGGCGACAAAACTGCCTCTGAGATGGGTATATATGCTGATTACACTACACTCTATAACAGGCATGACAGGAAAACAAATGAACACATAACTAAAGAAATGGCAAGAAAACTATAGGATGACCTCCAATCTGTAGTGGAATGGGGACAAAAATGGAGCCTCACATTCAATGCTGCCAAGACTAAACTGGTTTCCTTCAATAATTACAAGAAACCTGCTCTGCCACCAATAGCAATGGCCAGTGACTTCCTATCTGAGAGTACATCTTTCAAACTGCTTGACTTAACATTCGCAGGAAACATGAGTTGGAACAATTACATTTAAAACATTGCCGGGGCTGCTGCGAAGAAGGTAGGCTCTCTCTACCGTGCAAGAAAACTACTGACACCTGAAAGTATCCTGTACCTCTACAAGACCAGCACTTGCATATGTATGGAGTATTGATGTCACATTTGGGCTGGTGCATCTGCTGCTAGTCTCTCGCTCCTAGAAAATGTTCAAAAGAGAGTCGGCACTCTGATAGACCCTGAACGGGCATCTAAGATTCAGCCTCTGTCCCAACGACGAAACGTTGAATCCCTCTGCCTGTTCTACAAGGATTTTAATGGTGAATGCTCTGACAAACTGCAGACACTTGTGCCCTCACGATGTAGACACCCTTGACAAACCCGACAGGCAATTAAATCTCACCCTTACGCAGTAGAGACCCCTAGATGTAAAAGATCTTTCTACTCCAGTAGTTTCTTCCCCAGAACCGCTAGACTATGGAATTCCATTCCAAGTCTCTGCTTCCCCAACTGTACTGGCATGCAGAATTCAAGTGTAACGTGAACCAACATGTTGCTGTTCAAATCCCAACATAGTGCTGCAGTAGTTGCTGCCCCTGATAGTAGCCCCTTACACCAAAGTGGCAATGTGCCTGCTCGGGGTGAAAGTGTAAACAAAGAAAACATCCTTACTCTTCTGAAAAATGTGAAAGAGCTGGAAACGTTTCATTAACCCTACCATAGACACGATTTTGGGTTACAATAAAAAAGAAGTTTCATCCCTGATACATGTATATTGAATAGGGTGAAACTACCAGCATTGCTACCACTGTTATAAAAAACGTGATACGTTGGGCGGGTTGTCCCGTCCGGGCTGATGAATACCAACTCTCGGAATGGTTGTGCTTTTTGTGAGTCCCTTTCTTGGGAAAATACCCCGACACAAGCCTGGAACACCTATCCGGGATGATATCAAGGAGAGTTTGTTCCTGGTGACAGTAGGGAGTACCTTGCGTGTGATCGTAAACAGTAGAGCGCATTGAGATACAGGGGCGCAGAACAATTTGAAACAGCCAAAACAGACAGAGCGAAGCTGCAGAGAGCATGTAGAAAGCATCAGACCTTGTCACTCAATCATGGAGACCTTATGTGTCTGACTGGGCTCAGTTGTTCAGGGCAAGTCGTGTTACTTACGTGAAAGTGTACGACGATAAAAGTCCCGTTGCTGTTTGTTTCATCCAAACCAATGACCGCCGTCGATGGTATGATTTAGGGTGTTCAAATCGCTGGTAGAAATGATAAGTCATTTTCGGGCACATCGACGTACATGGACTGGGAAGTGGCACTCGGCTGACAAATCGCACTAATTATATATAGATATATACATTTATTTATTTTATAATTATATTTTTTTCGTGAATTCATGCAAGATTAAATTTTAAGGAATTTATCACAGGACATCGAAGCTCATATTGAAGACGTGCCCATGAAAACTGTTCAAAGTGAACACTGTTCAAGGTGTCTTGCGTATGTATCGTGCTTCCGTGTTAAGACTGTGCTTAAAATATGGAGATCGTTGGCGTCTCTGACATAATTAAGGAAATGGGTGCACTTTAATTATAATTTTTAAATTAGGGTCTCCTTTCGTAAAACAAAACAAATAAATGCACGGGTTGCTTTCAAAAACTTTCCAGACATTTTGCAAGTGCATTTAATGGCGTCATAGAGTCCAGATAATCCAGTAAGTTATTACTCTATATCTTATAATATAACTTACCAACTTTTATGATTTCAGGAAAAATGAACAGCTACAGTTTGAATTGGAAAAAAAACTACTAAAACCTGATTGCAACAAACCACCAATTTCTAAAATCTAATCTGGATGTAAGAATATTTAGAAAAACGATATAATAATGGTGTGTTTTAAACTTGACAAAAATGCCCAGAAATGTATTAAACAATCTTGCATGTACCGAACATGCAGTTGTGAATGGCATAAACAAATTACAAGAAAGGCAAGGAATATGTGACGGAAGAAACGATGTTTGAGAAGAGTGTGGAAGTCAGAAAATCAACGTTGCTTGCCAATATGAATAATTTCCTGAATAAGGATTGCCATGCGTCTAAATAGACATTAAGGACAATATCGGTGTTGAAATTTTACACACAATTATTCGCGAGGAACTGAAAATTCAGAAGATTTACGCGAAGTTTGGTTCAAGATGCTCACAGAAGACCAGGACATAAGAGAATGTCATTATCTAGATGACCACGAAGACCGTTCCTCACTCTTTCTATAGTCTAGACTTTGCTCAATCTTACGTTTAGTTATTTCGTAAGCTCAACATTAAATCAGGACTGTCGTTATGGGAAAATTGATGGGGATGAAAAGTTTGTGGCGAAAGTCATTGACAGGCTCACCCATAAAGAATTTCCAGGTAGCATTTCATAAAATGTTACAACAATAAAATGTGTGCATTGCAATCGAATTATATTGGTTCGCATGGGGACTAAAGTTTCAAGAGTATACTATGAATAACAGTGTTCATACGAAAAATCAGGAAACGTATTGAAGTCACTTCGTATGTACAACAAAAAATCATGTCTAATCGCTTCATCTGAAGACTATTTTTCTTTGTTCCTATTTTCAGTTCTCTTCTTGGTTATTATTTTTGATTTGCTTTTATCCTGCCTTCATGCTATAATTTATTATTCGGTTTCATTTTAATGAAATGACCGGCCTCTAATGTAACCAGGAGACACTTGTCACATGACGATGTCTATTAGGACGGAGAGAGTAAATTTATTGTATTTTTTAAATTAAATTGAATAACATATGTTGCTATTGTATTTAATTTAGCACGATCCACGACGCCTCGAAAATTCAATAATTTCTATTTTAAGACTTAAGGAAAAATGTACATATACATATATATCGATAGGAGAATGTTCTGGATATATATATATATATATATATATATATATATATATATATATAATATATATATATAAATATATATATATATATATATATTAAATTGTAATTCAATGAATTTCAAAAAACTCTCATTGAAATGAAATGAAGTGGTTGAGTTTCATATCAAATAATTTTTATTATTCTAAGCAAGACAAAGCATGCTTTAGAAAATTAATCTCCTTAACCTATAGGGTTTCGATGTCTACCATCTCATCAGAGGAGAGAAAATATTAGAAAATAGTCATAAAGGTATGCACCCTATTTGCTAAAGTCAATGATACATGGAAATATATATATATATATATATATATATATATATATAATAATTATATACATATATATAATGATTATATATATATGTATGTATATATATATAGTTATTTTACGTATATATATATATGCATAAAATAATTATATGTGTATACATATATATATATATATATATATATATATATAGAATAATTATATTATATATATATAGAGAGAGAGAGAGGGAGAGAGAGATAGAGAGAGAGAGAGCGGGAGATAACGAAGGAAAGAGTGTGAGAAAAGGAAGATATTATAATCTTTCTCGTTCCCTCTCTCTATGTGTATATACATATACACACATACACATATATATATATGCGGTAAAAACAGTAAACAGTCGGAAGTGTTCAAACGAGGAAAAATCGTGAATGTCATGCAGACACGCAAACACATACATATATATATATATGTATACGCATATATATACAGTAATGCATATATATGTATGTTTCTCTTTCCCTCTTTCTCACTCTTTATGTATATATATATATATAGACAGAGGGAGTGTGTGTGTGTGTGTGTGTGTGTGTGTGCAAATTTCGCGATTTTTGCCCGAGTGCACTATGTTCGGTGTTCACCGTTTGCACGGCAGGTATTTCTTAGTGTTATGTCTTTCACTTCTCGTGGCAATTAAGCCGGATGAAACGTCTTATAACCATATGAAAACCTGTACCTCTATTCGAGTCTGTTGACCAGTAAGGATCTTAACTTTCTGCGTGTATTGTTGCAAAATCATGACGTGCCTTCAATAGGAAATTATATATATATATATATATATATATATATATATATATATATATATATATATATATATATACATTAAAAGGGTGTCAGATTTCAAGGGTTACTCTAATCATCTGCTGTTTTCCTTACACTTTATTGATTTTGTCATTAGTCAACCAGACCACCAATTGCTTTATTGAAGCCTCTGGACTTATAGATACCACCAACTCTTTCACAATCTCTTTTGCGCATACTGTTATCTCCGCGTGAATTTTGCTTCTTTTTTATTTGCTTTTCCTCGACATGATCTTTTATTTTACTTTCATGAGATTATGCACTCAGTGACATTTTCGAATACGAGATAACCTCATGTGTTTTCTAATGAAACTGTATCTAACTGATCACGTTTAAATAGTAGTAGAAATTAAGTAAAACTCTAACAACATCGAACATTTTTAAGACTAAAATCAATCTACTCCAAGTCACCAAATCAAAATAAGCATAAATAAAATAAATTATTATGGCAATCAGTATGTACAGAATTTTATCCAAAGCTAAAAAATTTTTTATAATACTTATATTAAAGTCAAAAGAACGTATTAAAACACCAGTAAACGCAAATATTCTTATAGAAAATCTAGTGCCAAAAATTTAAAGAGAATAAATCAGTATCAATTTTATATTTAGAGGACACTAAAATTAATGAAATGCAGAATATATATTTTTTATTCAAATGAAAAGACAATGCCGCTTTTGAACGATATAAAGATGTAATATTCGAACTATACTTAGTTAAGTAATACTTTTTTTTGACGTATTACAATTTGTTTCTCTTATAATGCTATCCTAAACACATACAATAGTCTTGCATATCGACTGGCTTTAAGCATTTGTTTTTTTAGCCACGCTCTGTATGACGTTTTTTTTTACACAGTGATCACCACTTATCAAGGCCCGGAAGCCACTAAGGGATAAGGGTTATTGCAAGTGCATTACGTTAGTGTGGAGATTTGATGAAATGCTTACTTAAGGGGGCGGTTCATTAGGAATTTGTTATCATTGGACGTGAACACATCCAAGTTGTAGTCCGGTGGGAAGCAGGCAGACAGAACAGAGTTCCACAGGCGTGCAGTTCTAAGAAAGAAGCTTTGTTCATGGAATCCGCGTTTTGATTTAGGCACAGATATAGAGTGGGGGAATTTTTTCACAGTGGATTCAGCTAGACGGGTGTTTTTCGTGAAATATTGGCGAGGGGGTACCAGAGATTGGAGTTCAGACGAGCACTTGCCATGGAAATAACGATAAAACAAGGATAGGCTCGCAACGTCTCTTCTGTGGGAGAGAGGTTGCAGGGTAGAGAAAAGGACATCTCCCACTAAGCCACGAAGTCTATTTTGTACTCTGTCAAGGCAGGATAGGCTGTTGTTAGCAGCTCCTTCCCAGATATGGCAGCAGTATTCCATCCTTGGACGTACTTGGCTTTTATATAGATAGAGAATTGCATCAGTATTGAGATATCTTGTGGAGCGGTAGAAGGATCCCACCATCTTTCCGGCGACCTTGGCAACAGACTTGATGTACGTGTTCCATTTCAGATCAGGAGTAAAGGTCAACCCCAGAAGCTTGTAAAAAATCCAAACAAAAACATACAATTATTCAGCCTCATTACTTATCCTTTGGGCTATGCCCTAACACATATATATTTAAAAAGGGTAACACTGTCTTTCCTTAGAGATACGATTCAATCACTCGAGCAGACACACACACACACATACACATATAACCATGATTGAAGCAGCATATTACTATTGGGATACGTTCGGAAATTATTCACTTTGTTGTCAGAATTTCATTTTAAACTATTTTGTATTGAATAATCATTTACTAACTTGAAGGTTACTAAATTAAAACTAAAGTTAGTAAATATCTATTACCCGATGTACGTTGAATATATGAGAAAATAACATCTAAAATAATATAGCTTAGGTAACATATTTTATTAGCTAACAAACGATGCGTAAATTTTACTTAAATAACGTATTTAACAAGCTCGAATATATTTACAATACAAATGTTTGCTCACTTCAAAAATATTTTGAAAGTTGGTGCCATATCGACTGGGAAATATTTATATGATGATGTTATCATTAAAAGAGTGCGTAAACGTACTATGTTTATTGAATTCATACTTTAAAATGCTTCAGTTTTGTAACCTAGCTTAAATTAGGACTATATCTTATTAACATATTATGAGATAGTTGTACCCTTATAATTTAAATCAGTGACAAAATTATAACCATGTGCTCTCAACGTCGTAAAAGTATAACGCTCACCAACTATGTTTATTTACTCTTCGAATGTTGTTTTGATTTTTTACAAATGATTATTTTTTTTTTTTTACTGCTGGATCAAGAAATGGGATTTGCTTCTTAACATCAGATTAGGTGTTTATGCTAAGTTGATATTTATGTTAAGTTTATTTGAAAAAGCAGGATTTGTAACAGAATCAATTAAATTTTTTTGTACATTATCACCTCCTATTTGTAAAACATATTTACTTTAGTATGTTTTGCCAACTACATATATTGGTTACGTGAGGGAAACCTCGATTACCGTAAAGTAAATAGCGAGCATTGAAAAAGGCAAATAAACGTAAAGTGAATGGTGTATCCCCACTGCTCAAACTTTAGTACTTGAACTTCCATCTGTATGTTCACAGGCCATCTCAAGATTCCAACTGGAGTCAGTCATCACGACTGCGTCCTAGCAAATCTGATATTTGTATTCTATCACTTTCAGACCCTGATGGAAACTCCCCCCTGCTTGTCTCTCATTAAGTCCATGTTCTTGGAAACCATGTTCATATGTGACAATAGGACGTGCATCTTAACACTTTTTTCAACTCAGGTTTCTGAAAGCAGCCAGCATGTAATTTGACAAGTTCTGCGTTATTTATATGATTATTGTTGCCAATAAAGTTCTTCACTTGGGGAAAGAAAATCCTTACGCTTTTATTGCATTGATAATCGAAATCTCGATCTCTGATGAGCTTCCGGGTGAGAGGACCTCGTAAGATAGCATTTTTCAACATATCCATGATAAATCCCGGATAAGACAGGCACAAAAATGTGTAATAGTCCCCATGCTTTTCCATAGCTTTGATGAACTTGTTGATGGGCAAGGATGGGAAGAGCATCCTGTCAGTGTCAGTTAGGCGGACATTTAAGTATGTTTCTTTGCAAAGCACCATTCCCGCATAAGTCAGTCTTTTTCCGTGTACGCTGAACACCAATTATTGAAGATTTCCGAAGTTTTATGACTCCAACCGAATCTCTTTTCGACAAAATCACCCAGAAAAAGTAGACGCTAACACTTCTCATTAAAATAATCATTTCTCATCAAGGCATATCATTCTACCCTTTACGAACCCCTCTTTACATGCTCGATACATGTGCACTTTTAATAACAGTAAAAAAATGGCATGTGGTTCTATCTCCAAAACTTGATTTAATTTAGTAAGACCAAGGTTTTTTTTTTAAATTCAGTTCATCAGGAAAGAATACAGGCACTTTAATCGGTTAGAAGCTAAGCCAATATAATTCAAGTGTTACATAAAATGGTTAAAAAAATAGATTTATCAAAGCTATATATATATATATATATATATATATATATATATATATATATATATATAAAGATGAAGCGTCCGGAGTTTCATATAGTCAATACTATGTATAGAAACGAAAATCAACATTATCTTAATCCGGGTAAAACTTGCTAAACTTTGTTAGTTTTTCTAATCAACTCTAAGAGTTCATATCAAGCTTAGGTTGAAATATAATAACTGAGTGGAAAATTTCTTTAAATATTGCATCTATTTATTCCGCCCTCTGTTTGTGTGTAGTGTGATGAATTATCTAACACAATTTGCCTATCTAGAATTGGGTTAATCAAAATTCATGTAAATTTAGAATCAGATTTAATTTTACAGAAACAAGATCTGGTCTTTTTACTGTATAATATTTAGTAAAGAATTTTCTCGGCATTCCTTGTACAGCAATATGATTGGAGATGGGTATGTTTTATTTAAAGGAATATAATGTCAAATACCTACATGTTTTATATCTACACATTTTTTAATAGGAGGTAAAAAAAAAGAATATTACAATGTATAAATGTGTTTTAATTATTGCAATAATCTACAACGTGGGAATCTAAAAAGTAACACCGAAACAAAATCATACTATCTTTAATCCTCAGTTTACATGCATTTTTAATGAGATATTCTCTGTTTCAATTTACTTGTATGATACAAAACATATCTATTTATATAAAATTAATTATATTATAATACAGGGGAGTAATGTATGTAAACGATATACGAGCATAATGGATCCACTAAGATTCAGACGCGTATTTCAACAGTGTATATTTTTTGAAGGAATTAATATTGATTGCAATGTATCTTAAAATCTGTTGAATATAAACATTTCGTATTGCATAGTACACGTATATAACTGGTGGCATCATAAACTGTAATATAGTAAAGTGTTTATTTGATATCTTAATATATTTCTTACTGTAATATATTTATTTTCAATTGCACCAGTGATTTTGTTTTAACTACCATAAAACATATTTAGATATGTATGTAATAAATATGTTCAAGTAAATTTATTTAGGCAAAAACCAAACTAGAATGTTTCACTAACCTTGTGTGGTTAAAATGTTCGCGATTTGAACAGAAAAAATACCGTATAATTGGAATAATTTAATTCACCCTGGATTGCTGTGCTCTTAGGATATTCATTACAAAAGTCTATTCTAAAATATAGTTATTTGATGTAGATTATACCCTCGCCCATTTTAAGAAAAAACGTTGGTTAGATTGTTTTTTGTAGTCTATAATTAGACGTCTGCTTGCTAAAGGATGTATAATCTGCACAAGAGTTTCACGAAATTGCAACATTAGTGTCTGTTAACATTACACAAACGCGTATACGTTGACCATAGAAAAAGGTACATGTTAAAGTTATTGAAACGACTTTCATAAGAAATATTACATAAACATTGCAGAATTCGAGTAGCCACTCTTTTCATGTTCTGAATATCACACCATATGTATGGAGAATAGGCATGAACACTATGACACAACAATGGTCTGATGAAAACGACATAGAGTGGGAGAAATATTTGAGTAGTGAGTTCTTATAAAGAGCATTGCATAAAAATCCAGTGGCTTTTGTCTTGTAATGCAATGTTTTAGTAGCATAAAAATGGAGTTGAACAAATAATAAAAATATCTTGCTTTATTCATGGTATAGTAATCCTGGCGCAATGTACACAGGTTAACTATAGTGTAAGATAAACTCCTATTTCCACATCTGGAGTGGATATAAAAAAAACACTATTTTTCTACTTGACATGCTACACAGCCGTCTTTGAGAGTTAGTTGGTGATAACCATTTTCGCCTCCTTACATAATCTTTCTAACTAGGCAGACGTTACGAGTTGCCTTTGCTGCATCAATACATATATAGTAGTTCTTCGGCTAAGCTTCTCTTTGTTTTCACTCTCCGTAAAACTTTCGCCACAAATACTCGCTTAGGTAAAAAATCAGCCAAGCATTTCCCTTAATTCCTATCTGTGACAGAAGTAAGCGAAAATTCACTGAGCAAATTTCCTACCGATAGCAGTCACTCTGAGGGACGTAATTATGTGTGTCTGCTTCCCAGCTTATTATGACAAATACGTCTCCAAGTTTAATGTGAATTAAATCCTATTCAGTCATCTCTTTAGATTATCTATCCCTGCTCACTTTTTCCGTTTCTGATCTTGTCTCACCATCTACCTAACACATAACTCTTTTTCTTGACTGGCTTCCGGGCCTTGATAAGTGTTTTAAGAGTGAAAACTGTACTGAAATCGTTGAATTGCATAAGCATTGATGTTTCTTAGTAGAAAGACTATGTATGGTTCATAGACTTAACAATTAATCTATACGCATACGTTCCTACATCGTTGAATACACAACTGTATACTCATTTTATAAATGCTTATAAAATAAATATAATAGACAAACTCTTTTAAAGTAGCTCATGTATTATAACATATGACAAGTATTATATATATATATATATATGCTTATATGTATATCTGCGTTTTCATCGCCAATCCTATATTCCTTAACTTCTCATCACTCTCTCTCCCCTTTCAATTCGTTCGTTTATCGTATAGTTTAACGATACTCCTTATTTCTTAGTGATTCCTATTTTCTTCACGCTATTACTTATATATGATGTTGTCATATATATAATATATATATATATATATGTATATATGTATATATATATATCAATATTTTAATATTCTATATTAATATTTTTCAGAAGTAAAGATACTATTAGGGTTTTGACGATGGTAAACGCAAGAGTGATCAATATTAAAGTAATGCAAAATATACTTTTCTGTTTCACACAGGGATTAATATGAGAATATTTCATTCAGCTACTTACAAGTAACTTTACACCTCTTAAGACGATATTGCTTATACAAATGTTCAGTCGGTAATGAAATTCTCTCTGGAATTTATCAGTGTGTCCTATCAGATGGCCTTCAGAATAAAAAAAATATATAACAGTATTTAATACATGTTAAGGAGGCGGAAAACGGGAAAAGAAACGTGTGTATCGAAATAGAGAAAAGACACATAGAAATAATCATAGAAGAAAAACAGAAAGGAAAATTGTTAAGAAAAAGAAAAGAAATAGTACAAAAAATAATATCAGTTAATAATAATAATAATAATAATAATAATAATAATAATAATGATAATAATAATAATAATAATTATATATATATATATATATATATATATATATATATATATATATATATATATATATATATATATATATATATATATAACGGTAGCAGGACCCGCTAGTAATTGTTATCCGGTGAAAGCATGCCTTCCCTCGTAAAAAATTAAACTACGGTCGTTGGTGGTTGACATCCCTTTGTTAAAAACTGCGTCCAGGATAAATACCAACCTCCACATGTTAAGGAGGTAAACACCCTAAACTCGCCATAGTGAGAACTCTTCGGAATTGACACCCCATTTTATGAGGGGGATTTTCCAAGTATTTACCTTAAATTTAACCTTTATATTCGTTTTCAGCATGCCCACTAGCAAATACTCTATACCCTCCAAGACATTTGGGCTGCTAGTGTCGAATGGAAAGTAGTATATTTGTTTAGGTCACTTGAATACTTAACTGGCGGGCACTGAATGACAGCGCATAATGTGTGTCCTTATACCTTGAAAACTACTTTTCTTCACAAGAGTTAAAAGAGTTTGTCTTATTCAGCGTGGTTGAAAACTTCTAAAAGTCGTAATTTTAAAGGAAAGATTGAAGATTCCAGAAAAGAGAAGTCAATGAAAGCAAATAAATAACGAATAAGTGTTCCGTAACTAATTCAATTTAATGTAAATTTGTAGTGTAGCGGCGTAAATTATTTGACAGACACAAAAATAAACAAATGAAATTTTATTTTTATATAAAAAATATGATTAGATTCAAAAGCAGCAATAAAATCAGAAAAAAAAATGTCACTGTTATTGTGTTTTCATCATTTTTATGGGTCTAAATAAACGACATTCGAGGCCGACATATTGCTTTTAAAAATTTGGATTTTCTAACGTTTTATAGCTTGGCCTCTGGAAGGACAAATTTAACAGTTTACGTTTTCTCATGGAACCATGTTTTAATTGATATCGGGAAAAGGTTAAATTTGGTCATAAAAAGGCCAAACTTTAGAAAAGCTAACTTTTAAAAGCAGTATGGCGTCCTAGAATGTCGTGAATAATAGATTTGGCTGCTCTCAGAAGGGGTTTTTAGAAGGAACAAATTATTAGTGTTGGAATTGGGTAATAGAAATGTTGCTATGTGTATGTAACTATAACCGGTTACGATGAGTGCAATGTAAGTATCGTAAATAATATAGAATATATCCGGTGCCAACTGATAGCAGTTGGAGGACCAAATATTTATAGAGAAAATAGGAATTATTTCCTCTATATGTCGTGATAGAGACGGAGTTGCTTCTAGGATGCTGTTGCGAAAATTCTGAGAAACGCAGGCTTACCTCTTAAACGGCCTTGATATGCGCATTGCCACGCAGCGTCATGATGCTAAAAAGGGTACAAGATGACGCATGCGGCCTTATATACAATTCAGTCTCGCAGAATGCAAATTTGGAGGACTCTGTCTTTTATGAAAACAGGCCAATTGAACAGATGGGACAGATGTGAAAAAGAGTCCCTCGAAAGTACTAATGGACGACGCTGCTCCAGTGAGTTTTTGTGTACTTTTTTTTTCTTTGCAACAACAGATAACGACGTAATGTGTCTACAATCGTGTTCGAAAACTACATAGGATAGTGAATAATACCCAGATGTAATGAATGTGTATGTGACACCTGCGATATGTTGGTCCATAGGGGAAATTTTCACTGATAATAAGACAAACTAAAGCTAGAAAACTCCCGAAAACTGTAAGATTTAAAAATAAGCTCGATACGAACTTTTACATTTGTATCCCAATAAAGCATAAGAAATAAAGAATAAAAACTAAAAAAAATATAAGAAATAAGATTAAAAAATAAAAAATAATAAAAATCATAATACAAAGCCAAAAGAAAAAAACTTAAGCCTCTCAACAAAATATGTGCTGGTGCAAGTACCCGACGGGGCGAAAACAAACTTAACATTTACAAATACAAGCTTCAAAGGCTTAAAAGTAAAGTTAGACGATGAAATATACAACTCTCCTCGTAGGTATTCATTTGGGTTGGATTTTCAGATTTTATTTTAATTCCCTCGTCATAAAAACGAATAAAAGAATTAATGGTATTTACGATAGCCATTAAAAATCTACTACTACTACTACTACTACTACTACTACTACTACTACTACTATTGCTATTAAAAATAATAATATTAATAATAATCATGAAGGTAATTAAAACCCACATTTCAGTTCAGAGCAATAATCGCAGCCGACTAGAAATCAATGTAGTGAGCATGCACAGTCATCTGCACAGTGTATCGACGGAATTGGAGAGTATTGTAAATCTGTTATCTTGAGAACACCACAATTTATTATAAAAGCTAAATCTTCGAAAATGGTCTGTGTCGATGCTCCTATTGTGTAAATAGCAATGGTGATAAAAATGATAAAATAGTTATTAGAAGTACCACAGTGTTATTAATAATAAGCAATTAAAAATAAAAACTGTGATAAAAAATATAATGATAATTATGATAATAGAATATATAATAATAATAATTATGATAAATAACAAAACAAAACATATTATAGTAATGAGATGCATCATAATGAATGTTTACAATACTGGTGCATGCAATTTACGATTGAAAATTAAAACATTGTTTAGTATTACAAGTTTCATTTAAAAGTAGCTTAAGATTAAGGTTGAGAAATTAGCGATCATGATTACAAGATTCTGTAATTATCAATAATAATGGAATCATGTGAAATAAAGTGAAGGAAAGAGCATATTCGAAAAAATACTAGTTATTATCATTTTTATTGTTATTAATGTAATTATTATTATTAGTAGTAGTAGTAGTAGTAATAGTAGTAGTAATAGTAGTAGTAGTAGTAGTAGTAGTATTACAATTATTTGTTGCTTTTCTTATATTTACTGTTGCTCTGATTATTTATGCCGTTATTATCATTATTGTCATTTACTCACTAGGAGTATCGACGCAGGCCATAATCAAATATATTTATTTGAGAACAGCTTGCAATGTTCTCTACTATCTGAGGTATACCAAGTCTCCCCACATTTCCAGTACTCTCAATATTCTTCGATAAATTTTGCAGATGAATTTGCGTTTTCGCTACAGGCGTTTACCATTGATTTTTGTCGGCGGCGAGTATTGGTTTTCCCTTGAACTTGAGAGACAGTAAGCCTCATTTTTATCATTCTTAATAGTATTGCTTATATTATTGTTATTATTATTATTATTATTAGTAGTAGTAGTTGTTGTGGTATTTGCAGTATTAGTACAGATATAGTAGCGGTGGTAGCAGTAGTTTATCATGGCTATAATAAATTATATTAATTGTTTTATACGTTTTTCACTTGGGAATAAAACTTAAATTTAAATTTGCTAACCAAATATATAGCCACGCTCTAAGGTTTAAACTTAATCGTTCATCTATAAAGAGGTATGGTTGAAGCTTATATCTGTGAATATCTGTGTGTCGTTCGGTCCATCAGTACTTGCACTCAGACATATTTTACTCATTTATGTTTTTCTGTCTTTTTGTTTTTATTCTTTATTTTTTAAAGTTTTAATTTAAATTCTCTTTTTTTATTTAGTACTTTCAATTCTTTGTATTGGGATACAGATCTACTCCAGAATGGCATAGTCTAAAGAGGTGTTCCTATAATTTTTTCCTCATATATGTATATATGTTTACAAAAATAAAGAATAATAACCAAAAAGACAGAAAAACATAAATGAGTAAAATATGTCTGAGTGCAAGTACCTGATGGACCGAACGACAGCCAGATATTCACAGATATAAGCTTAAACAGATGCTGTGGGGTTATTCATTCTATATATCCTCACAAGCATATTCAATACTACGGATATCGGCCTATATAGAGACGACGGACTAGCTATAATAAAAAAAAACTCCAACAAATTCAAGGGAGAAAACTTTAAGAAAATCATACACAAGGAAATGAAAAAATTAGGCCTAAAAGCAGACGTATAAGCTTACATAAAAATAACAAACTTTCTAGACGTCACGTTAAACCTAGATAAAAACACATATGAACCATACTTAAAAGATAACGCTACTCCATTTACGTAAACTCGAAGTCCAACCGCCGACCATCAATTATAAAACACATTCCCTACTCGATCGTAAGTAGACTCAGTAATAACTCAAGCGATGAAAATGCATTTAACAGGTCAACAAATATCTACGAAAGAGCCCTAAAAAATAGTGGATACAAAAATATCGATATCAAATATAAGCAACAAAACACCAACAACTATAATAAAATCAAAAATAGAAGAAAAAAGAACTATAATTTGGTATACGGCCCCATACAATCAAATGTTAAAAACAAAACTATGTAAGTAATTTCTAGACCTTATTGAAAAACACTTTCCCGCAACCAAACCCTTACACAAAATCTTCAATAAAAATACCTTGTTATTTTGTTATCTTACAGTTGTTGCGAACATTTAGAGATGATAATTAAATCACATAATAACAAAATACTAAATAAAAACAATGTGAACAACAACAAAATAAACAATAAAAAAGTAGACACCATGCCAAAAATAAAACAAACACTAGCAGAAATAATAATAATAATAATAATAATAATAATAATAATAATAATAATAATAATAATAATAATAATAACAAACCAACCCCGGACAAGAACAACCATACCATAAATAAAAATAATAATATCGAACAAGATAAATGCAACTGTAGACACCGCACACTTTGCCCAGTTCAGAATACATGTCTAACAAAAAGCGTAGTTTATCAAGCAACAATATTTGCAAAAGAAAACCCGAATAACAAGAAATATTACGTAGGCATGACTTCCTTAGAGTTCAAAACCCGATACTATGACCACAAAACTACATTAAAAAAAAAACACCGTATAAAAACAACACTAGCGAATAAATACTGGGGACTCAAAGAAAGCGGACATTCACCGGTAGTCGAATGGAAAATAATAAGACAAGCTACCACGTGCAGACATTTAGATGACCTATGTAAATTATGCCTCCATAAAAAAAAAACTTGCTATCCTCTATTTTAAAGAACCCCAAAATCTATTAAACTGTAGACGAGAAATAGCAAACAATTGTGTTCACAAAATAAAACTTACTCTAGGATAGCGATACAAAATAGCTTTTAAAACTAACAAAAACAATAGAAAACAAACAAAAAAATAAATTAAATAAACATGAATATACATAAACGACCACACACACACACACATATATATATGTATGTATGTGTGTATGTATGTGTGTACACATATGTATATTTATATATATAAAAAAATTAGCAGAAATGAGGAAAATCATCTGCCTTAAACCACTAACCTAGATCCTTTGTTCGATAAAATGCATGCACATTGGTTGATAGGAAGGGGCGCGGTGGATACTAAAAAGCTGATTAGCTAACTAAAATCCTCAACATATATAAAAACAAGAAATAACCACAGAATTCGCGCATGAGCTTGACGAATCCTATAGTGGATGAAACGCCGAATATTCAGTGTAGCTTAATCGCCATATATATTTTATAAATTACTAACTAGCTCTACCTACGTATTGAGCACTTTTGAAGTAAATACTTAAAGTTTACGTATAAATCTATACTTTAGTATAGTAATTTTATGTGAGTAAATGAAGTAGTTAAATATATACATATATATATATATATATATATATATATATATATATAGCGAGAGAGAGAGTGTGAGAGAGAGAGCGGGAGAAGAAAACGATCCGTCAAATAGAAAAAGATAGAGAAGTACTCTACATCACACAGTATTATAATAACCTGCAGTTATATGGTGGTCCATCACCCGTTTCTACAGCTTCTGCGACAATAGATAATTAGATATCACGTAATAGCGGCAGTTGCAATGGGATCTCTTGGGGAAATATATTTGCTGAATTAGACGAGCAAAGTTTTAAAAAATACTATCTATCGTCTTCTGTGAAGCTCATTGAAATATTCCTGTTTTCCCGACTTTTATAGCTGCGTAAAAAGGCACAAATAGTGTGCCTGAGTATTGAATGGCATGCTGTTCATAATAATAATATCCCTTATCGAATAGTGCTGTCTTAGTTATGTATATTCTTTTCATTCTTGAAAAAGACATATGATGATTTTACATATTATATTGCAGAAATCATTAAACTGGTGTTGCGTGTATATATTATTTGAATAGATAGACAATGTTAGAATCTGAATAAATCATCAATAATTTATACTAGGTAAAACGCTTGTGACTAGCTTATATGGACCTTCAAATAATCCGATTGTTATTTCGTACTTTGTAAATAAAAGGTTCGTTGATCCTGACATATAAACGCAGAGCAGGGGAATTTTATTGGCACTATTTAATTTGCAATAACAGTTACAATCTTTTAAGATTTCATCAATAACACACACCATTAATTTGTGCATGGTACCATTGAGGTTGACCGTTAAATCTTCAATTTATTTTATAACATATCACTTCTAAAATATTTATGTACAAAACGATGGTTTAGTTTAATGGTTGGTGTTAAGAAATGTTCTTTTAATTCGATGTTTACTTATATGTCTACGGTAAATAAAAGCCACTTCTCTATAATTATATTTCTATTTAGTTTTAAGCAAGTCTAGGTTTCTTGAAATGCTCATTTGCTGCTTTTTATTTCTCTGTGTAAATATTGCCAATATTTATTAGATTAATTGCGCATGTCATTCAATGAAGAAAATGGTTTGCTTATTAAGTTATTTCTTAATGCATTTGCATTCTGTCAACCTTCAGTAGTTTTCATGCTATGAGGACAGTGTAATTCTCACGTAAAAAGACCGCTTTTAAAATAATGCTTTGCTAACTGCAAAATTTAATTTACCGTGCATGGCCGACAAAGGCTAATAGTTGCTTCAAGTATTATTCTGCTATTGGTGCGGGTTTCGTTCTGCAAATGTCCGCTTTAAGTCATGTGCGTAATCATTCTTGCGTTTTATACACCGGACAAACGATGTATCTTCGTTAAATAAACGTTAACCTGTCGACCTTGTAAACATATGACATGTCGCAATTTCAAGCTTATATCGTTTGCATTACTCACAAAATGTTTCACACTTAATCAAGCGAGTAAATGATTATCGGCTGAACTATATAACACAGTTTGTCTAAATAAATAGTGTCCATGCCTGCATTCAATCTATAGATGCTGCCGTATTGAAAGTATACGTAAAGACAATTTTCATGTGCGCCAAAGAATTCCTTCAGATATCCCGTGTATTGCCTGCTGATTTTCTATATTTCAAAGAGTCAGTCTTATGATATGAGTTTTTCCCAAAATAACACCTCCTATTTTTTACTTAAAATATTAAAGACCTACAAAAACGGGAGTAGCATAATGAAACAAGTGGCTATTAGTGCTCCAGTGGTTATTTTTCTACGTAGTCGCCAATATTTGCAATGCAATGACGTAACTCTGCTTCTAATGTACGTCCATGACCGGATGTCGATCCTAGTATACCACCGATATATCTACAGCAGATTTATTAAGTTCTATGATCAAAATAATTTAACAATGATATTTTTCATCTTTTATCATCTCTAAGGCTAAAAATTAAGAAGCATTACGTTTGAACCACACCTCATACGAAGCTCAACTATTTAGAGACACATACCTATAGAATATTTGAGATAGGCGATATAAAACCATGCTTCTTGGCGTAATATTAAACTATGTGTTTATATTGGTACCAGGTAATTAAAAATCTCCAAGTCATGAAAGTGTTTTAAATTCACTAGATTTCATTTCCCGAAGAGTTAAATTTAATAATTGCTGTTGGGTTTAGTTCACTAATTGTTTTAAATAAAATACACATTATAGGCAAAATATATATTATATAAACAAATCAAATATAAATCAAAATTCGTATAGAGTTTAAAATGTTAGATCTAACATCGAAATTAAACTAGTTTTAAGTGTGTTTTTATCATTTAATTAGAACAAACGCAATTCACTTTTATAAATGAATTTTATTTTAATATATGCATATTACTACTTGAAATGTTTTGTCTTTATTTTGTTCTCAATATATTTATTCTAATTATTCGTGCAGTAAAACTAGTGGCTACGCATGTCCAAAATAACTTATTTTGTTTTAATCTATCAACTTAGGGGTGGCCACAATAATATATTAGTAAACCCCTCCAATTCTTTAAATAAACCTGATTTAAAAATAGTATTCCCAAATATGTATTTATAAAAACAAGCATATATTATATATGCGCCCTAATGGTGTATCACATTATTTTAAATTATAATGCGCGAGTAACCCAATCGCAATAGTCTTTAAGCGGAGTAAATTCATAAATATAAAACTAATGAGATTTAAAAATATGCTAACTTTTTAAATCTCATCCTTCAAAATGGCATGTATATATTCTAACCACAATGTTTTTACATAGCTAAAGACTCATTTTATATAAGGTCATATCTTGTAACACGATTATGTATGAACTTATGACTTATATAATTCAATCATTATATTTGTTGTTTTTCTCATAAGTAAATTGTGACTAAACTGACCATCGGTTGTTTAGGTCTAATTGATGTGTGTTTTTTGTATTGCATTGTCTTCTGATCAACGAAAGCTTTAATTGGTGCATTGCAGAAGAACTTATATGCATTATATGGAAAATATGCGTTTATTAGTTATAAGTCTGTATACAGCTATGTTATTCTCTTTATGAAGATACTATAGGGATAATAAATATGTTCGCTTTTAGTGACGTCAATGTCCGGGGTCGGTGTGGAGATTTGAGGAAAACAACCGATCGAATCTCAACCATCTTTAACAATGTAACGTATTAATATAGAGCCATCTCATATGCATGAAAGAAACCGTTCTAGACTTCGACATCACTGAATGGATCAATATTTTAAAATATATAAGCAGAATATTGGTTTCTTTCCTTCTCCTTAAAAAAGAGGAAGCCTCTACTAGACGACCCCAAATGTAAAGTGAGCCCCCCTCCCACTCCAATGGCCTGGGATAGAAAGGGTAGAGCGCCTTAGCGTCATTGACACGGTGGCCGAAGAACCCACACCTCGAAGATGTAATTTTAGCTAAGTACATTTTTTCTTTGCACACTTTATTTTATTTTATTTTATTTATTTTTTAAGCCAAACAAATCCAACCCTCTTTTTTTTCGTTCGTGCTCATATAATTCTATGTAATTTTATCTCATTTTTATTTCTCACACATCTTGACCATTCTTGATTCACGTATTTTAAAATAATTTCCTGACAAATGTTTCTTTCTTTTTACCATGCCACATCGACGTAGTAGTGGGGAGGGGGAATCCCTATTTAGTTTATTTAGATGACAGAAGAATTTTATTTAAGTACGATACTTAATATTAACAGCCATGGTTAGGTGCAAAAAAAAAAGTGCCGCATAATTTAACTTTCACTATTCGTAACTGAAATATGCAGTATCTTAGCTGTGATACTAGGGCTATTTTTCCTGAGTGGATGCTATGCTCTGTGCGTGACCTAATTATCTGCCTACAAATAAAGAATACGAATTCCGAATCGCCATGAACTAGTTCTTGTAAGTGGAAAAACAGCTTACTGCTAGCTACGAAATCCCAATATACATTTTACCTCCAAGAGGATTACCTCTGTCTAACCTGCATGCGCAAAAAACCCCTTACCTGCCACTCTAAATCCTAATGTAGATCTATCTCTTGTAAATTAATAATCCCTGTCTCTTGGAGGCTAACAATCTGCTCTTACCCACCAAACCGCCACTTAACTCCTACATTTCACAGCGTTTGTAGTGGAATCCTTAACTTCCAGCCCCTAACCCTCACATGCTAACTGCTTAGTCATCACTAAACAGCTATACAATTCTACCTATTATACATGCATTGGAGTTCATTCCTATTCCAGTTGGGTATTTAACAGTCAAAGTATGTACTCGGAAGCAAAGCACACCGCACTGCATTACACAACTATGTCTCCTCTTAGATAGCTTTGCAACGCTAATACGAAACTGAACCAATGCGCCTTGCTATGCTAAATTTCCATAACTCTTACTTGAAAGCTGAAATTATATTCTCTCAATAATAGAAACACACTTTGTACCTTCAATTTTATTCGCACCTACTAAAACCTGCCCATATATCTATTTACCAGATTACACATGATTCAAAACTTACTGTCTTATCCGTACTATATTGCACTCGCATCTCAAGCCCTGCTGACATCTAAAATATAGATTGGGCACAACTCGGAGTTCAATTCTTAACACCTACTCACACTTTAATGTTATCCTAGACCCAAGCTAACATGAATAAATAAGAAAAAGATATATATATATATATATATATATATATATATATATATATATATATATATATATATATATACTAGCAATTGGTGCCCGGCGTTGCCCAGGTGTTTTGAAGTGTATGCTGAGGAAAAAAAAGGTCAATTTTTTTAAACTTTGACCCCTATTATGACCTCTTAACATTTATTGTTTAGGGATCAAGTAAAGTTAGTAAGTTAGATCCATGTCCAAGGAATCTATATATAAAATATCACGTGTTCAGACCTTAAATTGTAGGAGAAGTTTGGTAGAGTTCTCAAAGGTCTTATTGTTGAATATTGACCACTTAATCGCCAAATTTCTGTCGAAAACCTATCACATCGATTTTCCCAAATCTCAGTACCCTGTATATCAAATTTCGAATCCGTAGGCTTAAAATTGACAGAGTTTTTGCGTAGGGAAATACACACAGACGCACAGACACACACAGACACTATCACTTATACATATATATAAACATAAACATCATATATATAAGGATAATAGTACGCCATATATATAACAAAAGACCATTATTTACTGAAGTGAAAGGAAAACCCGGGGGAACTTTACCCAAAAATAAATCTATATTTTTTTTTTATGTGTACTGATAGTCTGGTACTTATACAGTTTAGTGACGACATTAAAAAATGGAAATATTGAAAAAAAAATTATTGTACGTAACTGTTATAGACTGAAGTTCTCCGAAAAAAATTTCACTTCATTTGATCAAGTAGTTTTTTTTTTACAGCGAAAAACAATGATTTATCACGGCTACGTCAACATGGCCATTTTGGAAATGTTATTGCAGGCCCAGGAATTCCCCAAGGGCAGGTAACTGCCGTACATAGCAGAATACCTCAATTTTAGGCCAATCTAACCTTTCCCCCCACCAGAATGAGATTTTTTTTTTTTTTTGCGAAGACAGATGCCATTTTTGGGGTGTTTTTTTTTTTTTTAATTTGTAACAGAAGTAAATAAACAAAGTTTCGAAGTTATCCATGCGTGTCCAACTGAGCATGTTTCGAAAATAATCTCGTATAAAAATTCTTCAATTCTTTGCATTCTTCAATTTCTTTGCATATTCAATAGTATTCTTATTTAAAAAAAAAATACGCAAAAAAATTGCAGATTTAAAAAAAACAAAAAAACGTAAAAAAATTGCAGATGTGTTGTGCGTATCTCAATATGGAGAGAAAAAAGGCTAGATTGCGAAATTTGGCCTAAAATGGAGGTATTCTGTTAGGTACATTTCCAAAATGGCCACGTTGTCGTCGTTGTGATTAATAATTGTTTTTCGCTGTAAGAACAAAAGTACTTGATCAAATGAAGTGAATTTTTTTTTCGGAGAACTTCAGTCTATAACAGTTACGTACAATAAATTTTTTTTTCAATATTTCCATTTTTTAATGTCGTCACTAAACTGTATAAGTATCGATAGTCTTATCAACACCCCTTTTTTCTATTTATTTAAAAAGAAAATACAACTTTATACAAATTCCCTATTAGTTTTTTTTTTCGGTTCTCTTATACGATGATCATCTTTATTTAACTATTACGTGTAATTATATTCATACAGATATTCTATATGATTTATATTTGCGTAATATTTGCGTAGAAATGAAGAAAATCAAATTTACTGCGTATTTATCGTGTTGCCATAACAACGTGACGTAGCCAAGGACGGTAGTGGACGTGAGTGTGTGTGCGTGTGTGCGCGTGTTTTCGTGCTGTATTGTTTGTAGTAGTAGTAGTACTAATAATCTGTCCAGCGTTTGCTTTCTGAATGGCGGACGTTGAGTCGGAGGTTGGATTCTGATGTCTGTAAGTTTCGTATTTTTCTAATTTGTAAATGGCAAGTTAGAAAAAAATTAAACCCTTCCAAGATGGACAATAAATAAGACCAAAATCTTTTATTGTAAAGTTAAGAGCGTAAGAACTATACTTTTTTAGGAGATGTGATTATTGGATTAACCAATCAGAAATCGTCTGTGGCACACACATCTCTGTTTATATATATATATATATATATATATATATATAAAGGGAAAGCCTCAAACCACATTATCTCCTTCTAACAAGCCTTCTTACAATCATAGTTGCTTACACTGAATTAGCTCTACTCAACCTCTTTATCCAGTAACAATGAAATAACAATGTCCCTAATTCACTTTGAGGAGTGTAACTATTTAGCAGATATATTACCTCTACAAACTAACTATTCAGCAGATATATACCCTCTACAAACTAACCCAGTAACATTAAAAAACCACGCGGTGTCGCAGAAATACCTGGATTAGAACCCAGGCGCGGAGCAAACACTCTCGGTGGTGACGGACCCAGTAGATCTTTCCAGATCATCCGTCTAGGAGAAGGAAAACGCTGAAACTAAAGTAAAAGGGGGGGAGGCCTCTTCAGTCTTGGATGACAACCTTCCTAGAGCTTGTGACTCAAACAAATTACCGGTTTGCAAACTTAAATTGCTTAAGGAGTAGATAGGTTCTGTCTATCGCCCGGCTTCCATACTCCTTCTTTGCCTATTAGTCAGGCGCAGAGATACTATCACAGTGATTCGACAGAAACACCCAGTGGTAGATCTTGTTTCTTGTCTAGGGCAATGAACGCCGTCTCCCCAATCCCGACACACCCCACCCCTAAGGCTGGGCACTTGAGAGTGCTTGAGTACCATATATGCCTGAGTAATTAGATTGGGTTTACCTTCCTCTGATAGGTTGAGGGTACCGGATTGACAGGTATTTGCTGCTGTTTCCGACTGGTAGTACAGGAGCCCTAATTCTTTGGTAGCGCTTAGAGCGGCTGCTCCATCAACAGTTGTATAATATTGGGATGTTTGCAGTGCCATGTCGCGCATATAAAGGGATCCTGTACTCATCTCCGGTGGGCTTTCCTGAGGCCACATTCCTAGTTGATGGAAGGTCATCTGATGGTCTACTTGTGATGCATGTGTGATATTCTGCATAACCTCCTGTTCGGCTCCCCCTAACCTAACTGAAACTCGTTAAAAAATATGATGGCAGTACAATCTAAAAATAAGCTTAAACCAGGTTTAGGGGCAAACAAATCCAACTTGCCTCCTCCCTTGAGGTTTGCATTCACAAATATCCGTAGGCTTAGAACTAATTAAGCTGATGTTGAAGCATTTCTCCTAACAAATACCCCGGATATCTTAGCACTAAGTGAGACTAACCTACACTCCACCATCCCTTCTAACTACTTTAACATGCCTGGATATCTCCCACTCTGCCGTAAGTATCTGACAGACATATGCACGGACTTGGAGTTTACATTCGTGATATCCTTCCCTTGACTAGAGAAACAAACCTAGAAACGGATGATCAAGCCTTTATGTGATTTAGACTAATTATGCAACATAACATTAGCTACTTTTACTTTCTCTACCGCTCTCCCTTGACCCAAGACTGCACCATAATAAACAAAGTATCTGACAGCATGGACACAGGACTCTCCTTCGACACTAGCGCCCGAGTACATGTATTTGGAGACTTTAATGTCCATCACAAAAACTGGTTTGAATTCTCTACTTAGACAGATGAAGCGGGCAGCGCAACTCATAGCTTCTCTATATCTCACTCCCTATCATTAATTGTTACTTTTCCAACCCGTTTCCCTGATCAGGAAGAACAACACTCATCACTTTTAGATCTGTTTTTGATCACAGTTCCAAATGATTGTATAACGAAAGCCGACAGCGCACTTGGGAACGCTGATCATGCAGTGATAATGGTTGAAATCGCCATAAACTCTAGACCCAAAACTGAAGAGCCAGTGCTCAAAACAACGAGATATTATAAAAAGGTTGGCTGGGAAGTCATCAGAGATCTTATCAAAGACGCCCCATGGGGGAATATTTTTCTCTTCCTGCTGAACAGTGTGCAAACGAGACCACTGAATGGTTCAAAACTGCAATCGAAGCTCATGTTCCCATACGGAAATTCTATAGCAAGCCCCACTATCCCCAATGGTTTACTTCGACTTGCGCAACTGACATTGCTTTTAGACAGCATGCATTCCGCAGGTTTAGACCACATAAGTCCAATTCAAACAGACAGAAGTGCATAGAAGATAGAAGTAACTTTAAGAAAGAAATACCGACAGCTAAGAGGGGATTTACGGAAACCACTGAAAAACGCATCGAAGCACAAAAACTAGGAACTCATGACTTCTGGAAAATATACAACAGTGTAGTAAATAATGTGCAATCAACAATTCCCCCACTAACCAACAATCACGAGGTTCTTTGCTCAGCAACCGAGAAGGCTAACATGTTTGCTAGTCGGTTTGCCTCAAACTCCACACTGAACCCTTCCAACCACCCCCTACCTCAATTTTCTATGCGGACAGACGCCACGCTAGACGATCTGAAAATCACTTCTGCTCAGGTGCATGCTATCATAAAAAATCTTTACATTCAAAAGCATGTGGACCCGATCTCATCCCAGATGTGCTATTAAAAAGTGCTCAGCCGAAGTAGCTCCAGTCCTCTCCAAACTCTACAACAAATGCCTTAATGAATCTTGCTTTCTGTGCTGTTGGAAAACTGCTTCTGTGGTACTAATATTCAAGAATTATGGCGAAAGAACTGACCCATTAAATTATCGCCCTATTAGCCTCCTCCCACTTTATGCCAAAATATTTGAGACCATAATTAACCATGCTCTAGTCCAGCACCTTACAGATGCTAAACTTCTGACCGATTAACAATATGGATGTAGACAAGCCTGTTCCAAAGCAGACATCCTCACAGTAATCTCTGAACGCATACACAATTCACTGTACAAAGCGGGAGAGGGCAGAGCGGTAGCTCTAGACATATCTAAGGCTTTTGACAGGGTATGGCATAAGGGTCTCCTCAGGAAGATCAGATCATACGGTATCACTGGTAGAATACATGACATAATTAACTCTTTCTTAGATAAGTGAAAAATCCAGGTTGTCCCCGACGGTCGTACATCTAATCAATATGATATAAATGCGAGAGTGCCACAGGGATCTATCCTTGGACCTCTACTGTTCCCGATATTCATAAATGACCTCCCCGACAAAATTGCCTCACAGATTGGTATATATGCTCATGACACCACACTCTATAGCAGGTATGACAGGAAAGCAAATGAACATATATCTAAAGTAATGGCAGAAACACGAGAGGATGACCTCCAATCAGTAGTGAAATGGGGACAAAATGGATGGTCACGTTCAATGCCGCCAAGACTAAACTAGTTTCCTTCAATAATTACAAGAAACCTTCTCTACCACCTATAGCAATGACCAACGACTCTTTATCTGAGAGTACGTCTTTCAAGCTCATTGGCCTAACGTTCACAGGAAACATGAGCTGGAACAATTACATCGAGGACATTTCCAGGGCCGCTATAAGGAAGGTGGGCTCTCTCTATCGTGCTAGAAAACTACTAACACCCGAAAGTATCCTGTACCTCTATAAGGCAACCATTCGCCTATGTATGGAGCATTGCTGTCATATTTGGGCTGGCGCATCGGCTACTAGTCTCTCGCTCCTTGACAGGGTTCAAAAGAGAGTCGCAAATCTGATAGGCCCTAAACTGGCATCTAAGCTTCAGCCTCTGTCCCATCGACGAAACGTTACATCCCTCTGCCTGTTCTACAAGTATTTTAATGGTGAATTCTCTGATGAACTGCAAGCACTTGTGCCCCCATGACGTGAACACCCTTGACAGACCCGACAAGCTGCAAAATCCCCCCACTGTACAGATCCCTAGATGTAAAAGATATTTCTACTCCGGTAGTTTCTTCCCCAGAACCGCTAGAATTCGGAATTCCATTCCAGGTAACTGCTTCCCCAACTGTACTGACATGCAGAAGTTCAAGTGAAACGTGAACCAACATCTTGCTGCCCAAGTACCTACATAGTACGCCAGTAGTTGTTTCCCCTGATAGTAGCCCACTACACCAAAGTGGCAATGTGCCTTGTTTGGGGTGAAAATGTAATAAAAAAAAGAAAGAAAAAAAGTCGTTTATAGATTTAAGATTTAAGCAAGGACCATAAACATATCCGAGATGAGATTGTATAGTAAAAATTATAATGCAGTGATTTTATTGAAAATAGTCACACCTATTAAAGAGTTTCGTATACTCAGAGGTCAAACGATTTTTACTTTCAAGTCCATTAAATTTTATAAAGATATATATTTCATACAACTCAGTATTTGAAAATAGTAGTATGAGCCGTTTTAATGACAATGAATTGTCTATGATAAAGTGCCTTCTAAACGTTGTGTCGAATATTTCATTCTAAATTATATAAGATAAAAATATGTTTCGTAGTATTTCGTAAGATAAATATGGGTTAATATTAAAATGTGATACTTAAGTATAGGCTCTATTTTAAAGGGATAATTATTACATAATACGTGTTAATGCAGAGTTAACACCCCTTTCAAACACACAATTAAAAATAATAAGCTTAATACTAAATATATTAATTAAACTGTATTAGAATGCACAACGAGGGGATCTATACCAATTGTAAAAACTAATATTATAAATAATGATCATAATTAACTATATGCCTATCATATTAATAGAAATGGAAAATATCGTATTTACGATACGCCGGATGATAGAAGAAAACATGGTAATGCAATACGACGTTATCTGAATAGAATTGGCAGTTACTATTTTTAACGTGAATTCTTTAATAAAATATCTTAAAACCGTCTGACATCTGCACATCAATTTTTTAAATAATCAAACCTAGAATATTATTAGATGACTGACATTATTAAATATATTCAGAAAATTTGACAAACATAAAGGGCAAATACGGCTGCAGCAACTAAAAATAACTATAAAACGGGCGTTATATTTAATAATAACCTATTAGAAAAATACAAATTATACACATACAAAAAATTATAAATTATATATATATGTATATGTATATATATGTATATATATATATATATATATATATATATATATATATATATATATATATATATATATTCACCTGAAAGTCTTAATAACAACATTATTGATGATAGAAACGACAAGACTGTAAAAACATATTTATAATAATAATAATAATAATAATAATAATAATAATAATAATAATAATAATAATTCAATAAATTAAACTGATATGAATATCCCCCCCTATTATCTAAGGATTATTATGACCGATGTTCAAGTGAGAAACTATAAATAAAAAACGATAAATAATTACAAAAATATATCCAAGTAGGTTGCAAGTTAAACAAGAATAAAATTTGATCCATGATGGGAATAAATAGCGGGAAAGGCGACTGGCAAAACACTTCTCATACTTCCTCGTTAGAACGATAATGTTTGTTTCACTCAGTAAGTATAAGAAAACGTGTCAAAAGCCTTTTGAACTAGATTATGAATACTCTGAGGCTGGGGAATAAAAACATTATGAAAGAATAATAAAACAACTTATTAAGAAGTTTAAGTAATAATTAGTTTACAAGCAATAATATATTATTATTTTATACATTAGTTGGATTTTTCTACGAATAAACACAGACGTATCCGTATCGTTAAGCACTATAACTATATTTTCTATAATACTATTTACTTATAATGCATATTTTGAAACTTGTAACACTCAGTACTTGCTCACTCTTCCTCTCTTGCTCTCGTTTTCTCTTTATATATATATATATATATATATATATATACATAATTTTTTCGACATATATATATATATACATAATTTTTTCGACACACACACACACACACACACATATATATATATATATATATATATATATATATATATATATATATATATATATATATATATATATATAAGTTTCGTGGTTAGATTTTAAATTCTGAAAAAAAAATAGCGACATATATTCGATTTAAGAATTTATTGTTTGACAAAATGAATGTATAGACGGGGTTATTTTAATTTCCTTAATCCATGGATTTTTTAACAATGGCAAATATCATCTTGTGATTGTAATGGCGTGGCGCTTAGGGTGCAATGTGGCATTTCAATATAACTGCTGAAGGTGTATAATATGGTGTTCGAAAGCTACAAGAAATAGAGGATTGGATTTTGTTATGTGGCGTCTGTTGTTGCAGACCTAGGATATTCGGTCCATTCCTCTGATGATTTGAGTCATTGCTGAAAATCCATGGATTAAGGAAATTTAAATAACCCCTTCTATATATTCCCTTTGTCAAACAACAAATTCTTAAAACGAATATACATATCTATATGTTGTTTTTTCAGAATTTAAAATCTAACCACGAAACTTATATATTGCTCTGTGTTTAAATATTGAGCTTGTCGTGTTTGGCTAGGATCACCTTGAAAGTATTACTTCAAGTAATATCTATCAGGATTTTCTATCTGAATTCTGTCAGTGTCATATCTCGCTTATATATATATATATATATATATATATATATATATATATATATATATACAATTATAATAAATATGAAATCTGCAAACCCGCACAAACACAAGCACACCCCCAAACACCCTCCACACACGCATATATATATATATATATATATATATATATATATATATATATATATATATATATATATATATATATATATATAGTAGCACGGCGTCAAGCATCCTCCGCTAGTAAAATACGCTTTAATATGATTAATGCAGATGCCATATTCATTATTATACTAGCAGGACCCGTGTACCGGTGTGCCCGGTAAGAGTGTGTATCATAACCCACATGTTAAGGGAAGAAAAATAAGTAAGCTTCTTTGTTGGATTAACTTCGTGTCCATTATAATAGCAGGTACTGTCACACGTGGCCAAAATCAATGTACTGTGGTTATATACAGACGCATTTCATATATATTAATATATTGAAGTGTATATCTTCAAAATAATAGCATATTTGTTAATATGATTTTTGACCCCCCTACAAAACGGAATTTAAAAAATAAATCTGTTGAGGAGGTCGAAATGTAATTACACGTAATAATTAATTAAAGATGAGCATTCCAAACAAAAACACAATGTAGAGAAAATTCATTAAAATTAATGTTTAAAAGAATATACAAATTAGCTGGAACTTTTTCAGATTGATACAATTCTACGTCATATCTTACAAAGTAGTATTTTATAAAAATAAATAGAAGTAAGGCGTTTTGGTCCCCCGCCAAAGGGAGGGTTACCCTGTAAACTAACACTTACTGTTCGTCCGATCGTCTGTCCGCACTTTTCTTATTAACTACGCTTGAGACTTTTTTGACATTTTGCTGAAACATTGAAAATGATATAAGTAAATACGTAACAGAGCGAATTTTCGGGATAAAACCCTGGTCGCCCGTCTTGGGGTGCTTTTGGAGTTAAGATGACTTAAAATATACACTTTTGGGCGTATTAAAAAAAAATTGATGCGTTGGATTTTTATAAAACTTACTGAAAAGTTATAACTGGCTGATTGCTATATAATTTTGTGTGTCTATACTTCGCGATAACTCTTGGGTATTTTCCAGAGGCTCTTTAAAGGCTAATAAAAGCATCCGATTTTGGGGATCATTTTACCATATTTGTCCAAAATGTTCTCTGGGTGTCTATTTGGCAGTTTTGCATGGTGCTAAACTTTAATTTAAATGTGTTAAGGCCTTGGTGACTTTTGGAGCTAAATGGGATGCGGGCAAATGATATATTTAATCATTTCTTTTTTTCATTTTTTGCATGGCACAGAACTCAAATTTACATATGCTAAGGCAAAACACTGCATCGTTTGGTAATTTTCACGAGGATTTGATGTTCCCTGGAGAATATACGGGCTAATGGCGGGAAGTGAAATGATGAATTTAGTAATTGTTTATGCGTCATTCATTGTGCACTCACGGAGAACCATGCGTGTTTCACCTTTTAATATACATAATAAATTTAAAAAATCCAAATTTATTAGAGGATATATGTATATGTAAATATATATACACACACACACACACATATATATATACATATATATATATATATATATATATATTCATTCGCATACAGCTATGTTTCCCTGTATCACATCTCATCAGTTTGGTTAGAATAGCAACTATCTTAAATCATTACGCTAAGATAGCTATGTAAATCAGTAATCTTCAAATATTGGTCAAACGCCTTAACTCCATTTGTTTACACAAAGAGCATCGCTTAATAGGCTAGCAGCAGTTTGTTTATTACTTCCCAATATTCTTAACGCAGAAAAAGGAGCATTTCTTTAGATCGACACACATTGCTTTTTCATCAGTATAGTAGCTTATCAGTACGGCTTGAATAGCAATTGACTCAAGCCTACTCTGCACTTCTTAACGTTAGGTTGTTTCGTTACTGCTTAAGTTGGAATATGAATTAACAATGTTATAGAATTGTACACACGCCTAAGCTCTATTTCTTACTGAAAGAGCATCGATCTAATGATAGAAACCTTTTTCATAATATTCGAAGATGCTGAACCCAAGATATAAAAAGAACATTGTCTGTGCATATGAGTGAAGAAGAGAGACTTCTCTTTATAAAATAAGGAACGGCTTCGCCGACTTTCCTAAAATTTCTGGAAGTGCTATTGCGTAAATTGTATATCAGAATGCCTATAATAGTTATCCAAAATCGTTAATCGAATAAATCCGATTAAAGGAAGAAATCTCATATATACCAATGTTCAAACTTTTATACTCTCTAACATCATGAATGTGTTTTTTTCCTTGGGAGTCCAGATTTATCAAAGTCTCTAAATCACTCGAGGATAAGCGTTATTGAATGTAAGGTCAAAGTGTAGCAATCGGTAATAGTGTAAATTTGGAAGAATTAAATTATGTATTGGAATAGTTAAACACGAACTTGTTTACATCGAATTTGAAGGCTACTATGTTGCATTTAACAGGGAAGTAAGCCAGCGGAAAAGTATCACTCAGGTGGGCAGTTCTAGGAAATAAGAAATTTTCATAGAATCTAAGTTCAGATTTAAACAGAGATAGAAAGTAGGGGAGATCGTATGTACTGGTTGTAGCTAGTATAGTGTGTATTGTGAAAGTTTTGTATAGGGGAATCATATATTAGAGTTCAATCCAATGATAATAACGATTAAGCAGAGATAGCTTTGTAACGTCTCTTCTGTGGGAAAGAATTTTCAGGGAAGAGAAAATTACATCAAAGTAGTGTTCGAGTACGGTTTTTATCAAAATATCAAGGTTGTATAGTGGGTTTCGGAAGTTTATGATATTTATGATATTTCTTATATCTATTTAATTATTATAATTGTATACAGGGTTTGGGGAGAACTTTATGTCAAGGTTATATCGGGGGTTGGGTTATTACCACGCACATAGACATGCCCAGCTTTTAAATATTGTACACATTTATAAGCGTGGGCGCGTTCGAAATTAATGATGTAGAGCACGATTTAACACTTCAATCTGCCTTTTCCACGTTTAAATTTGATTCAAGTTATTATGTACAAATAATATACAATCTATAGTTTATTCTTGATGACATAGGGACGCGTTCGAAATAATTTTATGCTCAGAACAGAATTGAATCACGATACTTCAGTTTTGCATTTGAAACTTGAAGTGAACCCATTATGTTCAGATAATTATATATAATCAACAGATTATCTACAGTGCAATGTAGACGACAATGTATTTTTGACTAAGTCAGTTCACGGCGGAATGTGAAGCTTCTTCCAGGCAAAGTGTCATAGATCTCTTACAAAAGCTGGCAATAAATCGATTTCATTAAATATGGGTAATTTGTAGATAATCATTCAATCATTGACAACATTGTGTCTCCCTGTTTGTGTAATGTTGTGACCCTTTGCGCTGTGATCATAGCATAGTATATGTGTTAACAGTGGCAAACAGGGGCAATGGTCAAATTTCTTCTATTATTATTATTATTATTATTATTATTATTATTATTATTATTATTATTATTATTATTATTATTATTATTATTATTATTAGTTCGCTGGATCAATATTTTGATTAGACAAATAAACAATTAAATTGGAAAAATGATTGAAGTTTAATATAATATTACCGGAAAATAAATGGGAAACTAGATGTAAATATTATTTCTGGGTTTGCATAAACAAATAACTAGATTGGGGTTGCAACAGCTGTTAGTATGAGACACATGATTAGATGTATGTAGATTTGGGGAGATTCTAACAGACGTGAGCTTTACATCAGAGAGAACAGACATTTCAAAACGGTATCTCCATGGCGCAGGGGCGGCGTCATTTAAGGCAGCCAAGATGTAAAAACATGTAATTTCTGATAATGCCGCCGAATCCTGAAAATAAATGTTCGTAAATAATTCAGGTATGTGCTGTGTAATTTGCAGGTGTTAAAAAGTACTGCTTGTCTATAACTGTTTCTATACGTCCATGGCAATTGTTTCCTGTTAAAACTGTTGCATAAATGTGAAAATATAAACACTAGACAATCAAGTAAATGATACGACGTATATACATACACGCATTTACACGTACATGAGTATACAGAAAAATATAAATGCAACGATTCAACATACACGTCGTTTTATTCGTATGCATACACACAACGTAAAATATATATACATATACACACACATATATATATGTATATATATATATATGCACTTACTCTGTGTGTGTGAGATAGGTAGATGGATATATAAATGGGTAGATAGATAAATAAAAAGATAGATAGAGAGAGAGATGGGGGGGAGAAAGTTCCATAGGATTGATTCAATTTCATAAAAATTTCATAAAAATGCTCTTGTGTTTTGGAATAGTGTCGATTAATATCGAACCCCATAACCGAAAAATTCCAATGAGAAAATGGCATCCGATTTTGACGAAAGTTTACAATCCATATAGCCTAACGTGTAATTTTTTTTTCGAACACTTTCATAACAGAACAAGCAAACGTGTCCAGAGTATAAAAACAGCATCATGCTCTTCGATTACAGAAGCGGGCATTCGAAATATGTGTTTCTGTTTTGAGTACAATTAAACCATGCTATTCGACTTCAATTCAAGTCATTATATTTACATAATTTTATAAAATCAACAGTAAGTTATGTACAGTGTAATGTAGATAAAAATATATTGTGAAGAAATTAACTGCGAGGAGGCATATGAAGCTTCATCCCGGTACAGGGCGATGGCTGCCCGACTTGAGAATGTATTCGGTAAATTTGATTAAAGAATTGTCGATTTCATTGATTTCCCTAATAATGGGATGATAAAGATTTGCTTTATTTAATCTATCTTGTCACACTGGTGAATCTTTCTGTCACATGTTCTAGTGTTTATTTGTGTTGCTTCCACTGACAGTTGGACCTTCAATCCGAAGAAGGGTGTACGTTTTACAAATAAATTTTACAAAGGGACGTGTCTACTGCGACACGGTGTCTGGCGGACACAAATGTTTCTGTTCCCAATTCTAGAGAAATCCCCATATTCGACAACAAATATTTCCCTTATCGGCAGAAAGGTTTTCAGATTCCTCAGGATTCATTAAAGGAAATAAGATCATCGGCAGAAATGTTGTGTCAATTTCACTCAAGAGAAGAATGGTAGTCTTGAAATACCAAATAAACAAATAAATCATCATCGAAAAATGCTAGAATAGTACATCGAAAACGAACACTAATATTACAAATTAAACATTTTTCACTGCATATTATTTTACACATAAACACGTTACCTGTAAAAAAGGGATGTGGTTGATGTGATTTCATACCTGGTTCTATTATTTTAGACTCTTGCAATAAACACTTCAGCTTTCATTATGCGTGCCGCAGCATTTTACTTCGTTTTATTCCCAACAATCTTATATACAGAGTGGAACAATAAACTTGTCACCTTTAACAAAACAACAGTACAATTTAATTTTAAAATTTTTATTGAAAGATAATACAATTCAAGTAACTTTATAATATAGTAAAGCTGACATTTCTTCCATGAAACCGCCTTCAACTTAAATCATTGCCCCCATACGCCAGCGGGAGCTCGAAAGATGGCGGCGGTCATTCTGGCTTTGGTGTTGTTACAAGGTTTTGATGTTCTTGTCCAGCGGGGGAGGAGAAAGGCAGTGAGAGCAGCGTACAAAGTCGTAAAAGATCACCACATTCGTCAGCACATCGCGGTACACTTTGTCGTTCTCTTTCAAGTGAGGTGGCTTGATGTGTCCCTTACTTGAAACAAATCCAAAGACAATAACCGTGACCGGAAACTTCGTTGAGATGTGCATTAAGCCATTAAACCTTCGGGAGTTGCATTTTAAGGGTACTGGCCATGGTCTTGTTGTCATGACATGGATCGATAAGGAACATGAGTTGTACAGCAGAGCATCTCCGATCGTTAATCATTGTGTCACTTTCGGACATAATAGAAGGCGCTGATCGCTCTTTTTATTTTAACATACACTGACCAACTAGTAGATCGTCTGCAACAAAATAAAAAGAAAGAAAGAAACGGAAAGCGGTTTTCACCAAACGTAAATTGAAGCATTTTCAAGGGGGACAATTTAATCGTTCTACCCTATACATCATGGATCTAATCGTCAAATACGCATCATAATAAACTTATAATATGTTTCGCTGACAATGCACCACACGTATCCTATTGACATATATCAGACGTCTATTATGTAAGATCACTCCAAAGATAAAATGTATATATTTTCATACATATGTAAATATACACTTATTGAATTATCCATAGCGTAGTTGCAGTGAATGTTTTCCATGTAATTTAAGTAGTAATGATCTTAACTTCTCTATTTTATTTTTTACATTGCCGTAGTAGGCTTTTTGAATCGTCAACGTGTTACTTTTTCAATCTTTTAATCAATTAGAGACAAAAGTACGTTGCGTAGGGTGTCAGGTGAGAGATGCATTCGTATCTATTTAATCTACTTGAATGTCACACCTTTTTTCTTTGACTTCATACAAAACAACATTACATTTTCTTTTCTTTTTTTTTGCAGTTAACTATTCCTTTTATTGTAAGAATTATTTCAGTAATTTTGTTGTTGTATTATTTCAGAAAAGCGTACTCTGATCAATAGATTAACTACGGTGTATAAAGATTAGGATCGTGTTTTCTAGGCATAGAAACATTAAGCAGTGGGAAATGATACATGTTTTTTCATGCATATCGTAATCTAACTGAAGTTCTTTCAACACAGTTTGCAATTTGGAGACGGAATTGTTTTTGTTGAGATAAGTGATTTCAATCATGCTTTTTATTTTAGATTTAAAATATTAACAACTCCATTTTATTTCAGTATTTAATTTGTGTATTTCTGTTTTATTAAATGCTAGCTTTTTTTCTAGTCCAATACCGGCTTCCATCTTATCTCGAAATTACTTATAACGGCACCAACTTACTTTCGGAAGAACCCCCCCCCCCATCAGCCTTTTCTTTTATATCGTAAGCTTCTTAAAACGTTACTAGCTTAAGTTCAGAATAAAATCACGATTTTCTATTAACGGCTAATTTAAAAAAAAAAAATGTTTTGAACGCTACTAACTGAAGTTCTTTCAACACAGTTTGCAATTTGGAGACGGAATTGTTTTTGTTGAGATAAGTGATTTCAATCATGCTTTTTATTTTAGATTTAAAATATTAACAACTCCATTTTATTTCAGTATTTAATTTGTGTATTTCTGTTTTATTAAATGCTAGCCTTTTTTTTTTTTTTTTTTTTTTTTTCCTCGTACATATGTTTATTTATCCACCGAGTTGATAGCAGAAATTACGAATTATACTCATTTTTAGTTCGTGTGAGGGGAATCTATCACCATACTTTCCCTTAAACACGTCTGTTGCACTTTTATTAAGTACAATACTTAATAGTTTTTTTTTTTTTGTTTTTTTTTAATGGAGAGTAGAAAACGCATTGTGGATGCGTTATCGGCAGCTCCTGTTACTCTCGCTTCTTCTTATTTGTCCCTCAGTCCTCATTTTTTTAAATGAGTGATTTTTCGGACAAAGGGAGAAGAAAAAGCTGTTTTCTAGGTTGGCAGTATTTTTGCGAACAGTTGGCTGAGATGGCGGAAATTTTCTGTTTCTATGTCTATCCTTGTAGCCATGTCACTAGTAAGGGTGCTGGAGGTAAACGTTTTGTCTGGGCTGACGTTATCCGCCTGATAGTCAGGGACCCGAACCTTGGATTAACCACTAAGGAGGCTGTCCTATCAGCAGGTGCAAAGTACTGGGGCTGCTGTATTGCCATTTGGTGAATGGATTCTGGACCATGCAGTAGCTTCTGGTGGGGCCTCTCGATGCCATACTAGTGGGTAATTGTTACGGCTTTACCTTATCATTAACTACAAATAAAAAAAAATAAAAAATTCTTCGTTTCTTTTTCTCTCTTAATTTCCCCTCTCTGTCCTGCTCTAAGTAAATCTGTCGACCTAGTCCACAAATTCCAAAATTTCATCATGACAAGTTTCAAGAAAAAATACACGATTAAACCCGGTTCCCCAACTTCCAACGTAGACCCCTACTACCATGTCTCCTTCTCCAACATCAGGGGTCTTCGTTCTAACCTTCCAGAGGTTGAAACCCAATTACAGGAGACTAAACCAGACCTTTTATTTTTAAGTGAAACTGGCATTGGACAGGCTATTTCCCTAGATGAGTTTGCAATTTCAGGATACTCTAACTTAACTTCTAAATCTGACCCCCAATATCGCCATGGACATGGAATATGTGCCTATATTAAAGATAGCTTTCCATGTGGGAGGGACATCTCCAGGGAAGATCCTAACTTACCCTATATGTGCTTCCGGGTTGCTTTAGCTCACACTACTGCATTTATATTTACTCTCTATCGCCCCCACAACAGTGGAGTTACTATCTTTCAAAGCATATCTGAGAAAATTGACCAAGTCCTTTCTACTTATCCTTCAGCTAACATTCACGTATGTGGAGACTTCAATGTTCACAACGTTGAATGGTTGACCCACTCAAACAAGACCGATGATGAGGGGAGGTTCTGTCATGATTTCTCCATTGCCTATGACCTCACTCAGATTGTTCAGGAACCTACCCGTGTGCCCGATAATGATGGCCAGTATGCGAGCCTACTAGACCTTTTTCTCACAACTTGCCCTGAACTATGTTCAGTTTCTGTTCTGTCGCCTCTTGGATCTTCCGACCACTCTGTTGTATCAATTAAGATAAAAATGAAATGTAATAAGTCCCCAGATGTACCTCTTCATCGTACAGTATATCGATACACTAAGGCTGACTGGGATAGCTTCCGTACATTTATATCTGATCTACCTCTGCATTCCATGTTTAAAAAGGATGTGTCCTCTATAGTATTAGACCTAACTGAATGGTTAATTGTAGGTATTGACCATTTCATACCCTCTAAAAAGTTTCAGCAAAAACCTAACAGCCAGCCATGGTTCTCTCCAGAATGTGCTGCTGCCATTGCGCACAGAAATCATTTTTTCCACTGCTTCAAACGTAATAGATGTATGGAAACTAAAGCCGTTTTCAGGACTGCCAGCAACCATTGTAAGAAAGTAATAAGGAACGCAAGAGAGTTGTATGCTCAATCTGTTAAGTCCAAAGTAGCTGAGCAGCGGCTTGGTTCCCACCAGTTTTGGCAAATAGCAAACAGAATCCTGAACAGAAGCGTGTGCTCCATCCCAACTATTATCAATGGACCTGAGGTAATCTCGTCAGCATCAGACAAAGCCAAACTCTTTGTCAAGAACTTTGCAGCAAATTCTACCCTTTGCGACCAAGACCGCCAACCCCCAATATTTCCTCCTGTATCAGAAAACACGCTATGTGATATACGTATATCTGTACGTGATGTTGCCAAGCTAATCAAAAACCTTGATTCGAGTAAAGCAACTGGCCCTGATGGTATTCCAATTATAGTACTCAAAAAACTTCAACCTGAATTAGCGCCCATACTTACAAAACTGTTTAAACGTTTTCTTAAGGAGAATAGTTTCCCATCTCCCTGGAAAACCTCATCAGTATGCCCTGTATTTAAGAATTCAGGTGATCGCTCATCCCCCTCTCAGTACAGGCCAATAAGTCTCCTGTGCGTCATGAGTAAGTTGCTAGAATCTGTGTTAAATACAGAAGTAATCAAACATCTCAACAAAAATAACCTTCTTAGTGACACTCAATATGGTTTCCGTTCTGCTAGATCTACAGCAGATGTCATTACAGTTATATCGCATAGGATTAGCTAATCTCTCGACGGTGGCAATCTTTCTAGAGCAATTGCTCTTGACATATCTAAAGCCTTTGATAGGGTATGGCATAAAGGTTTACTTCATAAGATCGCTAGCTATGGTATAGCTGGAAAAGTCTTCTCAATTATTAAATCATTTCTTTCTGATAGGTTCATAAGAGTAGTAGTTGAGGGGCAAAAATCAGAAGCTCACAGTATCAATGCCGGTGTCCCTCAGGGATCCATCCTGGGCCCAACTCTTTTCCTGATCTACATTAATGATCTTCCAAATCATATCCTTACATCATTTGTAGACATTTATGCTGACGACACTACCATTTATGGTACCACATCTAAGACAGTAAACGAGCAAGTTCTCTCCAATTCTCTCTCCTCTGATCTTGAGCACGTAGTACAATGGGGAAAGGAGTGGCTGGTTACTTTTAATGCATCTAAAACCAAGCTTCTCTCTTTACATCATCAACATTCTAATCCACATTTGTCATCAATTGAAATGAATGGCTCTCGTCTTCAGGAGGCCTCAAGTTTTGACAAGCTTCTGGGCTTGACCATTACTCCTGATCTTAAATGGAACACGTATATCAAATCTGTTGCCAAGGCCGCTGGAAAAATGGTGGGATCTTTCTATCGATCCAGTAGATATCTCACTGCTGATGCTATTCTCTACCTATATAAGAGCCAGGTACGTCCAAGGATGGAATACTGTTGCCACATCTGGGCAGGAGCTGCTAGAAAGGACTTGTCCTGCCTTGATAGAGTTCAAAATAGACTTCGTAGCCTCGTAGGAGATGTCCTTTTCTCCTCCTTGCAACCTCTATCTCACAGAAGAGATGTTGCGAGTTTGTCTCTGATGTATCGTTATTTTCATGGAAAGTGTTCAACTGAGCTTCAATCTTTGGTCCCCCCTCGCCAAACTTTCACAAGAAACACTCGTCTAGCTGTAAACACTATCAATAATTTCCCCCACTCTTTATCTGTGGCTAAACCTAAACGTAGATTCCATGAACAAAGCTTCTTTCTTAGAACTGCACACCTGTGGAATTGTCTTTAAATAATAATAATACTTATACTAATACTACTACTAATAATAATAATAATAAAAATAATAATAATAATAATAATAATAATAATAATAATAATAGCAATAATAATAATAATAATAATAATAATAATAATAATAATGAATGCTTATTATTTTATTTATATATATATATATATATATATATATATATATATATATATATATATATATATATATATATATATATATATATATATATATATAGGAAGGGGCGCGGTGGATACTAGAAAGCTGATTGGCTAACTAAAAATCCTCAACATATATAAAAACAAGAAACAACCACAGAATTCGCGCATAAGCCTGACGAATCCTATAGTGGATGAAACGCAGAATATTAAGTGTGGCTTAATCGCCATATATATTTTATAAATTACTAACAAGCTCTACCTACGTATTGAGCACTTTTGAAGTAAATACTTAAAGTTTACGCATAAATCTATACTTTCGTATATTAAATTTATGTGAGTAAATGAAGTATTTACATATATATATGCATATATATATATATATATATATATATATATATAATATCCTCCTTATTAATAAATAAGATCTCACGATCACCCAAGTCGCAATGTAAAATAAAAACAAAATAAATAATGACATTTTTGGGCCTTACGTGAAACTTAAATACTTATTCATAGTTATTTGGATAGGATCCAAGGAAATAATCATTTTTTCTAAAGATAGTATTACGATATCGTTGGGTTTCCTTTCGCGCCGCGCGTCTACAAAATTGAAATATGGCATACACTAGATATTTGAGATAAACTGCAATTACCAGATATATTCTGATATTATTGTTGTTATTATTATTATTATTATTATTATTATTAGTAGTAGTAGTATGACATATATATATATATACATATATATATATATATATATATATATATATATATATATATTTATAATTTGTCTAATGATAACGCTTCCATGGATTACTTTTGGAAGTATAATAATAATAATAATAATAATAATAATAATAATAATAATAATAATAATACTTATAATAATAATAATTACATCATGAGAATATGTATACAGGAAACAAACAGATTGGATCACAAAAGGAATAACCGCACATATATATCTGGACACAGGGAAAAGAATTACCTTCAGCAACTATAGGCCTATCACGTGCTTATTATCCACAACGTGGAAAATAATAACAGCACAACTGACGGAACAAATCCAACACTCTCTGAATAATCGTGGACCCCTCGCCAAGGAACAGAAAAGATGCCAAAAGGGAAAAAGAGGAACACATGATCTGCTATACATAGATTAAAATATACTAAATGAAGCAAATAGAAGAAGTAAGAATTTAGCCATGGTATGGATCGACTACAAAAAGACGTACGAAGGAATCCCCCCCCAGCATGGATAATAGAATGCCTAAAAACGTATAAAATACGAAGCACGATTATCAGCATTATTGAAAAGGCAACGAGAACATGGTGACTGGAACTGACAGCTGCTCGACTACATATAACAGAAATAAACATACAAAGATACATCTTCCAAGGAGACTCACTATCGTCATTACTGTTAATCATAGCCATGATGCTACTTAGAAAGAGTCAAGCCTGATACCAATTCTCTAACAGGGAAGAAAAAATTGCAATTATTTCATTATGGTAAGGAAATGGAATGAATCAGTAAAGAGTGCGATTGATGGGAATTGGTATAAAGAAACACGTAAAGGTGTTGAATTCTGGCAGATGATATCACAACACTTGCAAATATATATGATTCATATGATACATATTCTTAATTCATTATAGAATTTAGTGTCTTAATTTTAAGATGGTTGCTGGGGGTGTGTGTGTGCGTGTGTGTGTGTGTGTGAGTGTGTGTGTTCAATAAAGTAATATTTAGATGGCAATATGTTTAAACCATTACCGGAGGTTACATGCTACACTCCACACTTAAATTACTTATGAACTTAAAGATTTTCAGATAGTAAACAGCTTCAACCAATTCCGCGACTAACTCTCTATACTCTTTTCATTCCCTCCACCACACATTAATATGAGGAGAAATAAGGAAACATTAAATATAGTAGTTCAGAAGAACAAAACATTTTTCTCCCAATCAATCAGAAGTGAGTTTATAAGGGAATATTTGTAATTAGTCAGAGGCTGACATTTCCTGTGCACTTCCGTAATTATTAAAAGTGTTTTTAAGGGTATTGTTATAATTAATCAGAAGTAATTTTTTTCTGCGTATTATCGTAATTACTCAGAAGTGATTTTTCCAGAGGATTTTTGTAATGTTAAAACTTGTAACAATTAATATAATATTTGAAAAGAAAATATTTTTCTGATAATTAATCAGAAATTACCTTCCATGACATTTTTACAATTTTACAACTTATAACATTAAATGTAGTAGTTACAAAAGCAAATTAAGTTTTCTTACAGCTAATTAGAAGTGCATTTCAGGGCATTTTTATAATTATCAGACGTGAATTTTCGTGGCCATTAAAAATAGTAAGAAAAAGAGTTTCCCAACGGACAGCACAAATCTTTCTGTTTTCTATTCTACTTCCATTTTAAAGGATGATATCGGTCAAAGCGACACTTACGGAAGTATTAATGTTTTCACCTGAAATGCGGAGATTTAAAACAACAAGGTAAGTCATGAGTTTACTTATTTCGACGTATAAATACATAATTAGAGTGTGGCTAAAGTAGTCCTAACAAGCGATATCAATTTCTTTAGTATTAGTCATTTGGAATAGTACACTTTCGTTTTACGAGATGTCAGGATTATAACGATCGAAGCGGTTTTGTGTATTAATATATAGATAATAATCAATGTAAATAATAAATAACATATCCAAGATTCCTGTTAATTTAAATAATTGACGAATATTTGTATTTTTCTATGCGCTATTTTTTCCAGAGAAGGAAACATTTTATAAACATGAAACTATTTTTACATGATCATTAAGATCACGAAATCATCATCGCTTATAAACATAGAAATCATGTATATAAAAAAGTGCAAGAAGAGAATTTATTTGAAATGACACTAAATAAACAAACCCATTAAAAAATCCGGCATTTTTCCCTAGGTAACGTAATTACACACAAAAAGATTGATATATAAACTTTTTAAGATGATCCGTACACATAAAATGCGGTAAATTTGAATCCAATGCGATAAATTGAAATATTATAAAGTATAACACCCCCATACTAAGATAATAGTCTCTAAAGTGTCTCTATTATAAATAATCTACGATATTCATAAATACAATTAGATGGGCAGATAAACATAGATTAAAATGCGTTTCTAGATAACAGAAGAAAAAAGTTTATATTATAAATATTTTTTGTTAATGATATTTATTCATCATCTATTTTAGTAAAAATGCAGGCGATTTTGTCCGGGGATCTTAACAACTTTAGAGATATACATTTTTCTTATTAGATAACAACTATAGTGTAATGAACGAGTTAGAGATATGGTTGTGACATTATTATCAGTTGCACTTGTCGAATTATCTGGGTCATATTCTTTTTTATTAAAACTTCAAACACACAATGAATATCGCATTTTTATTTCCTTATATTGTCTGAACGAGGAAAATCGTGATTGAATAAGTTAAAGGCGATTACTTACGCCTGTGTATCTTGAAAGATAAAGATAGTGATAAGAAAGACAGGGAGTGAGAGAGAGAACACTCACAATGAATACCACAAATAGACTGGCGGTTATAGTATTTCGTAATTAAATAGACGCCGAATTTAATCGTGAGGATCTGAGGAAGCTGGTGGAAGACGGGGAAATCAGATCTTCATTATTTTCATAATTCTAATTGTAAAGAATTGGTCAACTAATGAAAGAGTACGTGTGTAATGTAATTATTGAATCTTCATTTGTTCTTTGCAATGCATTAACCTTTCATATTCCCTTATTTATTTGAAATCAGAATTATGTCTTGAAATAAGACTTATTAGTTATTCATTACTGAAATATATAAATATCAATATTTATATATTTCAAAACATATTGCAAATGCTTTATTTAAATAATAAACACCTTTATATTATCAATATTTCCTGTCTTTAAGTGCACCGCACACCCAGACCCCCCATATATATGTATATATATATATATATATATATATATATATATATATATACACATATATATACATACATATATATATATATATATATATATATATATATATATATATACATATATATATATATATATATATATATATATATATATATACATTACATTAATTTAGAAATGATTGCGGGCTTGTGCTGGGAGATATTTCATTGTCTATTTCTATTTTTTACATGACATTTAGTTTAAGCTCGGATATTTCTATACGCGTCAAATTTAGTTGATGGAATGTCAATACTAGATCAATATTAGACTTACTCTGTTAATCGCTGAAAAAGTATATCCGCTTGTTTTCGACAGTATTTGGTTTAGAGTAAAAAATGTCATATTTTTCTGTCGAAACTAGCTCAAAATATTGATTTAAAAACTGCCCTTTTCCTTCAACTGATGTAAACGGACTTCTTGACACCGTTAAATCGATATCATAGAAATATTATAGAAATCAAATGTGTACGCAATATTACAATCTTAATGTTTTGAAATTTGAACATTTTTCGAAAACTCTTATTATTGGTTCCTTCGATTAGAATTACCAGTGGCACAATGATAACTTCTATGAATCGTTTTGCCATAACTTTTTTTTATTAAAACCATTGATGTAAAAGACTTTAAAATGTTCTTGTGCAAACGGTATTTGTATTACCGGTAAATCTAGAACATATGTGTGCTAGTTCTTTGTAGCACTGCAACCAATATACATGAAAAAGTGCTAACTAGGGATTTCATGAATACAATTATTTAGACGTTGGACACAGTTTAGGCATATACACACGCGGTACGACTCAAATATATAAAATACCTATCAATCTTCGTAGAATATTTATAATATCTATATATTAATGTATAAGATAAAGCATAACCCATATTTTTATGAAATATTTTCTCTATAAGGATGAAATATTAAAGCTTGCACACGTAATATTTATAATATCCTTCCGAAAAATGTCATGATCAATCGGGGAAAACATCTTTTATAGCAGTATATTTTACAAATAAATTATATTCTGTAGGATATGCTAAAATTAGGGAATATGAGGAAAACACAGAATCATTTGTAAATAATGATAAGACATAAAAAAGATAAATGCTGCACGGAAATACTTGCGTATACTTCAATAGAAATATTTTATTTTCGTTTTTTTTTTGTATTATTTAGACTATTACTCTCATCTCGTTTTATTTTTAGATGGAAATATTTTTGGTTGTTTTTTTTAAATCGTTTTTGGCAACGTAATTAAAGCTAGAATCAATTTCCTATCAACTTTCATTTGCATTTTTACAAGATTCAAATTTACCAAATCTAAAGCAGAATATCATGGAAAAAAGTATAATAGCCATAGATAAATAGCTTTATGACATGATCGACACTCATTCATATATCATTGATCACGTTTAGTCCATAGTGTTTATATGGATTCTGATTGTATTTTACCTTATTTTATCATATATATATATATATATATATATATATATATATAGTTCATCCTAATAATAAGACATCTAAATTCTTGGACATTTCCTTAAATCTAAATTCGGAAACCTGCTCCCCTTACCATAAGCCTAATTTTAAACTTTTCGATATGCATAAGCAATCGAATCATCCCAGATCTCTTATCAATTATAATGTACCATCTGTCTGAAAAAGAATAACAAGTCTATCAGTAGACAAGAAAACATTTAGCCAAGCAACAATCTTTTACCATAAAATCTTACGCAATTCAGAATATGCAGATAAGATAGTATACATAGGAAACAAACTGGAAAACAACAAAAATAAATTCATAATCACGCATAACATGACTCAAAAGAAAAGCAATAACCCCATCCGTAATTCATTCGAACAAGCATAATTCTAATCAACAGTACAGAAAGTCTAAGAGTATATCCAGCAGCAAACAACATAAAAAGAATAGCAATAAATAAGGGCGAAAAAATCCATATGGTTCTACCCACCATACAGCTCCAACGTAAAAATTAATATACCAAATGAATTTTTAAAAATAATTGAACAATTTTCCACTACCCCATAGATACAGCACTATATTAAATAAAGATTCAATAAAAATCTATTACTCCACTATGCCTAACATAACACAAAGTATAATAACATCAAAGAGCTCCAAAATAGGAAAAGCCCAGGCCCATCCACCGCAGATTCCACCCACACAAAATTGTAATTGCCGAAACAAACAAGCGCGCCCCTTAAGAAATTGCATGCACAAGGACGTCATCTATTCATGCACAACTACTGAACTCATAACCACAACAAGTGCAACTGATAGAATACCCAAAAATCCTACTCAAAATATATTAACTACTGAACCAACAGCACTAGAGAGCTCCGCTGACTCCCGCTATGCCAACCCCACAAATAAAACACATGATAACACGCAAGTTACTCTGGAACCCCATCCTGAAAACGATTCGAACCTAATCGTCCCTACCCCTGCAAGTTTATCCGACACCCATAGTAGAAACTCCGACAGCTTAAACAGTATTAATGCAAATGTAAAATCCCACACGTATATCGGCGCAACGGCACATCTTATTAAACTGAAAATCTCCAACCATATAAGCTCCTTTAATAATGAAAATCGAAATAGCAATAGAGGCACCTCTCTAACAAATCTGATCAAATACCTCCAACATAGAAATATTCCGTACTCACTAAAATGGGATTTATTGAAAAAAAATGCATACACCCCTAAATCCAAATGTTGCAACCTTTGGACCACATAAGCAGTTGCAATAATACAATATCCTAAAGCCACGATAAACACAAAAAATGAGCTTATTTCGTTATGTAGGGGCAGGCAAAAATTCAAGTATAGCCAGCTCAAAACCACTTAAGGCACCGTACCTGAACTAGTTTGGGCATGTGACCCATATATGTATACGCATAGATTTACGCTTGTATGAGTGTATATGTATGAATGCATGAGTTGGGTGGATGTTGCATGCGTTGTATATGTGTTAATATATACGTATGCCTATATGTGTACTTATACATGTGCGTGTTTTAGTAAGTATATGTTTGTACATATCTATATATGTATGTCTGTACATGTTTATATGCATGTGTATATATGTGTATATGTGTTTATATGTGTATACACGTGTGTGTGTATATATGCATCATTTTGTCTCTATTAATGTCATTTCCTTATATATGTAGACGTATATATATATATATATATATATATATATATATATATATATATATATATATATATATATATATGTGAGATTCTAGGCGTGCGTTTTGTGTTGAGTGTGTATTAATATGATTATATGCTGGAGTGTATATATGTGGGTATGCACGTTTGTGTGTGTGCATGTATACGCGTATGTATGTGTATTTATATATGTATATATATGCGTCTGTATGTTAGTGCACTCTATCTGTCTGTATCTCCCTGGACCATCTATATGCGCAGGCAATTGGGGAGTACCCCCTCTCTTAAATAGAATACTTAGATATACCCGAGCATTTGTTGATGTATGTATATTTTTAACAGTTGGCGCATGCTATCTGTATTTGTATGTTAGATATATCAGCGTGCGCACCTTCATCTCTTTTTAGATATAACACTTATGTAGATGTTTAGTTGGTGTATGTATACGATGGTATGCATATGGAGGTGCGACTTGCATGCTTGCATTGATTATAGCGATGTTAGGATGTGCATATGGGCGCAGTTGTACACTCGAGTACACGCGAATGCACGCACGCCCGGCTGTATAAGTAGTTCCCTTTTCTAATATGTGTGATTGCGTGTATGCATTATGATGTGTATATATGTAATTGAGTACACATGTGCATTAGTATAAGGATGCGTGTATATAAAAGTCTCTATTAATGTATGCATTGTATGGATCAGTGTTTGTGCGTATGTGTATACTATGTATATGTGTATGTATATATGCATATGTTCGTGTGTACGTGTGTCTGTGGGTAAATGTGTGTTTATGTCTGCACATATGTTTAGGTTTGACCGATGGATATACAAGTAATTATTATATACATTGTACAATTCACCAAGGTTCGGCAACCCCACACCCAGCCCCGCATTTAAATCAAATCTCCCCTTCATAAAAAATAGCTAATTAACCACAGTATATAAAGCACTCACTCAAACATCAATTCCAGCCCAACGAACAGCAAAACAAACTCATCCATAGATCGCATCCAAGCAGAAATATGTACATTTTAAATAAAATTAAAATAAACTTAATAAAAACAGATCACACTACAGCCACAAGCGTAATGAACTAACTGTATATCAATTAAGCAAGTTACCTTTAAATATGCACTCAAAATTAAAAGAACCCAACCTTAAACTCACCTAAATCAGTAACCTCAAAGCATTCCAAAATTTCAGACCATGACTCGTCTCTATCTCCACCTCGCCCAATCACTCATCCGCACAGCAAAAACAGCACACCCACCTCATATCAAGCACACTCCCATTGAAAATCACAAGAATATCCATTTCCAATTTGAACTTAAAATCGAGAGGTGCCCCCTTTTAAAGAATACTAAAATACAAATCCCCCGAAAAAATTCCATTGTCGCCCAATTTTAACCATGCCCCTCTCCTTTTACCCTCTCTACTTCACCCCACAATCATCTTTCCCTCATCTAAAAAGCTTCTCTCACGCATTACCAACAGGAAAGCCAACTATCTTTTTACCAGGACTCACATCAGAAACAAATCGCCCAAACGAACCGTTCTGGATATCATCTCCCGTATTAGTGTGCTATTTTGCTATCCATACTGTTGATTTCGAGATCCATTGCATACATAACTCAATGATCAAACTCTATTACTCACGGGTATAATTACAATAGAATGGTATATCCACTGAACATCGGATACACTTTGTCAACACCGAGAAAGTTTTGGACTACATCAACCAACACACACTCAACGCACCAACGAATAGGACTGCCCCGTATACTTTTCGAAAAAATCATTAAGAAGCAGACGGTATATGGCATATAACCTTTTCCCATTGGCCTATTTTCTGCCCACCTGGATTTATAAACCCGACGGACATTGTACTCCTTCCGATAATGGATTACCCAGGTTGTATCAACTTCTCTTTTCGTATAATTTTTTCCATATAATTATCTACAGTCAATCAAAAAACTATTTTCAATAATTGTACAGAAAAGCACAATAAGCGTCCTGCTGAACATTTTGCTAACCGCATTTAATTTCCTCTAGTGATATGAGCCATTATTGAAAATCCATTAAGTAAATAAAGATAACCCCTTCTATATATTCCTTTTGTCAAGCAATAAAATCTTAAATCGAATATATGTGTCTAATGTTTTTTCCAGAATTTAAAATTTAACCACCAAACGTATATATTGCTCTAGTCTTAAATATTGAGTTTTTTCTTTTTCGCTAGGATCACCTTGAAAGTATTACTTCAAGTAATATATGTCAGGATTTTTCATCTGGATTTCATCAGTGTCTTATCCCGCTTATATATATATATATATATATATATATATATATATATATATATATATATATATATATATATATATAAACAGGCATAGGGCTGCCTGTCTGTCTGTCTGTGGGTCTACATGTTTTCAAACTCTATCTCAACCGTAACTAAACAATATATATATATATATATATATATATATATAATACATGGTCTATATTTTACAGAAATAGCCAATGAAGTTTAACGATGTTGATACAAGAGTGCTCAATACCGACTAAGGCAATATATCCTTTCTATTTGTGTGAACACAAGCAATATTATGTCGCTGCACACTCACACACATGTTTCGATCAGCTAGTTACTAGCAACTAGCGAAATCTTAAGGCGATACAGCTCATATGAAAGCAAAATTTGCAATGACAACATTATATTTTCAACGTCGTCGGGAATTAATATCAGGAGGTTTTGGTGCATGTTATAATAATAGGAATAGGTAATAAATGTTTGGTAGTAGTATAAGTTTTATGTATTTGTGCATACATGTGTGTATTGCCATCGTATAAGCTGTATTGCACGAAGAGCTCTCTAGTTTCCAGTAACTAGCTAACCAAGACATGCTCATGAATGTGTTGCGACATATTATTCCTTATATAAAACAAATAATATATATATATATATATATATATATATATATAAATATACGCGATATGAGTTTAAGAGTAATGCTTCAATTCTTTAATTCTCTTGACAAGATCAGAACGGAATTTCTAATAGCAATGTTATGATGGTATAATCATGCAAAATAGTCTGAAAGTATTTTTGTTTTCTATATATTGTAGATATTGGCTGCGTGTTACTCTAAGTAACAATTCGCTATTATTTGCGTTAGTCATCAGAAGTAGCATCATTGAAGTTACTACATGCAAATGGATAAAAAATACACTGATGATCATGAACCGACACCTGTTAAACGTGTGTTAAGCCGATGCAGTTGATGTCAACACAGTTCGAGAATGAGTTCCTCGATTTCATATTTCGTATGTATATATATATATATATATATATATATATATATATATATATGTATATATATATATTATATACACTTTTGTATAAATATATTTAAATATGTATATATATATGTATGTATGCATGTGTGTGTTTATGCTTGTATGTATCTATGTATGTATGTATGAGTATATATGTGTATATAGGAGTATGAATGGGTGTGAGAGAAGAAAGAAAAAGAACAATCCGAATACTTTAATAAATCTTAATATGTTTGAACAGGAATAGAAAAAGTTAAGTAAATGATCAAAAGAATATCCTCGGTTTATTTAGTTATTTTACTTCATTTTATTTATTTCTTCCAACATTATATGTTTGTATATCTCAATTTACGAAATATACAGTAGCATTTCAAAATATTAATAAACGTGTGTGTGTGTTTGTGTGTGTATGTGCGTAGGTGGGTGTGTACATGCAGACAATCCAGACAACCTAGACCCACAATAAATACATAAGTCCAAGCTCTTGGAAAATACATTCTAATTCGCACCCACTTTGCTTATCATCTACATCTACTCATCAATCTCTCGATGTATATGTCAACACGTCCATAAACGTGAGTGCGTGTATCCTGTGTATGTATGTGTTCGTGAAGAAGCATTTGTGGTAATGCACGAGTGTATATACATGTATGTTCACATTTACTAGTGTGTTCCTAGGGTGGCGTGGAAGGACTTGCTTACCATTCCAAGTCAAAAATGCTGGAAGGGTCATATTCAGATAGATCTTTACCTTAATGGCTATACCCGTGCCCTTCCCCCCGCTGCTACCTCTGCACGCTCACTTATGTTTTCTATCATTACCACTGAGAAAGATCGAAGGATAAGTCGAACATTATGTGCTTTTGGAGGAAACATTCTTGTTTTATTCAAAATACTTTTTTGTATTCCTACACGTCAACACACAGGAAATAAATAGAAAAAAGTTATAAACATTCACATATTTTTCGCATTGAGTTTTATTCATATATATATATATATATATATATATATATATATATATATATATATACATTAAAAAATTACAATTACATTTACCAAAATGATCCAAGATGGTAAAATTAAAGTATATTTTAAATATTAAAGAATTGATATTTATAAAAATATCTCAGCCAGATGTAAAAGCACGATAAAACCAAACAGGAAATAGAGCTTATAATATGAGCAGTTAATAAAATATGTTTAAACACACATTGAAATGAGTTAAAAACATACTTAATCTGAAAAGGAAACACTAGATAAATGGATAGTCCTTAATCCGCGGAGTTTCGAAGAAATACTTTCCTTCTCATTAGAGGGTAGGACTTAGCAAAATGCGGAATCGGATTTTGTATGCAGAAGTATTTGATGAAACAACAAGTAAGTCAAAGATCTTACTTAAAAATCAAAAAAATGAAACAGAGAGAATATAGTGAAGAAAAAGGTGATTACACATGAATGTATATATTCCCTCTGCTTCACTTTTTGGTTTTTAAGTAATATCCCTGACTTACTTGTTGTTTCATCAAATACTTCTACATGCAAAATCCGATCCCGCATTTTGCTAATACCTACCCTCTGATGAGAAGGAAAGTATTTCTTCGAAACTCCGTGGATAAAGGACTATCCATTTATCTAGTGTTTCCATTTCAGATTAAGTACGTTTTTAACACATTCCAAAATGTTTTTTAACATACTTTATTAGCTGATTGTTCATATATATATGTATACATATATACATATATATATAAATGTATATATACAAAAATGTATGCACATACGAACTATGAAAGATATATATATATATATATATATATATATATATATATATGTGGGTGTATGTGTGTGTGTGTGTGGAGGTGGAGATATATGCGAGTTTTAGTGCAGACATCTGTGTAAATCGAGTTCGTGCATATTTGAACAATTAGAATAACAGTGGAGTTACATGTTATTTACGTATAATGCCTTAAACATGTATACAGTTCCCCCATTCATCTTAAACATTTTACTTTTCTATTCTGTATGATCCATCTCTGATATGCGCTTTCATTACCATGTGTTCAATTTTTACGTGGGGGAAGTGGTGTAATTTTATACTGCGTCAAATTCACTTTACGGCATATTAACCCTTTTGGGCGGTTTATAAAAACGAAGCAGAATATAACTTTTATATCTTCTTATCTCCTGGTCGTGTCCTCGGGTTGTTTATGTCACAACGATTGATCACCTAAAAAAAAAACACCTCTTATTCATAACAACAGACACAGGTCTCATTTATGCGGACACTTTGGAATTTTATTCAGTGTCACGGTTTAAATCATTTCCCCGTCTCTGTGGTCAGCTTTTGAAGAAGAGTGGGATTTTGGGTATTGATTTATCGGGTTTAATCCCCATCTATCGTCGCCCGCACGCGAAGTCTATTATAATCCTGCAATTAGGAAAGACTCAAGGCTGAAACTACGAACTTTAGAAAACGCACGTGCGTCCGTAAGTATTTTAACGTGTATGTGCACACACTGACCCGCCTCGTTACCTTTGTTAGCATGCACATGCACATACACGTTGTAAATGTAAGTCAATGGGTTTGAAACTTGTCAGTCTCAACCCTTCGAACACTGCTTTATAAGCACACACTACATTTAGCAATATATATCTTTGAAAATTGCATGTTTCTTAATTTTCTTTGCCTTTCAAGAAATTTATTATTTATGTGGAACTTTTTCATTTAGAATCGGATTACTTTCAAAAACACATGTTTTTCTCAATAATTCTCTTTCTTTTTTCTCAATAATTCTCTTTCTTTTTTAGCCATTACTTGAGAATAATGGTAAAATGTGTGCGTTTTATTTATGTTATTGATTCAATCATTATACATTTATGTTATTGATACAATCATTCTTTTTTCATAACGCATATTACTAAAGTAATTTCAACTTAAATTGATAATCATTTATAATAGATTCACAGAATGAGGGCTTTAAGGGTAAACTTCTATCACATTCAAATTAATTGAACCTCGACTCTATTAAATTGAATATTCTCTTCGGCTTTATATATTTGCAATTAAACCAGGTTTATTGAAATTGCTGAATCCGATAATTACCAATAAAAGTCCAGTTTTAACACGTAAAATGGATTATGAAATGCATTGGCTGATAAAATTATGAAATATAATGCATTCACCTGAACTTGCATTTATATAATGATTGCCTCCATTGACCTACTGATTCTGAATAGCAGGAAAACCGCTAAATTGTAACACTGATCACGTGACAGGAAGCGATAATAAATAATTGCCCCTAAATAAAAAATGGCCTATCGGTACAAAGAAAAACACCTATTTATCATAGAAAAATTAAGTATAATGTTATAATTAAAAAGAAATATATAAAACCACACATGGATATAGTAAACATATTATACCAAAACGGGGAAGCCATCCGCCCATTGGTGTTTAGACTGTTAATTGCGAAACAAACCAAGAGTTACATTTATATATATATATATATACACTTGTGCCCGATATTATTCATACCCCTCGGATCTTTGAGATTTCTATAAGAATATTGCTCAAACCAGAAGGTAGACAATATTAAAGGGATTTCAAACAATAAATCAAGCATAAGCATTCAATTTAAACTCAACAAATAAATAAATTATGCAAGTTTGAAACATTATACAAAGAAAAACAATAATGGCACTAGTTCAAAATTATTCATACCTCTCTTACTAATAGTCCATAGCATGCCCTTTATTCTTAATAACTGCCTGTAACCGTTTTAGATATTTATCAACAAGGTTTTTACAAGCATCAACACTGATTTTTGACCATTCTTCAATGCAGTAGTTCTCCAAATCCCTCAAATTTCTAGGTTTCCGCTTTTTAACCTCAGTTTTCAATATGTGCCAGAGGTTTTCGATAGGGTTCAGGTCGGGACTCTGGCTAGGCCATTCCAAAACATTAATTTGATTATCCTCAAACCATTTATTGACTATTTTGGCAGTATGTTTTGGATCATTATCCTGTTGAAGGACCCAGTTTGGTCCTAAATCGAGCTTCTCCGCATCCTGTCTAATGTTTTTCTGGAGTATCTCCAAATATTGCTCCTTCTTCATGGTTCCATCTATCTTGACCAAACTACCTGGGCCACTAGCCGAAAAGGAGCCCCAAAACATTAGGCTACCACCACCATGTTTCACCGTGGGTATGGTGTTCTTTGAGTTGTAAGCTTCTCCTTTCTTCCTCCAAACGTAAGAAGCATCCATATGGCCAAACAATTCAATTTTTGTTTCGTCAGTCCACAAAATACTTGAGAAAACGGACTCTGGAGAGTTCACATGGGTCCTAGCAAACTTTAGACGTGCTGCAAGGTGTTTTCCGGTGTGCAATGGAGTCCTTCTTGGTCTTCTTCCTTTCAGACCATTTTCATGCAGAGTCCTTTGCAATGTTTGCCTTGATATTTTTATGCCAGAAGACTCCAGATTTTCTAAAATGTCCTTAGTAGTGGTGGTTGAATTTGCATTAACACTTCTTACAATATTCCTGGTGGCTCTAGCAAACAGTTTCCTTTTCCTTCCTCTACCAATCAAGTTGCTTGTTGTGTGGTGGCTCTGGAATTTTTTGATGATGCTCTGTACTGTTGCTGTAGGGACCTCACATTTCTTGGAAATTGACTTGTAACCTAAACTATCTTATGTGAATTCACAATTTTAGTCCTAAGATCATTACTAAGCTATTTTTTCTTCCCCATTCTAATAATTTTTATTCTTTTATTGGTTTTCAGTTGATATCATTTTAATTTCTGAAAAATGCAAAAAACGAAATGAAATTAATCAAAGGTTGTATAAAAGCATTCAAAATAAGAATCAAACAGGAAACAAACAGTCAGAAACTCGATTAATACTGAAAAAATAAGGGGGTATGATTATTTTTGAACATTGCAGATTTTATAAATAGCTGTATATTTCTTTTATTACAAGTATCCCGAGATTTTAAAATGACGAAAATGATCAGAAGAGGTTTATTAAGAATATGTATCAATATGGACGTAAACAATAAATTCTTACAAAGTTACACCTAATAAACTCAATTTTCAAGGGGGGTATGAATAATATCGGGCACAAGTGTATATATAAATATATATATATATATATATATACTTCATTTACTCACATAAAATTAGTATACGAAACTATACATTTATGCGTAAACTTTAAGTATTTACTTAAAAAATGCTAAATACGAAGTTAGAGCTAGTTAGTAAGTTGTAAAATATATATGCCGATTAAGCTACACTGAGTATTCCGCCTTTCATCCAATCTAGGACTTAGATGCGATTTAAATACGAAAGGTCACCAACAATTGCTATGTATTTTTATATTATTTAATTATTCCATGTTTGATTTTTCATATTAAAATGTATCAAATTAAGATCTTTATAATAATGTTTTCAAATCATCGAAATAGTTTTTAACGCATTTCAGATGTCCTGTGTAGCGTCCTATTCCGAAATTGTTCAAAGTGTAAAATATTTAATCTATATTTAAAATGTGTTCACAATGCATAAAAGCATTTTCGCAGTTCAGTTTGGTTACATGTGTCCGGACTGGCGGAAATGTCTGTAAATAATTCGAAATGTCTTCACACCTACGCTTCTTATCGGGGTCAGACCATAGTCATTCCTGTCTTTTGCTGTTCCCTCTGTTTTCTCGTTTTTCTATTTTGTATTTATTTTTTTTTATTACTTGGGTTGATGTGAGGGCCGCGTAGGTACTTTGCCAAGTGTGTGCGTAGAGGAGGGTGTGTCTGCATTTGTGTGTTTTTGTGTGTGTGTGTTTGTGTGTGTGTGTGGGGGGTATTCCTTGTATTGGTCTGTAGAATGTATATGCCAAATAGTTTTATAACATTATAAATTCATTTGCATTCATAAGAAAGTAAATGTGATACGAGTTCGTTTGTGATGTGTGTGAAGCGGGGGTGGCGGCTTTTCTGAAACAGGGGAAATCGGTGGAGATGTTTTCATTTAATTGTGATTTTGATTTTCCGATTTTTAGATGTTAGCTTATTTCTATTGTGATTTCGTTTTAATCTTAGTAAGAGGGGGCATTGATAATATTATGTTTTTTTTTGAATAAAAAAGCTTGTCTATAAATAGACATAGGGGATTTCTGTTTGTCTCTCCATATATATATATATATATATATATATATATATATATATATATATATATATATATGCCCGTGTGTGTGTGCATGTGCGTGAAATTGTGAATTCCTATTTTCAGCAAACGTGGATGTCGCGATAACTCAATGTCGTTGTCATTTGGAATCTGTATTATAGGAGTTTCCTTTTAAACAGTTTTTTTTTATTTTATAAATCCTGTCATGTTCTCTATTCTTTTATCATTGGGATCCTTGTTGTTTTCTGTTTTCTTTCCTTGCCTTTTTGTACCAAACATGAAATTAAAATGAATATAACTTCAAATATTATGAGGTCGTCTTCTTAAAATCATTGATAAAATTGTTTATATTTCATGACTGATTTCTCACATATTTACGAAAATGTAAAGTTAATTAAGAAGAACCATAAGATGTTTGTTAACATACTCCGAAATAATCGATATGTTACCAAATATTGAGCCATAGGATTCCTTGGAATTCTAATTAATTTTCTCATGACTTTTCAAGATTCTTCAAATGTCGTTATCCTCTTATGAATTAAAAATCAACAGAGCCTCATTGATTTTAAATTCATACATTTTAATTAATTTTGTCTAAAATTATTAAAGAAATAGTAAATTAGAAAATTCTTCATTACATTTGAAATATCCAACTAAATGATAATTTGAGTTTATACTAGTTGTCACTATACGTGTACCCTTTCTAAGCAATATCAAAAGATAATATTCAATTAATTCATGTTCTTGAAATTGTTTACAGCCATCTATGTTGTGATATTTTACGACGCGCCTGGATTTTTGGAGATGAGATTACTAATTAACATTATTTTCGTTGTTCGGATAATTTTCATCGTTATTTGTACCACAATCTAACTGTTGACATTTCGAAATAGAAAAATTTCCTATTAAATAAATAATGCCAATAGTTTCATAAGCCGTTTCTTTCGGTATCACATAAGGCGATTCATGGATGACATACATTGTACAGATTTTCTTGTGATTGTTCTGTAATCGCTGTCGCTGGTTGTTCAAACTGCGTTTGCCCAGACCATATACCTATTAACCCCTACTTTTGTAGCCAGTATAAGAAAGATACAGACTGACAGCGAGTAAAATAGCACTGCAGTTGATTCATAAAATATATATATTGGTTTTATTTCAAATCAACAAATCAGCTTTTGACTATAAGTAATTACTGGAACGTTGACCTTTTTGAAGGCGTGTCAGGTGGGAGCGTGGTTTAATCGGATGTTTGGCAGTGGGCGCATTCGACAGCCTCGCTTTTCTCTGGCGGATCGTCTACTTTCTCTTTTTGAAGATTTATATAATTACACTTTCCCTATTGTAATGTTTAATTATTTCAACCGTCTATCATTTAAATCTTTTGACCGATATCCTCTCACATTTTCTGCGTCAAATTATGCATTCAATTACACAGTGGGTGAAAGCCCACCTACTTTAAATAGAATCTTTTTGCGCGTATACAACCCATCGAATGTGTTCTTCTCTGTGTTGCATACAATAGCATACATGATGACGAGTCATGTTTTCTTCATTCATGTTAAAATAGAGCAAAAAATGATACAAGGAAAACTTTTTAATAAACTATTTTCCACGTTATTAGAATATTTATATAAACCTCATTATTTTCGAAATAAATTAGGTAATTTATTTACTTAGGTAATTTATTCAATTAGGTAATTTATTTTATTAGGTATTTTATTCAATTAGGTAATTTATTCACTGAGGTAATTTATTCAATGAGGTAATTTACTTTCGAAATAAATTAGGTAATTTATTTATTTTTATTTTATAATGTTCTGTTTATTTAATTTTAAATATACAAAAAGAACAAACAATTTGTAACCTAAGTATCCGAACAAATATAAACATTAAATACATTATTTTGTCTACTTTCACTAATTAGATTTAAAAATTACGGAGTAACAGTGCAGGTAGATAAATGGTTAAAAATACGAATTAAAAACATGAGTTTGCTATGTTCAAATCCAATTCATTCCAAATAATAACTTCCATCATATATACCTTTGGCTTTGTATAAACCGTTCGTTTGTTGGTGTGGTGTACATATTCAAGGGGATGTTACTAGCTCCATCGATATCAACACCCTGTATTAAACCGTTAAGCATCAATTTTAACGGACGTTTCCGGGAAGAGTTACTTGATTCGTCATGTGAATGGCAAGCAGCCACACCAGCGTGGTCAAACTCTATTAAAAAACGATAAGACATAACTCAATTGCGTGGACCTCTTCTAATCTGTGGGTGTACAGTTCAGCTTATTGTTTCTTGGATTGTTCGGGTTGTGATGTCTGCTTGGTTTTGATTTCTTGCAATTGATTCCTTACTTGTGATATCTACTTAGACTGTGACGAATGACATGAAGTAGATTTGTACAAAAAATGAACTATTTATTGTGCAATATTAAGCACTGGTAAAACGAAAGGTATGAAATTACAAATGATTTCTTTGATTCTAGATAGGCTAAGATAGAAATTCTTTGTCACCCACTTCATTTTCCAACGAATACTTAAAAATATGCGTTCAAACATACTGATCAGTCGTGAAAAGAAACAGAGAGAGAGAGAGAGAGAGAGAGAGAGAGTTCTGTAAACAGTGATCATAGGAAACGTATAGCGTAACTCATACGGGACGGATTTCATCGCTCATCAAATCTGCCGTACTACGCTGAGATTATCACATAAAAATAGTATTACACTTCTGCCCGAAAAAGAGAAGTTTATATATATATATATATATATATATATATATATATATATATATATATATATATGTATATATATACATATATATACATATACATATATATATATACATATATATATATACATATATATATATACATATATATATATATATATATATATATCGACGGACGCACATCCAAACAATATGACATAAATGCGGGAGTGCCCCAGGGGTCTATCCTTGGACCTCTATTGTTCCTGATATTCATAAACGACCTCCCTGATAATATTGTTTCGGAGATGGGTATATTTGCCGATGACACCACTCTCTATAACAGATATGAGGGGAAAACAAATGAACACATATCCAAGAAAATGGCAGACACACTAGATGATGACCTCCAATCCGTAGTGGAATGGGGACAAAAATGGTTGGTCTCATTCAATGCTGCTAAGACTAAGCTTGTTTCCTTCAATAACTACAAGAAACCTTCTCTACCACCAATAGCAATGGCCAAGAACACATTGCCTGAAAGTACTTCTTTTAAACTCCTCGGCCTAACGTTTACAGGGAATATGAACTGGAATAGATACATTGAGAGCATTGCCAAGGCTGCTGCAAGGAAGGTTGGCTCCCTCTACCGTGCTAGAAAACTACTTACGCCTGCCAGTATCCTATACCTCTATAAGGCAACCATTCGCCCATGTATGGAGTACTGTTGTCACATCTGGGCTGGTGCATCTGCTGCTTGTCTCTCGCTCCTGGACAGGGTTCAAAAAAGAGTCGCAAACCTGATAGGTCCTGAACTGTCATCTGGGCTTCAACCTCTTTCCCATCGACGAGATGTTGCATCCCTCTGCCTGTTCTACAAATACTTTAATGGTGAATGCTCTGACGAACTGCAAACACTTGTACCTCCCCGACGTAACTACCCCCGACAAACCCGACAAGCTACTAAGTCTCATCCCTTTACAGTGGAGATCCCTAGGTGCAAGAAAGCCTTTTACTCCAATAGTTTCTTCCCCAGAACTGCGGGTCTTTGGAACTCCCTTCCGGGATTCTGCTTTCCCAACTGCAATGATATGCAGAAGTTCAAGTGTAATGTTAACAAACATCTTTCTACTCTTCTCCCTTCATAATGACCCCGCTAATTAATTCCCTAATAGTAGCCCCCTGCTTCAAAGTGGCACTGTGCCTTGTTTGGGGTGAAAATTGAATAAAAAAAAATATATATATGTACATTAGCATGAGGGGCCGGCGTCGAGCGGGTGTTTGGAGGTGTGTGCTGAGCAAAAAACAAACAAAAAAACAGTCATTTTTTTTTAATTTGAGCTCAATTATGATCCCTTAGCATTTATTATTTTCGAATCAAATAAAGTTATTAAGTTAGATCCATGTCCAAAGTACCTATATCTACTATTTCAGGTGTCGGAGGAGTTTGGTAGAGTTCTCAAAGCTCAAATTGTTGAATTTGACTCCTTAACAGACAAATTACTGGCCGAAAACCGATCACATAGATGTTCCCAAATCTCAGTATCTTGTATATCAAATTTCGAGCCTGTAGACATAAAATTGACAGAGTTATTGCGTAGGGAAATGTACACATACACACAGGCAACGACAAATCCACGTTCACTTTTATAGATATAATAGCATTTCAACCCTGTGTTGCCCGGATATTTGGATGTGTCTGTTGAACAAAAAAACAAAAAAAAAGAAAACGAAAAAAAAAACGGTAATAGAAAGGCAGGCTTGAACCCGTACCGCGAAAGATGGAAAGAACGGTGTAAAAACCTTACATCTTTGCTGTTACGCCAGCGACATTTTTCATCATTAAGGCTAGACAATTAACAGGATAACCTAACTTTAAAAAATATCGCAAAAAAATTGAGCCACCCTGTAGAAAAGTGACTAGTTGTAAGTGAAATATTAATGTTTTAGCTTATTTTTCGATATTTGTCGAATGAAAGGTCGAATTTAAAACAGTACCAAACTTGGTAAAATCAGTCGCCTCTGCCGAAAGTTGTAGGCAGACATGCAAACATATATACATACATAAATTTATATATTGGTAACTAACATTTTTCGACGCAAACCGATAAAAAAGCTTGCCCTATCTCTGAATACCCTTTATGTAAAATTTCAAATGTTTAGAACAGACATTGTCTGGGTAATTTCAGAGAGACCGCAGAGATGAATTTTTTAATACTTTGACCCCTTTTTTGGCCCATTGACATTTATTGTTTTGGGATCAAATCAAGTTATTAAGTTCGATCCATGTCGAAGAAACCTATATCTAAAATTTCAAGTGTTATCGGAGGAGTTTGGTAGAGTTCTCAAAGGTCCCATCGTTGAACTTTGACCCCTTAACAGCCAAATTTCTGGCCGAAAACCGATCATATAAATTTTCCCAAATCTCAGGGTCTTAAATCCGAGCGCACATATAACGATAATCTATAAACATTACCTGCCACTAATACGAAACTAAAATTAACCGTAACATTTTTGCAAGGCTGTTACAGCCATAACATCGAAACAAAAAATATAAAATTAAGTATTGAGTAACAAAGAAATAACAAGATCTCATTTAGGAACACAACGAATGGGATATATATTTTTAAAAAAATTAAATGGCTTATGGCTCTCTGTAGCACCTTGTCATGACTCTGCTCTTAAATAAGTATACGAAAATTAGGCGATATATTAATATTTAAATAGGATTTTCCGTAACCACAACAACGGTATATGTCTCTCGCATGGCTTTCTAGCTAGGGATTTCCTCTTTCTTTCTTTCTCTTCAAAAAATCCTCCATTGTCAAAAGTGTGCTTATTCATAAAGTCTGAAAAAATGCTGGTTTTGCAAATTTTCAAACGAGATAATGCTTAAAATTGTCGAACTGGACATGGAAACAATTGTAACGTAAATTGAAATACACTGTTTGTTGCCACCAACACCTTGTTTTGAAGTCTTGTATTTGCTTACACAGTATATTACTACTCAATTATAAAATTTGATAATTTTGTAGCGTGCTTTTTAAGTCAACCATTTTTGCCCTAAAACTCATTGGTATATGAAAATGTACTGACTTTCACGAACTCAGTATAATTACATATATATATATATATATATATATATATATATATATATATATATGCAATTTTTTGTGTGTGTTAGAGTTTGTTTCTCATGGTCTCCAAATCGGCTGAACAGAGTTTTTTTTTAATTAACAGAACTTCAGTGTATAAGTGTGGGAGTGATCTTAGTTAAGTTTTGTCACAAAACACTCCGATAATTACCCATACTCAACAATCGAACTGTTATTTTAATTTACCTATAATCCGTAACGCGATATTTTCCACGTCGGCGTTTAGCAACAATGATAGAACAATGCGCCGTGAAAGTTCTTCTGAGGGTAAGTTGGTAGCGTATTTTTTTTTGTTTTTCTTTTTGCATAATGTTATCTGTAAGTTCAAACTCCGCACGTAAATTTCTTATTTTTTTATAATCTGCAAAAAAAATTATAAGCCTTGAAAATGTACTTGTTTTTTTTGTGTTTGGTATTTGCATGTCATTGTCTGTAGGTTCAACAAAGCTCGTAAATTTCTTACTGTTTTTTTTTTCTCGTTAACTGGAGGACAGTTGTTTTTTTAATTGGGAAATTTACGTATAGGTGTATGTTATTAAATATCTATTATTTTTCAATATAAAACTGGAATATTACGGTACTTTAAGACGACTTTATAATTGACAAGCAACTGATCCTGAAGACATTGCCAAACATTCTACACACAAAGGAGGGGTGTGCAATAAGTAATGCCCCTGACCCACTTCCAGTTGTCTGATACATCTGGCATTTTGTATGTGCAATGAGTAATATCTTTACGGGTTATGTGGTAAATTACAACTCTGGACTAATTATGGTTTCTGTGTTACAGGTGTTTGAACTGAGTCAGGTGTGAAATGGAGCCTGTTGAATGTCGAGCAGTGATCCGGTTTTTGTATTTGAAAGGACGTACACTACAGGAGCCTTTTGATGATTATGCCCCATCATGTGACCTTGTAAAACGCTGGCATCGTGAATTTAAACATGGCCGGAAGTCTTTGGAAACAGCTCGCAGGCATGGTCGACCCCCTTTTGCCATTGATGAATCATCTGTCCGTCAAGTTGAGGCTGCCATTTTGGAAGATCGGCGTATTACTATTAGCTCAAGATGTCAAGATTAGTACAGTGTCAGTGAAAACTATCAGTCATGTCCATTTGCATATGAATAAGGTGTCTACCAGATTGATTCCCAGGTTGCTCATACCAATGCAGAAACGAGAACGTGTCGAGTGCTCGAGAATGAATTTGAAGATGTGCCAAGATGATGCATCAAATTTTTTCAAAAGGCTGATTGCACAGGATGAACACTGGGTCCAGCAATATGCTCCAGAGACCAAAACTCAGTGAATGCAGTCGAAGCACTTGGACTCACCACCTCAAAAGAAAGCAAGGGTGAAGCCATCCACTTGCAAAGTCATACCACAGTCTTCTGAAACCAGAACGGAGTAGTGATGATAGATTTCATGACCAAGGGTATCACAATAATAGGATCCTATTATGCTTCACTTTTGAGGAAATTAAGGGAAGCTATCAAAATAAAGAAGTGAGGCATAATCACAAGGTACCCTGCTTCTGCAGGACAACGCTTTGGTCCACAACTCGCATGTCGCCAGATCAGAAGCACGGGTGTGAGCTTATGAAATCCTACCCTATCCTCCCAACTCTCCTAACCTTGCACCATCTGAGTTTTACCTCTTCCCAGCCATGAAGTTGTTTTTGAAAGGAAAGCGTTTCCCAGATGATGCAGCCTTGATTTCTGAAGTAACGTCGTGGTTGGAGGACCAGCCTCGGGTGTTCTACAAAAACGGTCTCCAGAGGCGCATCAAACGATTGGAGAAATGCATAAGTCTTAGTAATTCCTATGTAGAGAAAGACTAGTAACTCTGCCGAGTTTTGTTGCTCTACTACTATGGGAAGATTTTGAGGGTCATTACTTCTTGAACACCCCTCGTATTTAGTGAAAATGTGATCCAGAGGTTTCTTTTATGACAGGTTCCAACAATCAAGCACAATAGTATGCCCTTCAATACAATATAACGAATTTTTCGACACGGTTGACTAATTGTAGAATTATACAGCGAACACCACATAAATTCTTACAACGAATAGATAGTCGATGCTGATCCAGTGGTTTCTTTCGCATACGGTCCAAGCAATCTTAGGCCTCAAAACCTCGCGAAAGTATTTGACTTTGAGCTGGAAGAATAGCTGCTAAGGGGGGCAGTTGCTGGCACGTTGCATCCACGTATATCTGCGTCTACCTTGGGTGGGGACATTAAGCGAAAAATTTGCAAAGCAAATCAGTTTAACAGTTCAAAATGGTAATTTTGCTTCAAATGTTGCGTTGTTAGATGAGTAATTTATATATATATAAATCTGACAATTGTTTTATCTATATTGTCAAAATAAACAGAAAGAGGAATTTATCAACGTATACATTTGATTTACAATTAAGCTTCTTTTAAATTGACAAATAGAGACCGACGTAACTCATACGAGGTTAATTGATTGTGTCTTAAAGAGAGAAAAGTGCAACGATATCGATAACGCTCGCTTCTGTGTTGATCTCAATTGTTTTCAGCTGCTTATTTTTTATATAGCCACACATCGACATTCCTAAAATTGTGAACATCTGGATAATGCAATTTTCGTTTCTATTTTGCTTTGCGCAATTCATAATTTCCGAAATTCTTTGTTTCGAGATATGCACAATTCTCTCATTTTTATAGGGATGAGAAACATACCCATTTCTGTGTCTCGATACATCTTCTATCATTATATGTAATCAGTTTTTTTAAAATAGTCAACCATATCGGGGCCTATTCGTGACCAGACACAGACACGCAAACACCCACACACTCAGCTTTATATTATATATATATATATATATATATATATATATATATATATATGTGTGTGTGTATGTGTGTGTGTGTGTAGATGATTGACTTGCTATCTGCTAGTTAGCAGCTCCTTAACAATATGTTCAGAAATGAACCCATATTCAGGTTTATTAAGTACGTCATAGTGTAAAATGTTTTCATTATAAGGATGACTTGTGTATCTTTTGTTGTTGTTTTCCTTATAGATTCGTGACTTGAAAATCGTTATCTTATAGTTTTAAGGTGAGAAGCCATTAAATAGGATGTTACTAGTATAGATGATAGAATGTGGTTTGCGTCAGATATAAATAAAGATAAACAGTTGACATTTGGTGTTAAAAAAGACTAAAGTAAGGTGGGCATCGTGTAGGTGAAATGTTCATTGGATTAATACATCATTTATTTTGAAAATCAAGGTTAACAAGTGATAATATATTAAAGTTAATATTTATAGCAAATCAAGGTATCTGGAACATGCTTATATTTAGAATACTGAATATTCCCGGCCTATAATGTGCCGTAAGTAAACAATCCATGCAAACTTGCTGAAAAACATTATTGACAAGACGACGCTTCAGGCCAGCCATAACGCCTACAACCAAACGCCCAAAAGATTTCACGTTATACTTTCTCATGCTAGGGGGATTATTAAGATAGACAAAACATCTACTCTTACTACTACTACTACTACTACTACTATTAATAATAATAATTATTATTCTACTACTACTAATAATAATAAAAATGAACATCAATGGTTGTTTCACAGGAGAGATCTTTGATGACCTGTGTGAAAGCCCTTTCTGAGCCAATAATAATAATAATAAAAATAATAATAATAATAATAATAATAATAATAATAATAATAATAATTCTACTATGTTTACTACAAGTGATGATGCTACTACTACAATTTAAAAATATATATTTAATATTTGCATTAATCGGACTAATGCTTTATTCTTGGCTATTAATCTCTCCAATTGATTCAACCTACGACTTTTCGCAGAAGTAGGTTATAAAACTCGAATATCTCATGTCTTGCTTGGATTTTTTTCATTTATGCATGAAACCTTTTATGTAATCAACAGAGTTTTCTTACAAAGGCATGCAGTGTAAGTACTAAAATGTTCTAAGTTATAAAAATCGGCAGATTAAATTTTATACTAAGTTTGTACTAAGATTATATTTATTATATATTATCATTGGGAAAACTTTAGATATCTACCCCTCATGACTGAGTGCACGAGATCAAGTTAGTACCGTGATTTAAACAAATGGTTCCGTTAGAATTTCCTCATTCTCCGCCAAGTTGTCCCTGTAGATAACAAGCTTTTTTCACGCGCAGAAATCATGAAAACCGTATCTTATTAATCAAAATAATACAAAGAACGTTTTAATATAAATTCTAATTGTGATAAAACATGTGTCACACACATTTAGATTTACTTAATTGTATTTTTTATCGGTTTCAACGTAAATGGACGACGTTTTAAACAGATATATTCATTCTCCAGAGGACAATAGAGAGGTATTTTAGTAAAGTGTGAGAATATAAAATACGTTCATACAAAGTTGTATGTTGGCAGTTTTGTAATATTCCAGCAATGTGTTGTTCAATTAAATATTTCTGTCTCGGAACGTAAATTCAATTGAATTTGCAGAAAGTTCAAAATTGCTACGTTACTTTGTATGTGATTTTTTTTAAATTTTAATACTTGTTTCTGTAATATATGGAGAGGTGCAATTCATTCAATTATTTTTCATGAATGCTGAATTATATTTTTCACTGCCAAATGACACCAAAATTGCAGTGTTCCACAATTACAATTGTGTTTAACCTAGCGACTCAATATAATTTTCAAAGAGAATAACTACACTCTCAGTCATTCTAAAGGCAGTGACAACGCAAATAGAAAAATGTACAGAATGGTTTAATCTTCAGAGTAATTTTGTAGTAAATAAACAGTAAGATCATACGATTGTAAACATCAGTTTGTAATATGTGGAGATTTGTAGCAGCGTTCACATATCTAAATATATATTCATTCAAACTTATTTATTCGATACAGGTGTAAAATATTTGAAACTATATTTTATCATAATTTTAGAACCACGTAGACATAACTCCAAATAATGTTTTTTTTTGTTGTTTTGAATATAAATGGGGAAGAATTGATAAGTTACTATTTCGCATGCACATTTGCCAATAAGAAAGATGTACTCAAAATGGGGTCCACATTTGATCAGCGAAACACTATTTCTTTTAATAATTATCCAACTTAGCAGGAATAGGACTAATATGCGAAGTGGTGGAATTAGCGACGAGGTGAAAGAAAATATCATCTTTGATTGATGGAGATTATAAATTTTATTTATTTGTAGGAGGAAAAGTTTTACACAAAAGATGAAAATTGATGGTTAAGCTAAATATATATGATGAAAACAAAGGCATAGGTTTAATGCAGAAGACTAAGTAGTTCTGAATCGCGACACGGATTGAACCCCATATATGTAACACGATATAACTGTTATTTTATTTTATAATTTTTATCTTAACTTTTGTACCCTTTAAAAAAAGCTTCAAATAAACTGCTAATTTTTTAAAAAGTTTTCCACAACATAGGAACATAATGTATATGGGAGACTAAACTCATGTTTACATTAGCGATACCTTAAGACAACATTCCTCTGTAGTTTTTTTTTTTTTTTTTTTTTTTTTTTTTTTTACAAAGGCATCACCACATTATCAAGGCCCAGAGGCCACTCAAGGATAAGGGTTAAAGAGTGTACAGTAGAAGTTGGTCAATATAGTAATCATTAGTAATGAAAATTTGGTAAATTTAATAACTTATATGGAACGGCTCATCAAGAACTTATTTACCTTAGACTTGAACACAACCATATTGTAGTCAGCTGGAAAGCAGGAAAACGGAAGACAATTCCACAGGCGTGCAGTTCTAAGAAAGAAGCTTTGTTCATGGAATCTATGTTTAGGTTTAGGCACAGATAAAGAGTGGGGGAAATTATTGATAGTGTTTACAGCTAGACGAGTGTTTCTTGTGAAAGTTTGGCGAGGGGGGACCATAGATTGAAGCTCAGTTGAACACTTTCCATGAAAATAACGATACATCAGAGACAAACTCGCAACATCTCTTCTGTGAGATAGAGGTTGTAAGGAGGAGAAAAGGACATCTCCTACGAGGCTACGAAGTCTATTTTGAACTCTATCAAGGCAGGACAAGTCCTTTCTAGCAGCTCCTGCCCAGATGTGGCAACAGTATTCCATCCTTGGACGTACCTGGCTCTTATATAGATAGAGAATAGCATCAGCAGTGAGATATCTACTGGATCGATAGAAAGATCCCACCATTTTTCCAGCGGCCTTGGCAACAGATTTGATATACGTGTTCCATTTAAGATCAGGAGTAATGGTCAAGCCCAGAAGCTTGTCAAAACTTGAGGCCTCCTGAAGACGAGAGCCATTCATTTCAATTGATGACAAATGTGGATTAAAATGTTGATGATGTAAAGAGAGAAGCTTGGTTTTAGATGCATTAAAAGTAACCAGCCACTCCTTTCCCCATTGTACTACATGCTCAAGATCAGAGGAGAGAGAATTGGAGAGTACTTGCTCGTTTACTGTCTTAGATGTGGTACCATAAATGGTAGTGTCGTCAGCATAAATGTCTACAAATGATGTAAGGATATGAGTTGGAAGATCATTAATGTAGATCAGGAAAAGAGTTGGGCCCAGGATGGATCCCTGAGGGACACCGGCATTAATACTGAGAGCTTCTGATTTTTGCCCCTCAACTACTACTCTTATGAACCTATCAGAAAGAAATGATTTAATAATTGAGAAGACTTTTCCAGCTATACCATAGCTAGCGATCTTATGAAGTAAACCTTTATGCCATACCCTATCAAAGGCTTTAGATATGTCAAGAGCAATTGCCCTAGAAAGATTGCCACCGTCGAGAGATTTGCTAATCCTATGCGATATAACTGTAAGGACATCTGCTGTAGATCTAGCAGAACGGAAACCATATTGAGTGTCACTAAGAAGGTTATTTTTGTTGAGATGTTTGATTACTTCTGTATTTAACACAGATTCTAGCAACTTACTCATGACGCACAGGAGACTTATTGGCCTGTACTGAGAGGGGGATGAGCGATCACCTGAATTCTTAAATACAGGGCATACTGATGAGATTTTCCAGGGAGATGGGAAACTATTCTCCTTAAGACAACGTTTAAACAGTTTTGTAAGTATGGGCGCTAGTTCAGGTTGAAGTTTTTTGAGTACTATAATTGGAATACCATCAGGGCCAGTTGCTTTACTGGAATCAAGGTTTTTGATTAGCTTGGCAACATCACGTACAGATATACGTATATCACATAGCGTGTTTTCTGATACAGGAGGAAATATTGGGGGTTGGCGGTCTTGGTCGCAAAGGGTAGAATTAGCTGCAAAGTTCTTGACAAAGAGTTTGGCTTTGTCTGATGCTGACGAAATTACCTCAGGTCCATTGATAATAGTTGGGATGGAGCACACGCTTCTGTTCAGGATTCTGTTTGCTATTTGCCAAAACTGGTGGGAACCAAGCCGCTGCTCAGCTACTTTGGACTTAACAGATTGAGCATACAACTCTCTTGCGTTCCTTATTACTTTCTTACAATGGTTGCTGGCAGTCCTGAAAACGGCTTTAGTTTCCATACATCTATTACGTTTGAAGCAGTGGAAAAAGTGATTTCTGTGCGCAATGGCAGCAGCACATTCTGGAGAGAACCATGGCTGGCTGTTAGGTTTTTGCTGAAACTTTTTAGAGGGTATGAAATGGTCAATACCTACAATTAACCATTCAGTTAGGTCTAATACTATAGAGGACACATCCTTTTTAAACATGGAATGCAGAGGTAGATCAGATATAAATGTACGGAAGCTATCCCAGTCAGCCTTAGTGTATCGATATACTGTACGATGAAGTGGTACGTCTGGGGACTTATTACATTTCATTTTTATCTTAATTGATACAACAGAGTGGTCGGAAGATCCAAGAGGCGACAGAACAGAAACTGAACATAGTTCAGGGCAAGTTGTGAGAAAAAGGTCTAGTAGGCTCGCATACTGGCCGTCATTATCGGGCACACGGGTAGGTTCCTGAACAATCTGAGTGAGGTCATAGGCAATGGAGAAATCATGACAGAACCTCCCCTCATCATCGGTCTTGTTTGAGTGGGTCAACCATTCGACGTTGTGAACATTGAAGTCTCCACATACGTGAATGTTAGCTGAAGGATAAGTAGAAAGGACTTGGTCAATTTTCTCAGATATGCTTTGAAAGATAGTAACTCCGCTGTTGTGGGGGCGATAGAGAGTAAATATAAATGCAGTAGTGTGAGCTAAAGCAACCCGGAAGCACATATAGGGTAAGTTAGGATCTTCCCTGGAGATGTCCCTCCCACATGGAAAGCTATCTTTAATATAGGCACATATTCCATGCCCATGGCGATCTTGGGGGTCAGATTTAGAAGTTAAGTTAGAGTATCCTGTAATTGCAAACTCATCTAGGGAAATAGCCTGTCCAATGCCAGTTTCACTTAAAAATAAAAGGTCTGGTTTAGTCTCCTGTAATTGGGTTTCAACCTCTGGAAGGTTAGAACGTAGACCCCTGATGTTGGAGAAGGAGACATGGTAGTAGGGGTCTACGTTGGAAGTTGGAGAACCGGGTTTAATCGTGTATTTTTTCTTGAAACTTGTCATGATGAAATTTTGGAATTTGTGGACTAGGTCGACAGATTTACTTAGAGCAGGACAGAGAGGGGAAACTAAGAGAGAAAAAGAAACGAAGAATTTTTTTTTTTTTTGTACCACATGATAAGGTAAAGCCGTAACAATTACCCACTAGTATGGCATCGAGAGGCCCCACCAGAAGCTACTGCATGGTCCAGATTCCATTCACCAAATGGCAATACAGCAGCCCCAGTACTTTGCACCTGCTGATAGGACAGCCTCCTTAGTGGTTAATCCAAGGTTCGGGTCCCTGACTATCAGGCGGATAACGTCAGCCCAGACAAAACGTTTACCTCCAGCACCCTTACTAGTGACATGGCTACAAGGATAGACATAGAAACAGAAAATTTCCACCAACTCTGCCAACTGTTCGCGCAAAAATACTGCCAACCTAGAAAACAGCTTATTCTTCTCCCTTTGTCAGAAAAATCACTCATTTAAAAAATGAGGACTGAGGGACAAATAAGAAGAAGCGAGAGTAACAGGAGCTGCCGATAACACATCCACAATGCGTTTTCTACTCTCCATTAAAAAAAAAAAAAAAAAAAAAAAAAAAATAAATAAATAAATAAATAAATAAATAACTAATAAGTATTGTACTTAATAAAAGTCCAACAGACCTGTTTAAGGGAAAGTATGGTGATAGATTCCCCTCCCACGAACTAAAAATGAGTACAATTAGGTAATCTATTTTTGCAATCAACTCGGTAGATAAATAAACATTTATGGACGAGAGAGAGAAAAAAAAAAAAAAAAAAAAAAAAAAAAAAAAAAAAAGAAGCTAGCATTTAATACAACAGAAATACATAAATTAAATACTGAAATAAAATGTAGTTATTAATATTTGAATCTTAAAATAAAAAGTGCGAATTAGTAGAGGAAAAAAAAAAATCACTTATCACAACAACGCATTCCGTCTCCAAACTAGTGAAGAATTTAACTTTTAATAGCGTTCAGAAGATTTTTTTTTTTTTTTTTAAATTAACCGTTAAGAGAAAGCGTGATTTTATTCTGAACTTTAACTAATCACGTTTTAAGCAACTTATGATATAAAACAAAATCGGATGGGGGGGGGTTCTTCCGAAGCTAGTTGGTGACGTTATAAGTAATTGCGAGATAAGATGGGAGCCAGAAATTAGGGGTGGGGGACTGAAAATGATAATATAATGGATTGATTATACAATATTTAAGATCAACTTGGTAGATAAACATTTATGGACGAGAAAAAAAAAAAAAAAAAAAAAGAAGCTAGCATTTAATACAACAGAAATATTGTGAAAGCGTAAAAACACCAATGTTAAACAAAATTGCAACCATCAACTAATAGTCAGATTTTCATTTTTTTTAACTTGATATTAAAATACAGTTTCGTTAAATATATAAGGGGAAATAGTTTTACTATTCTACCTTCGTCTATTTCATGTAAAGAAAATAAAGCCCTATAATTTGGTTCCATACAAATTGAAACATTTTATAAAGCTGAAGTGTTAAAATAATCACACACACACACACACATATATATACACAGGCACATATATATACATATACTAGTTGTACCCTGCCACGCGTTGCTGTTGCTCAAATTGGCGCAATAGAAATGTTCCAAAATGAGAAAAAGCATGTTTCTTATGGGTTTAATTTTCAATTTTGCATGAGTACACATTTTTGTTGTTCCATTTTCTTAGTTGATATAGATATTTTCTGGTTTGATGACTCTTGAATACGTAACATAAATTGTCCATGTGAAAAAAACAGTCAGTGTGTAACTGTAAGACCCACAATTGTAAAGATTGTTCCCTATGCTTTGTTGATGGTTATTGCAAATGACAATAAAATAGGAAAGTGCAATTTCCTAAAGTGTAATGATGTATCCAGTGGAATCATAGGAATGCATGGAATGAAGATATATTCATCTGTGAAAGGTCCTGTTAAGATTGTTGTTTCTATGATAGTGTTTGTTAATTTTTTTACTGCAAGCTATGAGCCATTGCAAAGCTTGGGTTGGTTTATAATTCACAACATGATAACAAGTACACCAAATTTCAGTTGCAATACATGCGGTGGCATCCCTGGCAAATGTAGCTGTTGGATAATTAACCACTTTATCTGCTTTCACAACAGTGTCGATGGATTTGTATTTGACTACCTCACTTGGAATTTTACATTGAATAATAACGTTAAGTTCATGGGCATCTTTGTATTGAACTGCAAGAATAGCTCATTCACTCAGTCAAATGGAATTCTTATAATTTGAATGTATGCAAAAATCTTTAAACGAACTATTCTTTTGATGAAATAAAATTACAGAAGTTAAAAGTCAAAGAATTTTGCCCTTAACTCTGATCAGCTGGCACTTTTTCGTACCCAATTTCCCACAAGTGATGCAAAGGTTTTTGTGCGGATGGAACAGTTTGCAACTGGATATGCATATTTTGAGTTAAGTTTAATGTCTTCACATGAAACAAAAAAGTAGAGTATTTGAGGCAAGCATTTATTTCATCTGCTGGTGTTGATTGAAGAATAACAGGTAACATTTGTCTGAAATCTCCTGCAAGCAATATTACTGCATTCCCAAATGGTCTGACATTGCCACGCAAATCTTGCAAGGATTGACCAAGAGCCTCAAGTGATTTTTACGTACCATTGTGCATTCATCCTAAACAATAAGTTTGCATTTCTGCAATATTTTCCCCAATATTGGATGTTTTTGAGATGTCGAAGATGAGATTTTTGAAAAATTGAATGTTTTAAAGTAGAATAAATAATTCTTCTACTTGGCAGCAAGGTCGCAGGTATTCCTCATGCAGCAATGGCTAAGGCTATGTCATTTTGTTACCAACTGGCTGACAAAATCAATTTAATTAGAAAGGTTTTACCAGTTACTTCTTGTGCTGTTCAAGGTAGCAGTAATTTCCAAATAACTTCTATTCTCACAGTCAGTAAATTAGGTAACTAAAATATGATTTATCCATGTTTTGACAATGCCTTAATCACTGTAATTAATTTAGGAGACTAAAATAGGATGAAGGATTAGAGATGGACACACAGAGAGGAAGATATATAGATGGAAAAGAGAAAATGAGAGGAAAATAGAGAAAGAGGAGATAGAGAGATAAAGGGATTAATATATAAACAGAGAGAGGGGGAAAGTTAGAAACAGAGGGATAAGACAGAGGAAAGGAGAGAGATAAAGGAAGTTAGAGAGAGAAAGGGGGTCAAAGAGAGATGGAGAGGGTGATATAGAGAGAAAGATAGATTGAGAGAGGGAAAGGGAGAGATGGATAGAGAGATATATAAAGAGAGGAAGAGAGAGGGGAGAGAAACAGAAGGTGAACTACACTTCACCGTTTGTTTCCTTGTTCAGTAGAGAAGAAATCTTTCGAGACTGAGGCAATTTTAATGTTTAGTTATTATCCAGAGTACCCCGTTTTGGGTGGGGGGCTAGATTTTCCTCACATTAGAAAGCGACCGGGTTATCTGTACTTTCACTTAACAAATTAATAAAAGAAAAAGATATTGTAAAATTTGAATTAAACATGAAAATACTATTTTAAAAAATAGTACGATAACATAAGTGCATAAGTGCTACTTTAGGTACTCCTTGGACGTTGAGTTCCATGGCGACCAGTATAATTATTTAATGGTCGCTCCCTTAGCCCCCTAGTCAAGGCTAATGCATACGCACGTAACATTTTTTTTATTTACTGACGTTGGCTTAGTAACTAAACGATTTATTGATAATTTCGTAACCCTTAAACGCATTCCGGAAAATTTAAATTGGTTCATTATTGTTGTAATGAAAAAAAAAAGTTTCATTCAACACAAAACCAAAAACACATATTAATGATAAATGATGTATTATTCTATTCATTGAAATTTACTAATTTTTAATAATAAAAAAGTAAAAACATAACTTAATAAAAAATAGTTGCTTATGTGCGCATACAGAACTTGTATTTTTTTTTTTTAGATTAGGTCCACCTTATAATCACCCCCAACCTCCTCATCTTAAGAACAGCTTTCGGAATAAACACAACTTTTAGAGGGGGGGGACTATTTGCAAAATTTAACTGATATTTGTTGTCAGCATACCCACCCGAAAATACTATTAAAAAAGGAGGGGTCAGTGCCCGTGACAGATAAGTAGATTTATTTATCAATAAAAGTTGCGGAGAAGTAAATTTATTTATCAATAAAAGTCGTCATTTAAAAAAGAAAATTGTGGAGGTTGAAAAAATTATCCCGAAGTTTATTACAAAAACGTTTTGTTTTCGCACTATTCAACAATTTGTTCATCCGCGCATGTAAATTAAAAAATATTTGTAAAAGTAAGAAGTTATCAGTAAATGATTTAGCCTTTTTTTTGTAATTTATTTATTTAGTCGAGAGTAGTTGAAACGGAAGTTACCAAAAAATAAAACCGGGCAAGTCTCGCAGCAACAACTTCGAAAATTATTTATCTTTTAATTAATATTTTTATAATTGGCAATGTAAAATTATTTTAATAACATGCAAACATTCATTGACTTTACAGATAGATTTTCTGAAAATTTCAATTAAATTGGTAATGTAGAAATATAGTTATAAAACTTTGAACGAACCAAAAATGACATATATATATATATATATACACTTGTGCCCGATATTATTCATACCCCCCTTGAAAATTGAGTTTATTAGGTGTAACTTTTGTAAGAATTTATTGTTTACGTCCATATTGATACATATTCTTAATAAACCTCTTCTGATCATTTTCGTCATTTTAAAATCTCGGGATACTTGTAATAAAAGAAATATACAGCTATTTATAAAATCTGCAATGTTCAAAAATAATCATACCCCCTTATTTTTTCAGTATTAATCGAGTTTCTGACTGTTTGTTTCCTGTTTGATTCTTATTTTGAATGCTTTTATACAACCTTTGATTAATTTCATTTCGTTTTTTGCATTTTTCAGAAATTAAAATGATATCAACTGAAAACCAATAAAAGAATAAAAATTATTAGAATGGGGAAGAAAAAAGAGCTTAGTAATGATCTTAGGACTAAAATTGTGAATTCACATAAGGATGGTTTAGGTTACAAGTCAATTTCCAAGAAATTTGAGGTCCCTACAGCAACAGTACAGAGCATCATCAAAAAATTCCAGAGCCACCACACAACAAACAACTTGATTGGTAGAGGAAGGAAAAGGAAACTGTCTGCTAGAGCCACCAGGAATATTGTAAGAAGTGTTAATGCAAATCCAACCACCACTAATAAGGACATTTTAGAAAATCTGGAGTCTTCTGGCATAAAAATATCAAGGCAAACATTGCAAAGGACTCTGCATGAAAATGGTCTGAAAGGAAGAAGACCAAGAAGGACTCCATTGCACACCGGAAAACACCTTGCAGCACGTCTAAAGTTTGCTAGGACCCATGTGAATTCTCCAGAGTCCGTTTTCTCAAGTATTTTGTGGACTGACGAAACAAAAATTGAATTGTTTGGCCATATGGATGCTTCTTACGTTTGAAGTAAGAAAGGAGAAGCTTACAACCCAAAGAACACCATACCCACGGTGAAACATGGTGGTTGTAGCCTAATGTTTTGGGGCTCCTTTTCGGCTAGTGGTCCAGGTAGTTTGGTCAAGATAGATGGAACCATGAAGAAGGAGCAATATTTGGAGATACTCCAGAAAAACATTAGACAGGATGCGGAGAAGCTCCATTTAGGACCAAACTGGGTCCTTCAACAGGATAATGATCCAAAACATACTGCCAAAATAGTCAAGAAATGGTTTGAGGATAATCAAATTAATGTTTTGGAATGGCCTAGCCAGAGTCCCGACCTGAACCCTATCGAAAACCTCTGGCACATATTGAAAACTGAGGTTAAAAAGCGGAAACCTAGAAATTTGAGGGATTTGGAGAACTACTGCATTGAAGAATGGTCAAAAATCAGTGTTGATGCTTGTAAAAACCTTGTTGATAAATATCCCAAACGGTTACAGGCAGTTATTAAGAATAAATGGCATGCTATTGACTATTAGTAAGAGAGGTATGAATAATTTTGAACTAGTGCCATTATTGTTTTTCTTTGTATAATGTTTCAAACTTGCATAATTTATTTATTTGTTGAGTTTAAATTAAATGCTTATGCTTGATTTATTGTTTGAAATCCCTTTAATATTGTCTACCTTCTGGTTTGAGCAACATTCTTATAGAAATCTCAAAGATCCGAGGGGTATGAATAATATCGGGCACAAGTGTATATATATATATGGGTATGTGCAATTTATATATATATATATGTATATATATTTATATATATATATATATATATAAATCAATACAGAAGTTACTTACTTTGAACTTGTAAATTAAAATTAATATGAATATCAATGTAATCATGCTTAAATATCAACTCATTTTCTCGGTAATATTTTTCTCGCTTGTATAATTATTTGAATTCCAACAAGAAACAGCATTCTAAGAAATAATTAATTTTAAAAAATATGAATCATATTAAATTCAAATACTTCGCGATATGAAGTTATTAATACATATTTTTATTATAGGTTTAAATTATTAAACATATGTATTAAATAAAGGAAGATATTCCCATTAGCAACATATAATTAGACAATCAAGCATCAACCTCAAAATAACATTTTTGATTTCTTCTTAATTGAAGTAGTGGCTAATTGATTTTTGCACATTTTCTAAAAATGTTTGGAGGCCTACAATCAAAAGCCCTATCATTTACATAATTTTCGTAAACAGAAAATTATTTACGACCAGAAACGACGGGCGGCCTGCAAATTTATATATAGCTTTCAATATTTATATTATTTAGCTAACTATTAAATCATTATTAAAGTATCACAAACTATTAAAACATTAGTTCCATATTATTTGCTTAATAAAATACACACTCTACCAAAAAAAAAAATATTCGTTAACCTCAACCACTGATACAGACACATTTCTGTCATATAATAGAAAAAAAAAACTTACAAATTTAATCGATTAAAAAACACGTAAAAAGATTTTTAAAAAGACTATATATTTTATACGTTTTCTTTTTAAGATGATAGAGATAATTGTGTTTTCCTGGGGATTTTGTTCTTGAAGTTTTAGTAGATTTAAATTCATTTTAAGCAGTCAGGAAAAAAGTTATCCTAATAAATCCTGCCTCAGTCCAGATATTTTTTTTTAAATTTATGTTTTGCATAAGTTATATTTATGTATTTACTATTAGTTAAACATTTAAATAGATGCTACCCTGAGATACTGCAAGTACTATCAAAACTGAAGGATAAAATTCTATAGAAGTACAATTAATCTCTTGTTTACGTTTTTCTTTAATAATGTTTTGATTAAAACAGGAGCTAAAAATGTAATTAATTCTTCGTAGTTGAAAAGAATATTTTATCACTGTGTCTGTCAAATGAGTTTTTCTTTAGTTTTTGAATATATATATATATATATATATATATATATATATATATATCGAATAAAACAAAAAGCAAAATATCAAGGCTGACATATTGATTCTTTTCAATGCGTGCAAACAACGTAGGAAGGAACCGAAAATACGAAGATTTGATATTTGATTATAAGTGGGCGATAAGGACTGGGTCTAAACTCTCCCGCCAAGTAAACGCACGCACACACACACACAAACACACACACACAAACACACACACACAAGCACGCACACATACCACACGCACACACACACACACATATATATATATATATGTATATATATATATATATATATTCACTCTTTATCTAATTATTACTATTTTGTATACCTTTCTGTCGGTTTATAAGCTATTTTTGGAAAATTTGAATAAATTTTCAATATGAAGTTACGGCATATATATATATATATATATATATATATATATATATATATATATACATACATATATATATATATATATATATATATATATATATATAAATCTGTCTAGTTTTTTGTTGATATCCGTTAGAAACGCTGACTGAAATTTGAAGAATAAACCATGTATAAATACATTTAAAGCCAAACCTTCAACGCGAATTTTTTTAATAAATAAACGGGTGTTTATTTTTAAAGGAATATATTTCGGAGCAAGACTTCTTTGTCAACTTTTTTTCTCCTATTCTTACTCGACATAATGTAGTTGAAGGTAGTTTGATGAATCGGGGGTTTTATTAAGCCGGATAGATGACGCGTGGTCGCGCATTTTGAAAATCTGGTTAGTTTTTTGGATACACACACACACACACACGCACATACACACACACATATTTATATAATATATCTATATAGGAATATATATATATATATATTACTTTCAGAGATGGCGTATATATACATATATATGTATATATATATATATGTATATATATATATATATATATATATATAAATACGCCCTCACTAAAAGACGTAAAGTAACTGTCCTCTAATATAACTTTGTTTGAAGCGAGATGATCTCTGATATAAATTAAAATTAAATGATAATGATAGTAGATCCCATAATAGTATATTTATTAATATTATTTTTAATTTGAAATTTCGAACGTTTACTTCAAGGGTGTAGAATGCTCTCATTTGGCCAGCTATAATTTAGAGCATCTGACGAAATGAGTAAATGGTACCCACATGAAGTAAATAACAGGTCCTTTACGGAATTCTATCAGCATTTCCGAATTGAGGCTTGGAGAAGGTTTAATATTACATCGACCGAAACGTTTGGAAAATGACATTTTAAATGAGGACAGTAGATCAAAATATTACGAAAAAACAGACTTTTATAAAATGAGTAAATACTCGTGTCTACTTCTATTTACCTGTTCACTCTCTCTCTCTCTCTCTCTCTCTCTCTCTCTATATATATATATATATATATATATATATATATATATATATATATATATATACAAGGCAGAAATAGACAGATGTAAACAAAGAAGGACACCGAGAGAAAATTATAGGGGGAAGCTTGTAGGTTTGAGCGATGAGACAAGAGTTATTATATAATATGCGGTGTCCTGCGTAACCCTGATTTATCGTGAATTTTAGGGTGTCTTTTTTCGACCACCGTATTATTGTTTTTTTATTTTAATTGGCATTTTATAATAATCTTTAGTAGCTTTCGCTAATATATTCTTCATTGATTTTATGAAAGATTTTAACTACAATATTACTTGAAAATGTGTCTCCTTTACAAAGCATATTTGGCTTTGGAGAAGACATTTTTTTTTCAAAAAATAATTAAGCACTTCTCGTGCGTGCATGCACAATTTTTAATACTTATATTCTGTTGTGTAATTTTAATACATTTCAAAGGACAAAACTTAATACATAATTTATTCTTGATATATGGCGCTGACGGTAATATTTTTTTTTATCTGAATGGAAGAAACTTATCAGAGTAATATTGTATTTGGTTTTGATCCTTATTATTTGAAACCCTATAAAACATATTGCAAATCAATATAATAATATATATGTAATTCGATATATACATACTATTTTACAAATACTCTATATTATTCCGTTTTATATTTCCATATGAATCTGAATACCTCTAAGTTTTCTGTTGTGTCTGTATCAATAACAACACGAACGTAGAAAGTAAAGGTAACACAAATACATTAATACGAAAAGATAATACATATTTACAAAGGTGCAGTTGTACTGCAGTTGGAAGATTGTCCGGCAGAGGGCGTGTTAAAATCTTTCATGGAGCAACCGGCACAGGCGTCTTGCCTATCCTGCGTTCGAACAAAGTCCCCGGTCTTGCTGACTTGATACCTTTCTCTATATCTTGTTCACCCACGTATCCTAATTAGTGGTCGTCTCCACAACATTTTCTATATTTGCATTTGTGTCCATTATTGCTTCATAAGGAGCTTCCACACAGGTCATCAAAGATGACTCCTTGAAAACAACCTGTTGTGTTCCTCGGAAGCTGAGTGAGAGCAAGTTTCCCAAAATTTCGCGTACTGTTCATATCTTTTGATAACATTTGCAAATAAAGTTGCGTTCTTGTAACAACCGCTTAGCATCATTTTTTTGCTGGCTGCAGTCATTAGTCTCAGCTAGAATTTGAGTGGCAATAAGCCTCCGCAAGTCCCAGTTCTTTTTTGCACTTGTCCAGCAAAGATCTGGTTAGCGCTCTCTCTTCGGTCTTTAAATTATACGCCTCCACCTGCCCATTCTTCTTCGTTTTGCTCTTGTTGGTATTATTATTTGCTCACATGGAGTTTCACAAAAGTCAACAAACGATCTGATTGAAAACCTGTGGTGTTCTTTGGAGGCTGAGTAACAACAAGTCTCCCCACACGTCCAGTTCTCTCCACCTCCTTCGATAGCATTTGCAAATGAATTTGTATCATCGGAACAGCCTCTTACAATTTATTTATACTGGAATTTGAGTGGCACTAAGCTTCCCCAAAGTCCCAGTTCTCGTTGCACTTGTCCAACCGAGGTCTGGCTGGCGCTGTCTACACGGTCTTCCAGTCCTTCTTGACCAATCTCAGCTCTTTGGTGTCATTTTTTATTGGGAGGAGCGGTGATGAAACTATGGGGGGCATGCATGATGGGGGGGTAGAACTTGTAGATATCCAGCCTCAGTGTTCTTCATTCCCTGTAACGCTTATTCGTTATAAAGTATTATTCTCCGCATTCAACGGGTGTCCTTAATATTTCAGCCGTTTCATTATCGTTAGTCATTGTACTTTTGCAATTATTCTTCTGATTCCAATTTCTGACATTCTTTTTTCGAAGTTTTTCGGAATTGTTCCTAGTGCTCCTACTATAATCGGCACTACTTTGATTGCATTCATCATCCAAATTCCTTTTAACTCTCTGGCTAGCTCTGTGTATTTGCTTCGTTTCTCCTTTTCTTTCATACTCACCCTGACATGATTTTCTTTCTTGTTAATTATTACGACATCTGGTCGTCTTGCTTGGATGGGTTTTGTCCGTCTGTATGCCCATGTCACATAAGATTTCGTGGTTCTCGTTTTTGAGTGCTGTTGCGGGTTTATGCTTGTACCATTTGTCTGTACCCTCAAAATTCAGTCGTTTGCACAAGTCGAAGTGCACCGCTCTCCCTACTTGTTTTTGTATTCCTTTTGGGCCAGTTTGTTGCATTCACTTACTATATGGTTTATCGTTTCGTCTCTTTGTCTACAGAGTCTGCATTTGCTATTTCCTTGTGTTTTATCGATTCCTGCTTTGATATGGTTGGTTCTTATCGAGTTATCTTGTGCTGCAGTTATTAGAGATTCAGTTTCTCGGTTTATATGTCGTTTTCGCATCAATGTCCAGGTGTTTTCGTTATTCTCATCTTTTGTCATTCTGATGAACTTTCCGTGGAGTTGTTTCCCTTCCCCCTTCTCTTGTCTTGTTTTGTAATTTGTCTCTCTGAGTTCTTTTTCGTTGTTGTTTTTCAGTGCCTCTCGCTGCCATAATTATCCTTTCAGTGTTTTGCATTATGTATTTTTTTAGTTCTTTTTTTCGTGGCCTTCACACAGTCTTCTATACAGGTCAGTCCTCTCCCGCCGTCTTTCCATTTCACGTAGAGCGTGCCAATATCGTCCATTGGGTGTAGTGCATTATGCATAGTCATAAGTTTCCTTGTTTTCTGGTCGAGTTGTCTCAGTTCTTCTTTTGTCCACCCTATAAACGGTCCAGAGTATCTTACTAGTGATACTGCCTATGTATGTATACCTTTTCTTAGGGTTCTGCTATATAATTTCGTTTCCAGGAGTTTTCTTGTTCTCCTGAGGTATTCCTTTCCAAGTTTCTCTTTCATTTCTGTTGCTCTGATGGTGTCCGCTTCCAGAATTCCCAAGTATTTATAATCGTCTTGTTCCCCTAGTACCCTATTTTTTTTTGGTTGGGTAGTTCCATGTATTCTGCAATTTGCAGTTTTACCTTTCTTATAACTAGTTGTGCGCACTTTTCCATTCCAAATTCCATTTGGATATATTGGATGAAGATCCTGGTAGTGTTAATTCGTGTCTCTAGCTCCTTTTCGGTCCTTGCAAAAAGTTTCAAATCGTCCATGTACATTAGGTGTTTTATTTTTGCCTCTGTATTGGAGAACTTGTATCTGGCTTGGCACTTTCTCTGAATGCTGCTCAAAGGCATCATGGCTATGATGAAAAATAGTTGTATAATGAGTTTCCTTGGAAGATGCTTCTTTGTATGTTACTTTCTGGTATGTGCTGTCCATCAGCTGTCCATTTCAGTCTCCATGTTTTCATTGCATTTTCATTTGTGATCCCGCTTGGTATTTTATACATTTTTAGGCATTCTGTTATCCATGCTTGGGGGATCTTATCGTACACATTTTTTGTAGTCGGTCCATGGCATGCATAAATTCTTTCTCCTCCTTTTTACCTCTTTTAGGATCTTTTGATCTATATACAGCAGGACATGTGTTCCTCTTTTTTCCTTTTTGGCATCCTTTCTGCTCCTCGGGGATGAGTTTACTGTTATTCAGGGAGTGGTAGATTTGTTCCCTCAGTTGTGCTGTCAGTATCTTCCACATGGTGGATAGGCACGTGATTGGCCTATAGTTGCTAGGGACGGTTCCTTTCTCCGTGTCCTTCTGTTGCAGTGTAGTTCTACCATTTTTCATCCAGTCTGGTACGCTTCCTTCCTGTATACATCTTCTCAGGTGTTGGGCTAGTTTTTCGTGTAAGGTTGTGAATTTTTTGAACCAGTATGCATGTATCCCGTCGTGTCCTGGTGATCTCCAATTTGCCATTTTTCCTATGGTTTTCTTTAGGGTTTCCTTGCTGATTTCATTCACTGTTCCTTCTCCTTTCTGTTGTAATTCTTCTTTCATGTCTTTCAGTCATTCGGCATTTTTATTGTGATCTCGTCGCTCTTTCCATATATTACTCCAGTAGAGTTTTTTTTCTGTCGGATTTGGTTGCTCTGTTTTTATTTTTCCTTCGTTCACATTTTGGTAGAATTGGCTTTCATTAGTTTCAAATGTTCTGTTTTTTTTTGTTTTTTTTTGCCATTGTTCAGATTTATATCTATGTCGTCTCAATGTCGCATATTTTGCTTTTATTTTTTGGTCTAGTACTTCATGCTTCTTGTTTAGCCTCTTACTGCCAGTTACATTTCCAGTATTCCGTTTTCTCCACTTTGCTTTCTTCCTGGTGATCATTTTGATTTCTTTTTTATGTTTGTGTATTTGAGTTTCTAGTCTTATTTCCCATCCAGGGTTTGCCGCTTGTCCCCGGTTGTTTTTCTGGTTTGAGATTCACACTTACCATTTTGGCGCCTGCGTAAATGAGGTTGTTTAAGTCTGTGATTGTATTTGTTGGCATGTGTGGGAGGAGCGTGTTAACCTTCTCTGTTTCTGTTTTTAATTTCTTCTACTCTTGGATCCTTTACGATGGGGGCTTTGTTTTTTCATCGTTCATCAGCTGGATTATTTTATTTATTTTATTTGCTTCATTCTCTGTTAGTTTTGTTTCATTGTTCTCGGTTTCCACGCTTGTAGACTTCGTTCTTTGTTGGCCCTCTGTCTTTGGTGTTTTTACTTGTGAGGCTTCAACTTGTGGTGTTGCTCTACGTGCGGTTCCGTTGGGGCTGCTTCTTGTACAGTTTCATCATTTATTTTCCGCTAAATTTCTGTTAGTTCTAGTTTAGAGAGCCAACATTTCTTGAGTATCAGTCTTGCTTGGTCCTCAGTTCTTTGTTCTGGCATATGGTAATCAGTGGATAGGTCCCATAGTTCTTTCATTCGTTTCCGATAACCTTCATATCTATATTTAGTATGACTTCTATAATAGCATTTCATTACAAGTCTATTCTCTTTTGTTGCCCATTTTTTTTTCGTTTTTTTTTTTCATTTTGATGGTTATCATGGTTATGCTGTGTTTGTTAGGTATCATTTTGTTCCCTGGAATTAGAGGTAATACTTACCTGTTCAGCGTCCATGTTATTTGAGTTTCTGAAACTAGAAAGTTGGCTAACATTCGCAGGATGACGCCGGGCCCTCCATGCTAGCTACCGAAGGAGCACCTACCGATTATGACACCCAGATCTTTCTTCTGGGTCCCATGGTTTAGATAATTTGTAATTGACATATTTCATATTTTGGTCTTTGTGGCAGCACCGAGCCCAGAATTATTTTACCTGTTGTTCTGACGTAGGGATAGTGTTTGACTCCCATGTATACAGGTGGTACCGTGCACTATCACACATACATGACATGAACAAAAGAAAAAATAAATAAATAAAATAAAAATTAAATTTAAAAAATTAAATTTCCAATAAAGTATTCTACTTAGTAGAAGTCAGAAGTAATGCTCTGAAAGAGGGCGTTTGAATGTCTACCGTACACCATACTGCTTAGTCGCTGGAAATGTTGGATGTGAAAAGATGAAGACAATTTTTTCCCTGTCGCTGTGGTAATTTTTAATTCCCTCTTTCAGAGACGAGGCAAATTTCTACATCTATACCGGTAAAAGGACTGGTTTCTGTTATAAATTCGAACTAACATTTAACTAGGTTAGTCGCCAGTCGCCCGTCTGTTTATTTTGCATTCATTTTTAGGGAAGTGTCATTAAATATGCATTGACAAACAGAATTGTGCGTTTATATCGAAACAAGGACTGTTTTCTGAAATAAATTAGAAGTAACATTTAACTTTATTTTCTTTTTTTAACAAAAAAGGACATAAACTCACATTTCGTTGGGTTCTTTAATAGAGATTTCTGCCACGGACGTGCTAAACGTCCCTATTTGGTCACCTGTTTTGAGTTAAATGGCAGGTCGTTGGGCAGTAGAGGGTAAGCGTCAGGAGGGGGGTTGGGGATGGCAGTTCTTTTCTAGTACACACATGCCCGCATACGCAAACATCCGCCCCGTCTTTGCCAAAAAGAATAAAACTGAAGTCCTCCTTATCCCTCAAGTAATAAATATCGCTAGTTGTCTGTTTTGTGATTTTTGCATTCATTTTAGAGGATTTTCATTAAATTTGCGTTGACAAACAGAATTATGCGTTTATATCGAAACAAGGTTTATTATTATTATTATTATTATTATTATTATTATTATTATTATTATTATTATTATTATTATGTGATATTTGTCTGGGACTCTTTTCCTATTATTCACACAACTGTTACTATTTTGAGTGTTATTCGAATAATGTTTCGCTCCATGCAGCATCCCTATTTCTTCAGGTGTATCTGTCTGGATTCTGATAGATTTTTTACGAACTCATAGTATTAGAATTTTCCAGAATTCCTACACCGGAACGGCAGAAGAACTTACTCAATAATGTTTAACGTTACAATGGATACAATTGCAAATTACATACCATTCCCATTCGGTAATAATCGATAATCCAAGGGCATATCACCTTCGTTGATTAAGTAACCTGCCCCGTTAATAATACTGTCTAAACTCCCAAATTCGACAGAACGATATTCGAATTCGATAAGATACAAGTTGAGAGAGTTGGAAGATTACGATCGTTGTGATATGATCACTCGAGACGTGAGATGAAATGCGAAAAATTCAAATGATACGAATTATTTTAATATTCCTCTTAAAAATGTATAATATAAAATTATTTTTATATTTTAAAATTCATTAATCTAAATATTTCCTTTTTCTTACAGATATTGTAATTTTCTTTACATTAGTTGTGAGATTAATTACACTGATAAATCTAATTTCATAATAATTATATCCAATAATATATAAGTTGTTTTCTATTTTATCTTGATGTCATAGATATTATTATCATCATCATCATCATCATCATCATCATCATCATCATCATTATTATTATTATTATTATTATTATTATTATTATTATTTATCAAATTCCGATTCGAATGACACCGGCAATAAATTGTCTGGCTCCAAGACACTTGAATGAAGGGAAAATGTTAGATGGATCTCATGGAATGTTTTTCATTCGCCTGTTCCAACCGAGTTTATGACAAATAATTGATGAATACACAAGACTAGTCGAATCACAGAGGCGCCAATGGCTTGCTTCAAAAAGACTCTTTTCGCTGAATGTTTACCAATTCCTCTGAGACTAAGCTGAAGCAGCCAACATGGCGACCTTGCTAACTCCGTTCGACCTGCATCAAACGAGACCCTAAATAATCTAAACCTTAATTGAACGGTGAAAGTCTTCACGAAATAAGGGTTGTCTGGGGAGGTTGCAATTACAGATTTTGTTTGGCAAAATTGTAAGTGATTATTATTGTGCAATTAGTTGAACTCATTCTGTTGATTTCTATTTGCTTTTCATGAATAAAAACTTCGTGATATATAATTGATGTTGTTATATGACGCAAAGGAAAAAGTTCGCTGAACTCAATAGACAGTTTTATAAACTACGTATTGGGTGTGAAATTATTGCCATGATACTCATAAAATTGTTAACATGGATTACATTTATATAAGTAATCGAATTATTTTTTTATCGTCTCTTACCTATATTACTCTAGTGTATTGTTTATCATGCTAGGTTAAAAAAATGAAAACACAGCGATCAACCAACAGACAGATTGATGTGGGTACATATAAAAAGGAAATAACAGAACATTAATCCAGGCGAGGCAATGCAGTCTGGAGACGCAAAAATAATTAAAAAGAAGATTTTTATATATGGGGGTTCAAATTATAATATTTCAATTAAGAGAAATACCCATATAATGCATTACTTAGTATGAATAGAAACCAACGTAATTTATTAGCATACTCTTTATTATTTTTACTTATGACCTGATTACAACGCTTTTCTTAATTAAGCCATGCATTTTTTGAAAGATTAGTCTTTGTCCTAAAGACACACCAGCATTTAATGTATCGCTTTTTGATTAGAGCTAATTATCTTACGCTGGCACCTTTCTTCAAGACGCAAATAGGCCTTAGTCGCGTGAAATAAGGTCTAGTGTTAGTAGTTTATGTGTGGAAGAAATTCTTATAGCGATTCATGTAGCTTTGTTATTGTTGCGAAAAAGTTTGTAAACAGGGCATTTGCTTGGTAAGATCCTTTTTCCTAGATGCTTCTTTCTGTCAATGACACGTATAATGTTAGATATTGATGCTTCAATTAATCCAATTGATGAACATAAGGAGTGTGTATACTGATGTCTGTACAACAGTGGAATTGGACAGATTTTAGCTACTGGAGTACCGATTAAACTTCGAAGCTGTTATATTACATAATATGTTTTGTCCACTAGAATACTTTGCAAACAAAAAAATCGTTTTGTTGTGTTACATCAACTGTATAATTAAATACGTTTTAAAGCAATAAATTTTGTGACTAACTAACAATTTTTATTTTGTATTAACTATGAGCTACTTTGACGCATAATTTGCATTTTAATTTTCATGTAAAATATTGAATACACTTTCCTCCGATAATTTAAACGTTGATCCATTCGTGATCTTTAATGACAAGTTTATGAAAACATTCAAGTCTTCCTAGACAAGTGCTGACATTTTATTACCTTGGATTTCAACCTTATATTTGCTTTCATACAGATACATTTTACTCCTTTTCTTCTCCTTACTTTGCTTACTGAATTTTTTTCCTGTGCCTATCAATCTTTCAAATTGTTAAAAATTCCATCAACAAAAATTAGTTCCGTATTAAAACTTATTATAGATTCAACAATTTTGCTAAAATATTAGGAAATAAATATTAAGTATTTCTAAATATTAAAATTAAAAAAGTATCATATAACATATATTACTGTTGTTAATTAACAAAAATATAGACACATAATCTTAATACGTTTTAAAACCGTGATAGTTCTGCCAGAAAAAGTAAGATGGTGTAAATGTTATAAACCGAAACGACGCGCTTACTCTCCGGAATTTTTTTTTAGATTTAAGAAATTTAAGAAGACCAAAATTCCTTCTTTCTTTAAATTATTTTTATAAAGAAGTCACAATTTATCAAGACCCGGAGGCCCCTCGACGATAAAGGTTATTGCGTGTGCAATAATCAATTAGATAATATCGTAGTAATCGCTAGTAATGGAGATCTGATAAAGTGTCTTACTAAAGGGGGTGGTTCAACAGGAACTGTAAATGAATCTTTATTTACGTGATGATTCAGGGTGACAAATATTTAAAAATTGCAATAATAATTACAGGGTTGTCTCTGCAGAACGAAACAGAGGGTGTCAAGAAGGTGAAATTTTCGCATGCTGAGATAAATAAACGGTGATATGAGCAGCATCTTTTAATGCAGAATATAGACTTTTTGTCATATATGTGTATATATGCATGTAAGTGTATATATATATATGTGTGTGTGTGTACATGTATGATTTATTTTATTATAAATATATCTAAAATGTGTATGTAAAAATGATTTTTCCAAAGATAAAACATTTTTTTAATTCAAATATTTAAAGAACCACGTAGATCGTAGAAGTACTATTGAAACGAAGGAAGTTTACACTGTCAGAATTCATTTTTTGACGTATTGAGGTTTTCTCTAAAGCCTTTACCAGAAATTACCCAGCAATTTAATATATGAGAAGTACAGCCTCTTGTTTGTGTTATTTTTTCTAATGCAATGAGTCGGTGTTAATTTTCTAATGCATATGTTGGTATTATTTTTCTAATTCAAAAAGTTAGTGTTATTTTTCTAATGCAAAAAGTTTGTGTTATTTTTCTAATGCAATGAGTTGGTGTTATTTTCTAATAAAAATAGTTGGTATTATTTTTTCTAATGCAATAAGTTGGTGTTATTTTTCTAATAAAAATAAGTTGGTGTCATTTTTCTAATGCAATAAGTTGGTGCTATTCTTCTAATGCAATAAGTTGGTGTTATTTTTCTAATGCAATAAGTTGGTATTATTTTCCTAATGCAAAGAGTTGGTGTTATGTTTCCAATGCAATAAGTGGTGTTATTTTTCTAATAAAAATAAGTTGGTGTTATTCTTCTAATGCAATGAGTTAGTGTTATTTTTCTAATGAAATATGTTTGTGTTATTTTTCTAATGCAATAAGTTGGTATTATTTTCCTAATGCAATGAGTTGGGGTTATTTTTCTAATAAAAATATTTGGTGTTATTTTACTAATGCCATAAGTGTTGTTATTTTTCTAATAAAAATAATTGGTGTTATTTTACTAATGCAATAAGTTGGTGTTATTTTTCTAATGCAACGAGTTGGTGTTTTATTTTATGCAATAAGTTGGTGTGATTTTACTAATGCAATCAGTTGGTGTTATTTTTCTAATGCAACAAGTTGGTGCTACAAAAAACATAAATCCACTTGTGCTCCAGAATTAAATCTTAATGCACGTTTTTGGTACTTACATGCCGCAGCTCTGCTACACACACACTTACACGAGAGAGGTCATATATTACATATCCAGACTCTAACTGTCAAGATCTTCAACAGAGAGATGTAACGCTCATATCACAATGGAAAACTGAAACCATTGCTTTCTTGCCATTTACGACCCTCTCTAACTTACTCCAGTGTAAATAAATAAGATGAATTACTTTTAGACAACCCCTCACAAATATTGTGATTATATTTTATTTATGTAAAAATTGTTTTTAATTATATAAAAAATTATGAAAACAAGGACGTAAGATACGATGTGTATGATTTCTTCTAAATCGAAGCGTGAAAATGCGATAAAAGTCAGGAGCTTTTTGCTTCTGCCACAAATCAATGCAAGTATTTCTCTCGCAATTTATGTAAAATGAAATGAATAAAAAATAAAAGCAATATATAAAAGTAAATAAACAAATGTTGTGGTCCGCAAAGCAAGTGATATTATGAACATAATGTACTATTCATCTGATTTTTGAATGCTTATGTAAATACACCACCGACAAAATCTTTAAAAAATCTTTAACAATAGATGGTAAACAAATAATCCTTAACAAGTAAAGTAACATATATTTACTCAGTGAATAATAATATAGCAATAAAGACTACTCATTATAACATACACATATGTACACACAGACATGTAATATACATATGCACACACACACGCATATATATATATATATATATATATATATATATATATATATATATATATTCATCGTGTCCAAATAAAATGTGTACACTCTTTAAACTGTCTTAGCTTGCTACATAAATACGCTGTTACGTTTCCAGGAGATATTTAAAAATAAATAATGGAACTTTAAGCAGTATAATGCACTTCTCCACTATCATAATTGACCTGATTAGGACCATGTTCCATTCAATCACATAGCGTTGTCAGCTGGTCATGGATCACAATGGTAAATAATTTGAAAACTTTTGATAATTAGCTGGTTTCTATAATTGTTCACAGTATGTTTATCAATGATACTTTACTTTCTTATAATAAATATTGGTTTTATGTGTTTTCTTAAAATGTGTATCTAATTTATTGAGACAGTCTATATATATATATATATATATATATATATATATATATATATATATATATATATACAGACACACACACACACGCACACACACACACATATATATATATATATATATATATATATATATATAGAGAGAGAGAGAGAGAGAGAGAGAGAGAGAGAGAGGCGGGGGTGATGAAATGTTGGGAGAGATAATGTGTAAATATAAATGTAATAGATAAGTGTGTAATCATAAAATAATAATAACTATAATTTGAAACAAAGTAAAAAATCAAAATATAAAGCCTAATGCTCAAATCCTGGATTCATCGGCAGATCAATATAGCTTTAATGAACCCAAATGAAAAGAGAACAGAATCTATGAAGAAAAACTAGAGAGCTGAAGAACCTATGATACAGAAAAGAGGGAAAACCGGTCAGCCTTCCGTTAAAAGCTGTGAAAAGCAGACATATAATCACGTAGCGATGCTCTACACATGTTGCATATTAATAATTTTTCGAATGTAGACATCACCTCATTTAAAAAGATAACATTTATAGACTAAAACTATATTGAAATATAAACAACCATATAATATAGGAATTAGGAAATCTTAAACTACTTGTAAAATAGATTCCAAATAAAATAGATAATGATAAAAAAGGCAGTGCCAAAAATCATTAGTATCGCAAAAATAGCACATTGTACAGGAAAATGGATATACATATGCATGATCGAACTGACGGAATCTGGTGTCACTAATATATTTGACAGGATGTTTTCACGCCAAATTTACATAATTCTTACATACTTAAACGGAATCATATCATAGACCTTTAGCAGAGTTGTGGACATCTGAACAGGCTTGAATTCATTAAAATTTTCAAACCTATAAAATGTTTATTAGGAAAGGTAATCGCTGTCAATAAGTCATACTAGACAACTAGTAAGAAATAACAACCATATTATCTATTATAATAATATAAAAAAAATGGGTTTCGCGTTCTACTGATGATCTTATATACTTCTTTAGGTGTTTACTTAATAGGAAAGTATTGCATGTAATGATAATAATGCAGCTATTCTACATGATTTATATTTGCGTAAAAACTTATACTAAACACAACACTCTTTCTATATTTATTTATGTATGCGTATATTTAAAAATTTGCTTACAAAACTCCTCTTCAGTTTTCTGTCTAGAGACATAACACTTAATAGATAGAGTATACGAAACTTTATATTTGGTGTTTATCCGACGACATCGGTCAAAGTAAAGAAATTGAATGTTTCACATATATATATACTAGCATACCGACCGGCATTGCCCGGTCGAAAAATACGCTTTAATATGATATTTTGATTAATGCATATTTTGAATTTATTATTATATTTTATTGGATCCAATATATAGTGATGATTCAAAAAAGTGTTTTTTTTTATAAATGACTCGAGGACTACCGCCGAGGATAGAAACCAAAATGCTTAGCTTACGATTTACTTTTTCCTTTACTCTTAATGTCTTTGCTATGAAGACATGTTTTCCGCAAGGCTTACAATTAAAACATGCACCAATAGCTATTACATTTCGCATGCATATTCGTAATACCTCGCTCGACCTTCACTTAGGAAATACATCATTTCAATTTTCACATTCTGCATCAATTCTCCCCGGCTACACCTTCAAATATAAAGTTTTGTATAGGTTCTAATAAATTTTATATTAAGTTCTATGTCTGTAGAACATAAAACTAACAGAGGAGTTTTGTGGCTAATTTTTTAAACAAATATATATACGCACACATAAAATATATAGAAAGAGTTTTGTGTACTATAACATTTTTATCAATATATATTACTAACTACTACGATATAGTAAGGTCTACCACTCTTTCTTCTATCTATCTATCTATCTATCTATGTGTCTGCCTATTTATCTCTTACTCTCTCTCTCTCTCTCTCTATATATATATATATATATTAATGATTTTTATTATTGTTAGGTATATTGTATCTGTTGTTTATAATTAATTGGAGTTCGACAAGATACACCTGAAAATATCGAAGGTTACATCGACCGAAACATTGAGAAAATCACATTTAAGATGAAAACAGGATATCAATGCATTGAAATAATACTTATATCTAACCCCATATTAAACAATTCAGAAACTTCAAATTTATAGGAGTATATATATATATATATATATATTTATATATATATATATATATATATTTATATATATATATATATATAACTACTTCATTTACTAACACAAAATTAATATACGAAAGTATAGATTTATACGCAAACTTTAATTATTTACTTCAAAAGTGATCAATACGTAGGTATAGCTAGTTAGTAATTTATAAAATATATATGGCGATTAAGCTACACTGAATATTCTGCGTTTTATCCACTATAGGATTCATCAGGGTTATGCGTGAATTCTGTGGTTGTTTCTTGTTTTTATATATGTTGAGGATTTTTTTCAACTTCTGCATGATTAGTTCAGCAACCTGATATAACACATATTGATTCTATTTTAGACCCATTTAGTATGGGATAGTCGCAAATCACAACAAGTACATAGTAGAATAAATTAATTTAAGATAGTGTAGAGAACAAACACTTCAATACTATATGCAGAGAATAGTGCGACTAGGAGAACGGGCATATAATGCGATAGATGCATGTAATGAATTAGTATAAAAAAGTTCTAGGACTTTTTATAGAAGGCTCCAGAGATGAATTTTTTTTTTGTTTGACGGCATATCAACCCTTTTCAGGTTATTTAATGCTGAATCCAAAGCTTTTGGAAACTTTTATTAATAGAATATATTTGTTTTGTTTTTCAAGTGGGTTTCTATTTAACGCATAGTTGGGACCTTAACAGGTACTACCACTCCGGGGCAGAGTGGGTCTTGGAGAAATAGCAATTTAAAGGGTGGCTCTGGGGCATCACCATCGGATATAGTTAAAGTTCATATCCAAGACCAGGTAAAGATGTGAAAATGATAGTAATGAGGGATGAACGTTCGGATGTCAATGCAGCTTATGAGAAAGCCTTAGGCAAGCTATGAATACGAAGATGAACCTATGGAGTTTTATCATGCGAGACGGCAGGTTAGAGTCGAAGCCATAGGTCCAGCAGTTGAGGCTCCCATTTTGGAAGATCGGCGCATTCCTATTCGCCAAATTGCCCAAGATGTCAAGATTAGTACAGGGTATGACGATTTGCGTATGCATAAGGTGTATGCCAGATGGATTCCCAGGTTGCTCACACCATTCCAGAAAGGAGAACACGTCGAGTGCTCGATGATGAATTTGGAGATGTGCCAAGCCGAGGAGTCAAGGTTTTTCAAAAAGCTGATTACACAGGATGAAACCTGGGTTCATCACTAAGATCCAGGGACCATAGCCCAGTCAATGCAGTGGACGCACTTGGACTCACCACCTCCAAAGAACGCAAGGGTGCATCCCTCCGCTGGTAAGGTGATGCTCACAGTCTTCTAGGACCAGGAATGAGTAGTGATGACAGATTTCCTAGCAAGGGGTTCTACAATTACAGGAGCCTATTATGCTTCATTGTTGAAGAAATTAAGGGAAACTATCAAAATCAAGAGGCGAGGCAAGATCAGAAAATTTATTCTCCTCCTGCAGGACAACACTCCGCCCCACAACTCGCATGTCGCCAGATCTGATGCAAGGGCGTGTTGTTATGAAATCCTTCCCCCATCCTCCCTATTTTCCTGACCTTGCCCCCTTTGACTTTCACTTCTTTACAGCCATTAAGTGTTTCCCAGTTGACGCAGCCTTGATTTCTGAAGTCACTTCGTGGTTGGAGGACAAACCTGGGGTGTTCTATAAAAACGGTCTCCAGAGCTGCATCAAACGATTGGAGAATTGCATAACACAGGTGTGTTCTATGTAGAGAAAGACTAATAACTGTGCCAAGATCCGTTGCTTTACTATTATCGCAAGTGAGTCAGGGCATTACTTATTTCACACCCCTATTGCTTAGTAATGGATGATGTAGTATATTACTTGTCGCAACCCGATGACGAACCAATAATTAGGCTATATATTCTGTCGCATCTAAGAAAAAGGGTGTTTATTCAATACTACGATTATAATGATTACATGGGCGTAGAAAAACCGTCTCATGCTATTAAGCAAACATATTTCTGGCCTGATTTATTTAAACAAGTACACGAATACATAGGTAAATGTATTCTGTGCCAAACCAGAAATTTAAGGAAACAACAACCTCAAATGCAGGAGATATGTATCCTTTTCCTTCACTAAACTAGCGTTAGAATTTTCCGGGCCTTACCCCAAATCTCTATCAGGCAACCAATACATAATGAATTTTATAGATATGTACAGTGGTTGGCCAGAGGCTTTTGCGGTTCCTAATAAGAAGGCAGAAACAGTGGTGCATCTGTTGATTGATGGATTTTTTCCAGATTCGGGCCCCCACAGCAGCTTTTAACGGTAATGGGTCTGATAACATAAACAAAATAAAGAAAAAGGCACTAAAGGATCTCAGTGTTCATATGACCACGTCGTGTTACATGATAAAGTATGCCCCCATTTCATGTAGTAATTATCATGTAAAAATCGTTCTATCACCCCCAGAGTAATGGCAAAGTCGAAAGGTTCCACAGAACGATGCATGTCGTCCTAGCGAAGAAAATAGGGAGCAATGAACAGTCGTGGGACATATACATGACTCGAATGTTAGCGGCTGTCAGGTCCCATGTAAGCGAAACGACAAAATTTTAATCCTATTATTTACTCTACAATAGAGATGTTGTCCTGCATTTGAACAATATTCTAATACCTCATAGAGTATACTATGGGGATGAGAATCCAATAATCGCTCTACAGGAAAGACATCGAGCCTTCACTTTAGTAAGGAATAATATAAAGAATGCTAGGGAAAAATGATAGATAGATCTAAGAAGAAAACAAAAGCCGTCGAATTTAAGGTTAGTGATTTGACGTATTATAAAAACCACCAAAATCGAGGAAAGCTAGATGCAGGATGGAAATCGTCCTACGTAGTGATAAAAAAAAGGACCCGGTCTCATATAGAATTAGGGATCAATTAATTGGCTCTGTAACGAAGACGCATGCAGAACATTTCAGGGCAGCGTCTATCGAGGAGTGGAAGATTCCGACTACAGAGATGCGGTTAAGAAAAGCTGCCTTGTCTGTTCCAAAGGAATCTGGTGATTCAGACAGCGAATCAGCCACAGACGAAGCTGATTATCCAATGCAGAAGAGTCGTCATCAACGGGAGGGGTCGGATGAGGAATCTGGTGTCCTGTTGATGGAAGGAAAAATCGTGACACGCAGCATGACGCCGGGACGTGCAACCAATATCGACGAAATCAGCCGTCCATATACGTCGTATGCTGTGCACGAGAGTAAGAATAGTGGCCAACCTATCGTTAATAGATTTAGTACGAGGTTTTGTAGCTGGGAGGAAGAACAAGAGAGAGAGAGAGAGAATTGTTTAGGGTGGGTGGGAAAATACTCTGTATTTTAGTAAATTATGTGAACTGCGAACACCGTTCTATTCAATAAAAGAAAATAAAAGATCCCTTATCTCAGTGGTTCAAGCAACTGGTGTCTTAGGAAAGGATATAGCTGCTTTCCTGCCTAACAACGTAATTTGAACGATAAAGTTAAAGAGTAAGTGACTTGAGCAGAAGCAAGCATAGTCTATCGAACGTCGGCTGCCTCAATATCAATTTTTCAAATTGAGGGGAAAATACCACCGATGTTACTTGAAAAAGTAACAAACGAATGCATTGAGATTCCCCCGAGAAAAAGAAATTAAAAAAAAAACCTGTGTGTGTGTTATATTAAATTTGTGTGATGTTTAATTATGTCCATGGAAAAAAAAGAAAAAAAAGAATAGAAACATAAAAACTAAAATGAATTAACAGTAGTGGACAAGAAATACGTTAAAATGATTTATTGTTGAACCGAAAAGACGTCTTTGAATAAAAACTTAATAAATACATATGAAAGAAAACAGAAACATATATGAATTCTAGAATTATAGAAAAAATTATAATATGTATATAAATTATTTTGCTGGCAATAGGAAGAATGGTAAGGAAAGGTGCGATCTAAATAATGCCAATGCAAGCAGGAAGAACTATGAACTTCCAGGAAAGGTAACCGGGGTTGCATCCAGGCGCACAGGAAAAGAACAATGTGTCGGTCCAAGAAAAAGGTGACCTAAGCTACATCTATGCAAACGAAAAGAAACAATGGAATCCCCGGACTTGTAGCGACCTGGATCCATGACGTCAATCGGCTATGTGTCAGACCGAAAACCAGCAAAAGTGGAATAACAAGCTGGCGAGGACATAATAGGTTAAGAGTCCAAGAGATCTCAATAAACACCGGAGAGGAATAAAGCAACAGGAGACAGTAAGAGAGACGGACAGATACGAGACACAACTTGACAGTTTGCGACTACCCGCACTACGACCCCTCACCGCCTTAATTGTGTTATATTAAATATATCGTAAAATAAGTTTTTTTATAAACAAAGTGTCTCGTATTCAGTAATGAATGAAATAACTACCCATTTTAATCGCTAGGTGATCACTATCCAGATATAAATGTAACACTACGCGTATAAACAACAGCTAAGTATAAAATGCTAGGTCAACACATTTGATTAGTTTTAAAGAATAGCAATTCATATTTGACGGACACATACGTATTCCACACTCAACATCACGATTCCGCCATCTCGGGGGAACACTTTGCCATTTCTGCTTTTATTCCACGACTGATTTATTGAAGTAATGAGTCCCCTTTTTTTATTATTTTCTAATTTCTCGCTACTGGTATCAGCAGTCCTGAAATACTTTCAAACACCATACACTTTTCATTCCCCATAAATATCAAAAGCTAATTTTGACCGCACCCAGACGATTAATCGTGGAGCTCTGCATGCACACTCCGCACAAGACCATTACTCCATTTCTTGCATATATCCTAATTCTGAATCCTCCTTTTTTAACCACATTTATATATTATGTTTTCTCTGCTGTTTCCTTAAGATTAATTACTACTTTTCTCAGTCAAGATGTGTCAAACTAAAGTAACTGCGTAATAGGTTTACAAACATTCGGTCAACTTTTCATATTACACCAACGTTCAAGTGAGGGAATTCTATGTCACGCCTATTATCTGGGACCTCTTCTATAAGCGTCTTATATCTGAGCTATCACCTATCATTTGCAACAGTATATTCTTTTCCATTGCACAATTAATTCTAGTATTACTCTTCTTACGTTTCGTTACAGAACACGACAATAAATGATCGGGAACACCGACTTTTTGTTTTAAATATACATTTACATTGTGGTTTTCAGTCGATCTATTATCTTTTTCTGTATTTATTGGATGGTTACATAGATTACAATTTTACTGTATTTTTTTGTATTCGATGATCTTTTATTGTATAAGACTGACTAATTCGCGATTAGAGAAATTGCCTTATCTGTTGTTTTATTGTACTTCAATTATTGAGAACCACTGTTTGTTACGCCATTTATATCCTTCTGTTATGAAGTCACATTTTTAACATTATGATGTAGTCTTTTCTAGTTCCGAATCAACATCTATTACTATCTCAAATGTAATCAAGGAGCGGATTGGAATGTGATACATAACATTTATATATAAAAATCGTTAATGCGTGAATAAAATTTCGTTTGGCTTTTGATTATTAAGAAAAAATGGTAGATTACATAATACTTTCCCATCATTTATTTTAAAAACAAATACTGTTTTACTGAAAAATTAAAAATAAAATTTCAAGCAATGACTGTAAAATGCGTAGGTAACTGATGTTCTCATTGATTGTATCTTCTATTCTCTCTGGTTGGTTTCTTCCTGTCTGTGCAAACCATTTGCGCAATACCATCAATACGCCAGAACATACTAGGAAAGTTTTGTATATCTCTCCCTTTATTTCTGCCGTTACACACATCGTTCAGATAACAGCCTCTTTTATAATCCATGAAAATAAATTTCCAGAGGGTTGTAATTCTTTATACGATAATGAAAAGCACATAAATATTTATCACTGAATTCTGTACGAATATTTGGAAACGTACTCTGCCGTCGTAATTATTCGCTCGTTTAAACAATAACTGATTTCGCTCGCATATACATGTACCGCATAAATAATTGATTTTAAGTATAAATATACGATTTTAATGTAAGTAGTTGTTTCAAACCGAATTCACTTGAAATAGACATAAGAACCCAAGTTTTATTGTTCATATGGTTATGTTTGAATCACTATATTCACACGCCTTAATATATTCGACGACGAATTGACCATATAAGATTTAAAATTAGGAAATACATTATTATTACTAAGCTCACATATTGGTGAAAAAAATATTTTATACATAATGCGTGTTCTGAAAAATTATATAATATGTATTTATAACATCAATTTCGTGTATGTATATATATATATATATATATATATGTATATATATATGCATATGTATATATAACATGTTTATATATACATATATATACATACATATATATATACACATACATACACACACATATATGTGCATAATGCATATAAACAGATGGATGTGGAGAAAGCACGTGAGAAAAATATGGCTTAACAAATAACTTTTGGCGCCGTTTTATACAACATGCCAGCTGGAATTAAAAAAAAACACTCAGAAAATGTAAAAGATATCAAGAAAAATCGGAAAAAAGGATAACTCGTTTGTGTTCAAGTACATGTACTTGAATAATGACTTGCTGGCAAAAGATACAAATATATGCAAAAGCATATGAATGTATGTATAAATTTTCATATGCACATACGTAAAACACTATATATATATATATATATATATATATATATATATATATATATAGGATTGATATGTAGTTTGCTTGAAGCATTGTGTGGGATAGGTATGTAAAAGAGATTTAGAAGGCTGTCACAATGCGAGGAATGAATTATAGTCGCTGTTGGTAAGAGGAGACGAGAGCAAGTGGCGATTTACAAATCAATAAGTACATATATATATATTTATTTTTTATATATATAATTATTCAGTTGTATGGTAAAATGTCTTACTTGAAATTCGTGCGACGTCGCACGAATTTCAAGTAAGACATTTTACCATACAACTGAATAAATATATATATATATATATAAATAATATATATATATGTACTTATTGATTTGTAAATCGCTACTTGTTCTCGTCTCCTCTTACCAACAGCGATTATAATTCATTCCTTGTATTGTGACAGCCTTCTAAATCTATTTTACATACACACACACATATACATATGTATATATATATATATATATATGCAAAGATATATAGCTAGAAAAATAGGTGTATAGATGTATTAGTCTGAAACACCCTACTAGTCATACATTTCGATGAGCTGTGGACGAAATGAAGCTGCGTATATATATGAGTCATGTATATATATATATATATATGTGTGTGTGTGTGTGTGTGTTTGTGGGTGTGTGTAAAAGAATAAATATATATGCAATAAATTTGTCTGCTTTGACAACCTATAAATATGTTAAAGTGAACACGAATAACTGTTAAATGTGGTCTACTTTTAGTAGCGATGTTTTCTAACACAAGAGGAAGATGTTTGAACGGCTTGATTTCATTCGGATGTAGACGCCTTGTCGTAGGGATTTAAAGGTTAATTAAATGTATCGCTTTCGTAAAATAATGAATACAACGACATAAATAGTGATATAGCCATTCTCTGAATTTATTTTTTTAATACATTTCTTCGATTTTATTTTCCATAGAGATTTCCAGCTTATTGTATAAATAAAAGAATATTAACTCTGTCTACCCGTTTAACAACGCTTTTAAACTTAGTAGTACTATATTCTTCTGAACTTCTTTGTAGCAACTTTATTATGTTGAACTTGCATTATTGAAGCTTTTTCATACAAAACTAGATCAGAATTAAGCTTGGTTCACGCTGGAGATTAAATATATTTGCATACATTTCCAACGTAAAAAAACGTAATAAAATTACTAATTTTTTTAATGTTATTTAGCAGTACTATGATATAACATTGATGACTTCTTTAATTAAATATAATTAACACACTAATTTACACTGACCTCATACGGAAGAGATTCTACAATGTCTTTTATTATTCCAGCTAAATAAATCATACGAAACAGAAAATTGCATTGTAAAAATTACATAATTTTCGGATTCAGAAATGTTCATCTTAGTGGTGCAGATATTGACCATATACCACTCATAAAAAGCAACACTTGTTCTGGGGGTGCATCAGAATCGGTGAAGCACTTTTTAATTAGCGCATATAAAAATTACTGCATCGATACACCCACCGGCTCCTATTTAACGTTTATAAGGCGGATGCAATCTATCTAGACAGAGTTTTAAGATAGGTTCGACGATTTATGAGTGGCGACAGAGATATTAATGACAGTGCTCGGCTCTCATTATTATGACCGTTACATTTTTCACTGCTGCTAGACTGAATTAGGAAAAGTGGTCACTACTTAGAAATATACATTCTAGAGGAAAGAGGTGGAGCACCTTTGTGAAACCACAACCGTATTCCTTACTCTGAGCTGTTTTAGTTATTAAGTTTCGTCGGTTTGGCACGTCGCTAAGCAACGACCTGAAAAATAGCCGGACATTTTTATTTGTATACGCACAAAGATGCAGAGCTATTATCAGTTGCCGATACTTGTAAAAAACATTTCGATGCAAAACATCTATTCAACACTGCCAGACAAACCAAGCACCTTTGTGTGAGATTTCATAAAAATCGGTTCAGCCGTTTTCGAGTTTATAACGAACGAACTCACACACACAGAAAAAGTTGCATATATATATATATATATATATATATATATATATATATATATATATATGTGTGTGTGTGTGTGTATATTACCTAAATGCGAGCTGGGAATTATTGTTCTCTTTGACAAATTTGGTACCCTCAAATGAGGTACGGCAGATGTACTATTCTTTTTTTAAATATAATTATCCACTGATACGTGTTTCGTCATCTACAACACATAAGACTGGCTGAATCTAGCGCTAGATTCAGCCACTTATTAGTCGTAGACGACGAAACACGTATCAGTGGGTAATTATATTACAAAAAAAATGATACATGTGCCGCTCTCCATTAAAGGTTACCAAACTGTTGAAAAGGGAATCTTATTCCCAACTTGCATTTGGGTAAAAATACGCTTCCATATCAATAATTGAATGCATTCAATAAGTATCGCTAAAAAAACAAACAAAAAACAACATTGACGTAAAATTGCGGTAAATTAGTAGTCCTGCGGGGTACTTCAGTGGAAGATGCTTAGGCTTCTTATCACGGAGTCCCGATTTCGAATCTCGCTTCATTTGGCCAGTCTGATGAATCATAGACGACGAAACACGTGTCAGTGGATAATTGCATTAAAAAGGTATGTATATATATATATATATATATATATATTTATATATACATGTATACATATATATATATATATATATATTAGTTATATTCCTTTTAAAAAGAAAGTTTGAGCGGAGTGCTCTATTAGAAAAGAAATATAGAGGAGCATATTATTATATTTTAATTTACAGACGGTTTAGATTAGATCAGTTACCAGTACCGTCGGTTTTAAATCTAATCATAGGAACTCGTTTTATATCACCATATCAGTTCTCTTCAGCCGATACGCACAAACACACACACATACGCACACACATATACACCCCCTCGGCTATAAGAGGTTTGTATGCTCGAAACCTCTCTTATATTCGGGTTAACAATACATTTATCCATGCATATATATATATGTATATACATATATACATATATCATATATGTATATATGTATATACATATATACATATGTAAAATATATATATATATATACATGTGTTGATAGAGGGTGGAACGATTAAATCGTTTCCATAAAAATTAAATCAGGTCACTTGATTATGTAGTAGTACTTGTATCTATTCAATATAGCCGCATTCGTCTTCAATCACTTTCTCGATACGGGATCGGAACTGGGAGCATGCATTTTAAACAAGTGCCGACGGGAGCTCAGCGAATACTCTGCGGATGGTGGCGATACGTCTTGCTTTCGTATTGCGGGCTTCATGTTGTTTATGTTCTTAACGTATGACTAAACGAAGTAGTTCAGCGGGTTTAAATCGCCAGAGGAAGAGGGCTAGTGGGAGAAGGGAACAAAGTTATAGTATGCCTTCTGACGCAAAGCCTTGGACTCTTTGGACGTTTTGCTCGGTACTGAGTCCGAATGCCACAAACAGGGTCTACAATCTATCTTATTGCCCGAGGGGATAAGCACACTCTTTAGCCAATCTTTGCTGTTGACTTTCCAGATAGCTTGAAAGTGTGGCGTTTACTGTGAATCACTCCAAAGATAATAACCGTAGCCGGAAACGTTGTTTTCATCACTTGGAGTACGTCCTTGCCATTCGTTGCCTTATGGATATGGTTCTAGTTGTTGCTAACAGGATCCTGCCAGAGTATTTTTGGCTGCTTGAGATGCATCAGTTTCCTGAGCAACCATGACGGACGTGATCAAAATGAAGTTCTTTGTCGTCTCACACAAGATTGATCGTGTGTGACACGCCCAAATCTTTTGCAATCTGCCGAATATACTGTTAGGGAGTTTCATCCATGATTGTCATGGCGTTTTGGATTCTTTGGTCCGCTTCTTCCTAGCAGTGTCCTCGTCTTGGCCGTCCGCTCCACCGCCTCCAAAGATTCGTCTGATGCCTTGAGTTGTGCCTTGAATCGTCTGGATTTGCATTTTGAGCGCGCTAGCAATTGTAATTTTTTAATTACTTTGCTCGCTATAGAGCGTAAGTTGTACAGCGGCGGATCTACGATCACGCTCGGTTAACATTATACCCCTTTCATAAATTGAAAGCTTATGTTGCTATTGGGATCCGTACACAATATATATATATATATATATATATGTATATATACATATATATATATATATATATATATATATCGGCTAAATACAGACAAAAATGCATAATGAATTTAAAAAATAAAAAAAAGGAAAATAAAGGTTAGCTAACCAGGTTTCGTTCCTCACTTATCAAAGCTAAATCGAGGAAACCAAAAAAAAGTCATGAATATGGCGGGGTAGGAAAAACAGAAATAAACGGGGAAAATCCTAGAATATTTTCTTTTTGCTTGCAAAGAGAAGGTCTCAAAGACTTAACAAAAAGTGTATCTAAACTTTTCAAATGATAGGGATAGTGCAACTTACTAAGGATCGTAAACATGTCAGCACTGAAGCTCATGGCAAGCAAAAAGAAACTATTCTTGGACTTAATTTAGTCTCTATGTAATTTTTTTTACCCCGTTTATTTCTGTTCTCTTTCCTACCCCGTCATATTCAATACTTTTTGTTTGTTTTAAATTGTATTTTCCTCGATGTAGCTTTGATAAGAAAGGAACGAAACCTGGTTAACTAACCTTTATTTTCATTTTTTATTTTTTAAATTCATTATGCTTTTTGGTCTGTATTTGGCTGTTATAAAATTCTGCTCCCTATGTAAAACTTTCAAATATATATATATATATATATATATATATATATATATATATATATATATATATATATATATATATATATATTCAGAGATACACACATTAAGCATGTACGTAAACATTAAAACATGTGCATGTTAGGAGGAAACTGTGTATAACCCTATACTATATTATTGATTAACGTTTTTAAATAAAAAGGTTTCACACAGAAACAAACAATAAATTGTTTTCTTAAGAGCAAACCATTACCTAGATGTTTTAAAACAGTGATTTCATTAAAAGCAAATAAGACAAAAGGGACCAGAGTGATCTCTGAAAGAATAGATAATATGCCGAATATGAATACAAAAAATAAGTCCTATGACGGAAACAAATAAACATGTGACCCGCTTTACGTTAGCAGAGTCTCTATTCTACCATCTAATTAAAATCAATACACAACTTTTTCAATGCAGTAATGCAGAAATAGAAGCAACCGCTTACAATATTTACAGGTCACCCATGCTATTTTTCTCATTATTTCCTATTCGTTCTTTCGATTATTCATATATGAAATGCACCAACATATACACCTTTGAATGCATCTCTCTTCGTTGCATTAACTCTCGTTTATTCTATGCTGTTTCATAACCTTTCGTTTGTACTTCCTACCTCTGTCATTTTCTGTTATTAACATATCAATTTCAGTGTTTAGAAAAAGGGCAAACATAAAACAATCGACCATATTATTTACACCATAAATACAATATTTAAATACAGTTCAGCACAAGTAATGTAACTTATTTTATTTTAAAGTCGAGGATAATCCGAAAATATGCTAAAAAAGGTGTGTAATATACTGAAAAAAATAGATTAATTTGCGATTTCATATTCACGATTCCCAAAAAATTAACTAATACGCCAACTCAATTGTTTTGATTTAACAACATAAGTAAAAATCAATAAATGGTCGAATCTGTCAATTAATCTAGTTGCATGTATACCCCCATATATATATATATATATATATATATATATATATATATATATATGTTAAGTAGTAGATAGGCACTGGCTATCGCCCGGCTCCCATAATCCTTCTTTGCATATTAGCTAGGCGTAGAAGTCGAATAACAGGGAGTCGATAGACCTTCAATGGTCGATCTTGTTCATTGGCTAGGGCAATGAACGCCGTTTTTCCCACTTCCGACACATCCATTCCCTTGAACTGGGCACTTGGGAGTGCTTGAATTACATAATGCCAGTACAAGTAGATTGGGTTGACCATCGTCTGATTTGTTGTGGGTGCCGGATAGATAATTCCTGGCTGCTGTTCCCGAGTGGTAGTACAGGAGCCCTAACTCCGTTGTAGCGCTTAGAGCGGCTGCTACATCAACATTTGTATAATAACGGGTTGTTTGCAATGCAATATCGCGCAGGGAAAGGGACCCTGCTCTCACCCACGGTGGAGTGTCCCGAGGCCACAATCCTAGTAGATGGCAGGACAACTGATGGTCTGCTTGTTGTGCATGTCTGGTATTCTGCATAACCACTTGTGCAGCATCTGTTACCTAAACTGAAACTCTGTAAAAAATTAGAGTACAATAAAAGGTTCCGCTAAAACCAGGCCCCAACTCAATCAAAACCAACCTGCCTTCTTGCTTGAGGCTTGCATTTACTTACATCCGTGGGCTTAGAACTAATATAAATGATGTCGAATAATTTCTCCTAACAAACAACCCGGATATCTTAGCACTAAGCGAGACAAACCTACACTCCTACATCCCCTCTAACTTCTTTAACATGCCGGGGTGTCTCCCACTCTGCTGTAAGGACTCTGACAGACATATGCCCGACTTGGAGTATATATTCAGAACACCCTCCCCTTGACAAGAGAAAATAACTAGAATCGGACGATGAAGCCTTTACGTGCTTTAGACCTAACATGCAACAAAACATTAGCTATTTTTATTTTCTCTACCGTTCTCCCTCGACCCAGGACTTTACCCTAATAAACAAAGTCTCTAACAGCATAGATACAGCACTTTCCCTCGACACTAGCGTATCAGTGCATGTGTTTGGTGAATTCAATGCCCACCACAGCAACCGGCTTGGATTTTCTACTCACACAGACGCAGCTGTTATGACTACATATACATTCTCTATATCTTATTCCCTATCACAGATGTTTACGTTTGCAACCCGTTTCCCAGACCAGCAAAAACAACACGCATCACTTTTAGATCTGGTTCTGACAGCAGTTCCCGATGACTGTGTAACTAATTCCCACAGCCCACTTGGGAACGCATAGGTTGCAGTGGTAATAGTTTAAATATCCCTAAACTTTATAGTCAAAACTGAAGAGCTACTGCTCAAAACAACGAGATATTATAAAAAGGCTGACTGGGAAGCCATCAGGGATCTCATCAGGGACGCCCCATGTCAAATATATATTTTTACTTCCTGCTGAACAGTGCGCAAATGAGGCCACTGAATTGTTCAAAAGAGCAATTGAAGCACATGTTCCCACACGAAAGTTTTATAGCAAGCCCCACTCTCCATAATGGTTTACTTCTACTTGTGCAGCCACCATCCCGCCAAGGCAGCATGCGTAACGCAGATGTAACCGACATAAATCCAGTTCAAACAGACAGAAGTATATAGAAGCCAGAAGTAAATGTAAGAAAGAAATAGCGACAGCTACGAGAGAATTTACTGAAACCACCAAATTACGAAATTACGAACCCGCGACTTCTGAAAAAATTACAACAGTGTAGTAAATAATGGGCAATCAACAATCCCTCCACTATCCAACAATCATGAGGTTGTTTGCTCTGCAACTAGGAAGGCTAACATGCTTGCCAGTCGGTTTGCATCCAACTCCACACTGGACCCTACCAACCACCCCCTACCTGACTTTCCTTTGCGGACAGACGCCACACTAGACGATCTGAAAATCACCTCTTCGCAGGTGCATGCTATCATAAGAAATCTCTGCAAAAGCATGTTGACCTGGTCTCATCCCGAATGGGCTATTAAAAAAGTGCTCAGCCGAAGTAGCTCCAGTTCTCTCCAACATTTACCACAAATGCCTTAATGAATCTTGCTTTTCTGCCTGCTAAAAAACTGTTTATGTAGTACCAGTTTTTCAAGAATTCTGGCGAAAGAACTGACCCAGTAAATTATCGCCCCATTAGCCTCCTCCCACTTTTCGCCAAAATATTTGGCACAATGATTAACCAATTCTAGCGCATTATTTTACAGATGCTAAACTTCTGACTTACCAACAATATGGATTTAGACAGGCCCGTTCAACAGCAGTCATTCTAACTGTTATCTCAGAACCTATTTACCAGTCACTGGACAAAGCGGGGAAGGGTAGAGTGGTAGATGTAGATATATCTAAGGCTTTTGACAGGGTATGACATAAAGGTCTTCGCAGGAAAACCAGGTGATATGGTACCACTGGAAGAATACATGACATAATTAAATCCTTCTTAGATAAGAGAAAAATCCAGGTTTTCCTCGACGGTCGTGCATCTAAACAATACGATATAAATGCGGGAGTGACTCAGGAGTCTGCCCTGGGACCTATGTTATTCCTAATATTAATAAATGGCCTCCCTGACAAAATTGCCTGTGAGATGGCTATATACTGCTGACAACACCAGACTCTATAACAGACACGACAGAAAACAAATGAACACATATCTAAAGAAATGGGAGAAGCACTACAGGATGACCTCCAATCTGTAGTGGAATGGGGACATAAATAGATGGTCACATTCAATGCTGGCAAGACTAAACTCGTTTCCGTCAATAATTACAAGAAACCTTCTCTACCACCAACAGCAATGGGTAATGCCTTTTTATCTGAAAGTGACTCCTTTAAACTCCTCGGCCTAATGCTCTCAGGAGACATGAGTTGGAACAATTACATCGAGAGTATCGCCAGGACCGCTGCGAAGAAGGTAGGTTCTCTCTACCGTGCTAGAAAGATACTAACGCCCGAAAGTATCCTATACTTCTAGAAGGCCACCACTCGACCATGCATGGTGCATTGTTGTCATATTTGGGCTGGTGCATCTGCGATTAGTCTCTCCCTCCTAGACAAGGTTCAAAAGTGAGTCGCCAATCTGATAGGCCCTGAACTGTCATCTAAACTTAATCCTCTGTCCCATCGACGAAATGTTGCATCACTCTGCCTTTTCTGCAAGTACTTTAACGGCGAATGCTCGGACGAACTGCAAGCCCTTGTGCCCCTTCCCCCGAAACCCGAAAAGCAGCTAAATTCCACCCCTTCACAGTAGAGATCCCTAGATGTAAGAGAGCGTCCAGTAGTTTCTTCCCCGGGACAGCTAGACTTTTGAATACCCTGCTTCCCCAACTCTACTGACATGCAGAAATTCAAGTGCAACGTGAACCGACATCTTGCTGCCCAACTCCCTACACAGTACCCCTGATGCCTCTGTCCCTGATAGTAGCCCCCTACAACAAAGTGGCAATATGCCTTGTATCGGGTGAAAATGTATATATATATATATATATATATATATATATATATATATATATATATATATGTGTGTGTGTGTGTGTGTGTGTGTGTGTGTGTGTGTGTATTAGTATACCCGAACTTCATTTACTTCGTGAAACAGTATTTAAATTTTGGCAACAATCTACGCGCATGCGCGTACAACACTGTCTACCACTTTTATCATATACAATTATATTGTTTAATATCCTAAAAAACAACTTATTTGAGGAAATTGTAAATTCGATATTCGTTTCAGTACATACGAAAACCAGGAAAAGTGGGCTTTTAACAGAAAAATGTTACGGTGGAAACCAAGTAAAAATTAACCCAAACTATGTTTACATTGCCTTTTAAAATGCTACATTATATAACACGTTATCAACCCTATCTTACGATTTGTTTAATGTCTCTTTCTCCAAATGTCTTTGTAAACAAATATATGTTTCTTTTAATGAAAGCAATTATCACAAATAAACGGTTTCAAGTTTTGTCTGTTTTTAAAGGCTTAAAAGTCTATTGTTTGTATAACATACAGAGTATGAATAAACATTTGCTAGTAATGTTAACGTCGTTAAATAACGGAATGTTGATTACTATGTAGTTCCTTTTTCGGTTTCAACGACTAAGGAAGCTGATCTGTGTACGTTTTACGTCTTCAAACTGTGAATTACAGATTATATAAAATATATGAAAATGGATGAACTCGTAAATATATTGCTTTTTTATTTGAAAACGATTCTTACCAACAATATCAAATTAAAAATATTAAATTACAAATTAAATTCATAAAATACCGATGAAAAAACAGAGAGTGTATTTTGTGTCTATTTGCATATTTTAAACATTTATAGGTTGTCAAGGCAGACAAATTTATTGCGTATATATTTATTCTTTTACACACACACATTATATATTGACGCACACATTCTTTTTTGTTTTTTGTTTTTCAATTTGGCTTTTTGTTTGTGACAATAGGCTATAGTAATCAATTTGGTATTTTTGGCCTTTTTTTCTGAAGGATTTGGCTAAATAATTAAGTAGATGCGTAGCAACCCAATTAGGGTCAACTTCTGGCCATGTTCATTCTCTAAGACGCTTTAAAACACACACTTCTTTTAGATTGCAAAATAATAATACAAAAATGGTAGACCTTAACAACGCTGCCTCTGCCATTTACATTTATTTTATGTTTTCATTTATTCCTATATTTTTCAGGCGATTTTAAATGTTTGAAGGCTTAAATTTAGAATCATAACGCTATCATAGAATGCACACCCACTATGTGTACGCCTCATTTGCTAATGACACCATTGCAAATTTCTACTGCGCTTATAATAGTTTCAGATGATAAATATTGGAAGAATTGTATACATATTACCAATAGAAACAACTATTTAACAGCCAAGGGAAGCATAAACAACTGACTTGGCAAAAGTGTTTGTTCCATTTTTTAGAACTTTATAATGAGATTTTATGCCCAACTACTACGTCAGGAAATAATGACCGAGTACAAACTTCCACTTCAGATTAAAAACATACATTAAATTCCAACCTTTAACTTTTTAAAAATCTGAAATGAAATCTTGTACTCAATCAACATTTCCTGAAAAAAATTTGACAATGCTAGAGGAATAATTGTCCAGATCCGCCGTTGTGTGTTTTTTTTTGTTGATTCTTCTCATCCTGACACAATGTTCCTTCCAGAATAAATGCAAAGTGTGGTGATATTTTTTTATTTAATTTATTGATTTATATTTTATACATTAAAAGCGCACGGTAAGAATTGCTATCAAATACGTCACACTACTCTAATAATATTTGACACGTTAGTTGAAAGCAAAGAATAATAACAGCACATTATTAAATCCCCATGTTAAGAATGGATTTATAGATATTAATGTTACTATTTCGACACGGTATCTTCATTTTGCACCACTGGCGATATTTTCCTGGGGTGGCAATGGCTCCAACTAACAAGTGAAGTTTAAATGTGTTTTTTTATTACATGTGTGGCGAGAGCATACTTCAACCGGGCAACGCATGTGCAAGGGTTCTGCTAGTATATATATATATATATATATATATATATATATATATATATATATATATATATATATATATATATATATATATACAGAGTTACTAATACGTAAGCACTTCAAATGTGCGAACTTTAGGTGCAACTACCTATATTTCTCTCTTTCTTTCTTTTTCTCCCGATCACCCTCACTTTCCCTGACTCTCTCCGTATATATATATATATATATATATATATATATATATATATATATATATATATATATATATAGCAGCAACATGGAATTGAAGATATTAAATTTAAGAAAATATGTATTTATTTATATGCGTGTTATGTTATACTACAAAACGTGTTAACCAACCACAAGGCTTTTAGAACAAGTTGATTTGGTGTACGCTAGCGTAACTTGGGCTATATTGTGTGAATATATTTTGATTCAAAGGAAACAACAATCTAAAACTCTTGTCATCCAAATATTTGTAAAATACCGAGATAAATTTCTAAGGATCAACCATTAAATATCTCTTCAATTTCTCTTACTTTTGATTAAATTGCTTTTGCTCTGAGTACAGAAAATCCACATAAGAAAATATAGACACTTTAAATAAGAAGTAAATCATATCCTTATAAGTTAGGCATGAATTCTAGAAAAATTATGTGATTCCCAATGCTTAGAATCTCTGTAAAATATTCAATTAATTAATTAATAATCTAATATGCAAATACAGTAAATTGATTGCATTCTTAAACTTCGTCAGTGTGTCTGTTTGTTTGTTTATGTCTATTTTTCTACTCTATCCTATCCCAGATGAAAAGTACGACACATATCAAATAATTTCATATCTAATAAGCCGGTTTTATGAGTCCTTAGCTTATAAGGGTACATGGTAAGTGGTCTCCGAAAAAAATCACAATAAGCAAGCACCTTAGTTTAGTATTACAAATTATTATACCACTTCTATTCCATTGTGTTTTATTCGAGAAAAAAGGTTTCCCCACCCAGACCCTTAGTGTAGCATATCTAAGTTGTTTGAATACCTCTCTGTATAATCGATGGAAGAGATTTTTTCATGATTTATCTCAAATTCAGTTTGCACTCTATCATGTTTTAAACTTAATTAGTTCAATGTTCCAAACAGTGCACAAACCAATTGATTATACATATCTAGACTGATTGTGTACAAGTCGATACGATGTTGTCATAAGTGTGGTTCATTTGATGTTCTGGTATGCGTGTCTACATCGAGTACTGTTTTTACTCAACACAGAAGACATATGCGTGTCATTCACATAATCGATATCATCCTTTGGTGTCATTTGTGAACTACCTGAAACAATTACGGATATTTTATATGAATTCTTTTCTTAAACAGCTTGTTTTATATTAGCACGTATCAAAACCAATCATTTCTTCTATATGCTTTAAAACTCGTTGAAACCTTTCAATCTGATTATTTTATCGGTTTCCAGTATTCGCGTGTGAAGGGATTTGGCTAAACCTTATATACTTTAGCAGGCTGTTCAGTTTTGTTTCGTTTCATTAAATACTATGAGTTATTGTACTATTCATTGATTGCTACGCAACATTTCTTTTGACATTTGTAAAAGATGTGCTCGATTTTACAAGCTTTTTGTTTGTTTGATCACGCTATTCTGCACATTATGTGTTCTTAATTTTTAGCCAGATCTAGCTTTCTTCATACGTGTATCAAGCTAAGAAAGATAGCCCATGAAATTAGAAGGCAGGTCGACTCTTTTGTAGCTATTGATTCATTAGTTTTAAAATGTATGTACTGTTGATATTTTGAGACTGTGTAAAATAGACATATTCAAGATATCCGTGTGCATTTGAGGTCCATATCTTCTTTAGAGAAAATAATCAACTTTAAAATAATACCAAAACTTATTTTATAAATCTGGAACGTTTCATTAAAAGTTAAGTAATTATTTTTACATCATTTCAAAACATCTACAGCTAAATTTATGTGGAATAAAATGAAATTGATTCTTCTTAGTTTACATTTTACAATAAAATCACCCAGTGAATGGTTAATTATAAGACGAATAATTTTTTTATATAATTATACATGGGATTAGTAGAAATCTTGTGTAATCCAGATATTTCCCAGATGCGTCAGTACTTATCAAATCTAAATGCTGATCCAGATAAGTGTAATGATATGAATAAATTCTCAGCTTTAATATACCGTTTATAGATTAAAATTAATTAATAAAATGAAGAACATTTGGTTATTCATAACAACATGTCGGTTGGTATTTAATTTGGAAAAGTAACGAATTTCTGTTGTCACATCTTTCACAGATGGTATATTCTTGGAGAGAATCTTAGCTTGTAAAATCTTGATGTAAAATGGAAATATTTCTGTAGTTAGTAAATATGTTCTTATAGATGTTCGACAGAGAGAAATCAAAAAATAAAGATCGGTCTAGCACCTTTCATGTAAATAATGATGGAGTAGTGAATAACTACATGGTTGCTTCTGTGATAAGGGAACAGAGACAGGAGAATAGATCATCTTCCCCACTAAAATTGAATTTGACTTTGAAATGCTGTAAAAGCATGCAAAAGTACTCTTGGCTACGCCTCACCAGATAAAGAAATGACACTCAAAGTTATGATGTATATAAGTTTGTATCAGGAGTTTATACCTTTGGAGCAGGAAAATATTACACCACTTTTTCAGCAAGGGAAGAAATGTATTGTTCTTTAATTTTATATCCATACACTAATTTAACTGGCACTGTAAAAGGATACAGGTACCGCTGGTGAAATCTTGGTTTTAGAATTACTTAAATTAACAGTAAAGCTTCCCCTCTTAAATTACATAGTTCAGATAAGAAGGAAGAGAATCAGCAAGATTTTGACCACAAATGCTCTTCAAATTATTGCCGTATTTTAAAAATGAACACATAAATCAATTTAGGATATTACTGTGGATTATTAGTGTATGTTCCATTCCCCAAAATGTTTGAGCTTCTGTTCTTAGGCGATTACGTGTAAATATACAGAATACCTGACAAAAAGAAAAAAATAGCAACGAAAAGACAATTTGTAATTTTTAATAAGAGATCAGTTTATTATATAAATTTATCATACAATTAACTCTCCGTTTCGGATAGTTTTTGCATCTTGAAGCTAATAACCGTTTATTTTTGCTATCTCAGATTAATTATATGTGCTCTTGGAGGTTCCACTGATTTAGGTTCTTAAATATGTTATGTCCTTGCCACTAGGACTCTAAATTATTGGTAATAAGATTACTTAATTTTCTTACAACATAGAATAGTCCAGAAATCAGATAAATTTTTACGTAACATTGCCCACGAAGCTAATCTTATACTAAAATACTAACACATTTGTCTTTCCAACAAATTTCTCAATTTATAGTCAAGTACTCATCTAACATAATTACTCAGAAAATAATAGAGGTAGGGAGGAAGAGAGAGAAAGAGAGAGAGAGAGAGATGGAGAGAAATAACAGTATCTCTATTTACAAATTTACCCAAATTAGATTACTTAAAAGCATTGAAATTTCGAAAATCGCCGATCAATAATTTACATTTATTTTTTGCTATTAAAATTCCGATTGAAGTAGGCGGCCGATTTCCATATGTTTTGAATATTACGCTATATTCTAGCAACTTGCATTCTCTCAGAACTCTCAGTAATTTCCTAAGTGCAAAAAATAAAATTAATATAAAACATAAGATGTTGTTTTGTGATTATAAAATCAAAAATAGTTTCGTCTTGTTTACATAGTCTTTCTTTCGCTGAGCGCCGTCATGTTTATTTAACGCATACCACAATTATTGTAATTTGTTAATTATAAACAAATAAATTAATGAAGGATTCTGATTCGCTACTTTTTTGTACCTACACAACTTAAACTTTAGGACCTTGTTCGGCGATGTAAATTCCAATTATTAATTAATGCACAAAAATATTGCGTGTGAAAATATTTCATGCTTTGTTTATGAGTTTATACACATATATTATAAAAATATTTCCAATCCCTTTTACGTATCATTGGAAGTGAGAATTTTCACATTAAACAGACGGTCTTAAATATGCGTCTCTCAATTAAATTGATGTAACTTTAAACTACTGTTACGCACGTCGCTTCTGATCGACGATAAAGATCAATTACTAACTAGACCAAATAGTGAAGCAAACAGATGATGTAACAAATGGAACGTGTGTTTCGTTGGTATTTGATTGCATATGACTGTTCAATGGGTGTATCAGGTGATTAAGTATGACATTATGATTGTTCGATGGATGTATCAAGTCATTATGTATGATTTTTTTTTAGTCTGCATACTATCGCAAATATGGTATTTTGTTGTCTAGACAGATAGTGTAAACATATTAGAGCGACATCGAAATTTTTAGACTCGACACTATTCATATGTTGATCATTCAGCATGTCGCAAAACTATATTTTTCAATAAAACAAGAATGGATTTAAATTTTAATAATGACGTCTCTATACGTAGAAGATTCATACACATTGTGCTCATTTAGTTAAATAGAATATCCTAGTGAAGTGGCTTATATAATTCACTACACATATATTAACTACCGTCCTAGAGCATAACAATCTGAATAAACAGTGAAACAATAACCACGGCTTAAAATGTTATCACTATAATACACTTATGAGGCACTTTGTGTCCGTGTGTGAGTTTTCTCTCTATATATTCGGAAACGACTTGACAAATTTTTATGAAAATTCGCACAAATATACATCATGGATCTGGTAGTGTTTTAAATAGGGTTTGTGTCGGAATTCTTCCAATAAGTCTCAAAATTCGATAATCGAAAAAAAAATGAAAAAAGAAGCAACAGATTTTTACCAGAGTTTAAACTTTGAAAACCACTAAAGTCACAAATGTATTGTAGAAGTTATATCACCGGTGAAGTAGATAGGATCGGCGTATGAAACCAATAGTAAGGTTGTTTATGAGACAGGAGCTCGTTTAAATTGAATGTATCTCTTTAGAGCACAATCATAGTATTAATTAGTGCAAAAATTATTTCGGTTTTTGACGTTCAACTTTATATCGAAAAACGACATTATTTTTGTCCCAACGTGATATTATATTTAACTTTTGCATTTTAAACGTTAATGATATGCATTATATAAACATAATTTTATAAAATAAACCGTAGGTTCTATACAGTTCACTGTAGATAACAATGTATTGTGGACTAAGTAACTGGGTTACGCTTTGAAAACTCTTTCTGTTGCATCCTGGTGAATCAAGGTCCTAGTTCAAGCAATGCATCGATTTAATTGCAAAAAGAGTAATTCAACAGATGTCAATAAATCTACTGGAATATGGATAATGGGTTGATTTTCATTCCGCTCACGTAATGTCAGGTCTCTTAGATAATCATAAATAAATAAATTAACGTGCATTTCGGGCAAGAGAGAAAATCTAATAAATGAATAGTGACTACTCCGAAAAGTTGAGATACATTGAGCATAGAACAGTGATCAATGTAATCAAGAAATCCATGTAGTTTAATCACCTATAATGTGAACTATTTATCATCAATATTCCTCGCATCTACCTGTAACTTATGGATAGTTCCATAGAAAAATATTTGTGCGGAATGATAAATGGAAAAAACATGTGTTTAAACTAGCAACTCATTCACCAACAAAAGTGAACGGCGAATGCCCACTAAAAGGAAATTTTACCTATTTAGTGTGTCGTTAACAAAGCTAACGTTCATAGTGGGAGTACGGCAACAAATCTAAAATAAACATCGACATATTCACAGACATTTCTTCTCACAGAGTCAGGAATTTTTAAATCTATAACTGAAGTTTACACTCGAGTTGGCCAAATGTTGGTGTTTGTAAGAAAATGAGTACTCTACACCTATCGTTTCCGGCTGATGTAATAAAATTCTAACACCCCCCACATTTATGTAAGTTATTCATTAATATGAAATATATGCTTTAAAAGACGTGATTAGAATTATTTAATATAATTATACATTCAATAAGACGGCACGATAAATGGCTAGGTATGAACAGATATATACATTCCTAATAATCAACGTATAAATTATTTTTCCCATCATTTCCTTATTAAATATAACTCCTTGTATATATATTAAGTTTTAATAATCTTGGCTTCTACGTATTACTCTTTTAAGAATAGCTTTAGAACTCTGTAAATACAGTTGTGACTTTTCCTAATCCTAAAATGCTTCAGTATAACTTTTCTAATTTACCTTATAGCCATTTGGTGCAGTTATTAAACAATGTTTTGATTTTATACTTGCAGTCCTTTCATTATCATCCTCATATGTAAATGATACTATGTAACAATATTTAGCTATTTCTTATTACATATTGTGGGCGAATACTGTGAATTTTTTTTTGGATGAAATTTCGAAATTTATTGCAGAGCTTCGTTCTTTATAATCTGTTTAGAATGCAGTGTATTATAACATATGTCTGCTACTCCTTCTATTATTTGTCTTATTATAAGTATTGCAGTTCTCTTGTTCACATTTGATTTTATTATTTTGATGCCTGAATTGTAAGAGCTGTCCTATAAATGTTGCATACCGTCTTTATTACATTTTCCTCGCAAGTATTTTATATTAGTCTATATTTTATAGTGTTAGAAAAGTGATTTATTATTGAAGCGAAATTATGTACTGAAGGTTATGCATATTGTTTTTACGTTGTATTTTAGTTTGGCTCGTAAGTATAGATTTATTTAAGCTCAGAGTGAGTTCTATGCTATTTATTACATTTATATAAGTTAGCTCGTCTTCGTATTGGTCTTTCATGTTATGTTATTTCTGCAATATATCATTTAAATTTTAATTCATCACTTGGTTAACATCTCTAATTATAGCTGATCCACTATTCCTATATATGCATTTTAACATATATTTATGAGCGTATATCACATGAGTGATCTTCTGTGTACATTTATATTATTGATTAACAGTTATATTTTATATCTTTAATGATTTATCTTTCATCATTCGATATGTGTATATATCTCGGTAAAGATTAAGGTAGCGTTAAAGAATACGTTGGATATAGACGGATAGAAATTCAGGAAGTTAATATGTATGTAATGACAAATATTTTTGTTTCTGATATTTTTACACATAGACATTATATTTACATCATGCTTTCACTGATCAAATTCAAGCTATTATTTTATATGTTTATTCTAAATATGTAAATTAATCACCAAAAAAAGAAACCGTTATGAAAATATCTGTTTCAAACTTTAGAATAAAAATCTACGTCCGAATACTTTGTAAGAAAAGGTCATATAAAGAACTTATAGCATGTAATTTGGCCCAATTTTAGCAATATCCAGGTAGACGGTTCATTATACAACGGAATCACGCTAGAGAAAACATTACCGTGCTATAACACATGAATGTAGTTTTTGACCTTGTGAAAATAGAAATTACAACGTCGTGCTATACCATAAATATCCCAGAAAATTAGCGGCATATTTGTCGGTTAAAGACAATACGCCATTGAAGAAAAAACTACGTTATACAAAGTTAAACGAATACCAACACTATATATTACAATATATTTAGAGAACTCAGTTTTATGAAAAATATATATCTACAGTAATTCGGCCCAATTTAACTACATATATCCAGTCATTTTTTACAAAACGAAAATATGTACATGAATTTAATCGGGTTAAAATGATTTTATACTTATATTCAGTTTCTATGGAATTATAATCGGATTATCATAATAATATTTACTTTGGAATTGATTTCCGGTTATAGTTGTCCGATTAATCCGATTTAGACGACGATTGCCGACGATGAGGTAATCGGTATGAGGAATTGTGGATATAAATAAAAGCTTATTCCTAGTCTATAAAAAGCGATTGCGAAGAAGTAAAAAGAATCAACTATATATCACAATTTTCAAAAGCTGGCTAAACTAAGAGATGCCATTTACACAATTCTTTAAAATTAATGAACCTGTAAAATGTTTACTTTATATATCTTGCATCCAAAGATCAGTTGTAATTAAAAACTGTCGGTCCAGATTTACTATTCATAATAACACACATTTGAAATGAATAACTAGTTGAAGCATAACTGGGAAATTTTAATTTTACTAAATCCGCTTCTTTTACGGATAATATTTTCAAGTTAAATAACAACATATTTCTCAAAGTTCATCCTTACATATTTGTCACTATGACGAATATCTTGTGGTTGTGTGGGGTTAGAAAACAAGCAGGATCCGCTAACCAGCGTTTTCCGTGGTAGCATGACTCCCCCCTTGTAAAAAAAATAAATTACGGTTGTTGTTCGTCGCCACTGCTTTTCCTGACCATATGCGGACAATGGCCGAAATATAAAAAAACACAAGTAAGGAATGCATACATGTATTGCAAAATCTTAAAATCAGAAAACATTAAATACTTTATGCAGGGCAGAATAAACTCAATAGAATAATCCATGCCATGAGATCGGGAAGAATCCGGTCTGAATAAAATGAGGAGAATCAGTTAATAAATAGCTGGAAAAAGGGGGATTTTATTATTTTTATTGATGGAGCTTGAACTTTCTATTAGCCGGAGAGGTAAAAATCTAGAGATTGCAATAATGAAAAAAAAAAAAAAAAAAAAACAGGATAGAAGGTATAGGAAAAATGTATGCCGTACATTTTAAAAAATGCGGGTGAAAGAAGTGTAATGTGACCCTTTGGGGTGTGATCATAGTGTAGTAGCTGTGTTAACTGGAGCAAACAAGGCCATGTGTAAAAACATTATTATTATTATTATTATTATTATCATTATTATTATTATTAGTAGTAGTAGTAGTAGTAGTAGTAGTATAACTTGATTCGAGCGACGGCGGGTCGCTGTATCAATTATTAATATTAGAAATATAAACAATTAACCTGGGGAAAAATGATTGGCATATTACATCGCAAAAGGAATGTGAAAATAGAAAATAGATGTAAAGATGATTTTGGTTTGTATAAACAAATAACTAGATTGGGGGCATCAGTTGTTGATCTGACACACGTAATGAGACGTGACGAAATGTAGATTTGGGGAGATTCTAGGCATTCGTCAGCTGGACATCAGAGATAACATACACCTCAAAAAGGGAGTTGGTCTCCATGATGACGGGAGCGGCGTCATTTTAGGCAGCCAAGATGTAAAAACGTGTAATCTCCGAAAATGCCGCCCAGATCATGAAAATAAATGTTCGTAAATAATTCAGGTATGTGCTGTGTTATTTACGCATGCCAAAAAAGAAATGTTTGTCTACAACTGTTTCGATACGTCCACGCCAATCGTGTCCTTGTTAGGACTGTTTCATAAATGTCAAAATATACACACTAGACGAACAACTAAATGATAAGATGTATACACATCCAGCATTTAAACGTACATGAATATACAGGTAAAATATAAAACCCAACTATTCAACATGTACGTCGTTATGGAATATATTCACATACACCTTACACAACAGGGCCCTTTTATATCCACATACATAACATCAGGAAGTAAAAAAGTTATTATAAATCACACTTGATAAACAGAGAAGATATCCTTAAACATTATTACAGTTCGTCTTTAAAGGTTATTAAAAGTACACATACACTCACGGTTATTATTTAGTAGGGTGGATTGAGGTTTAGCCGTCATACACCACCGATAGCTCATCCAATTATGTGATCTCCATCGTTCCATTGCCCAACTAAATAACTTTTTTAATTATCTTAATTTATTTATAATATTATAAGATATGATTGCTATTTTAGCTTATAACATATAGTTATCTTAATTTAATATTTACTATCTCGGACTTCCGTTTGGATTTTGTTCTTATTCATAATAAATACACCCTAAATATCTATATTCTTTAGATGTGTACAGCCAAAATATTAAACCATAGGAGAAACGCACTTCTGACTCTCACACAGCACATATATATATGCATACATATGTTTGTATAAGTTTATACATTTATCAAAAATATGTACTTATTTTTAGTATTTAGTTTGACAGGGCTCTATATATAAATAGGCATAGATAGTAGTTTTGTAAATCTGCATGGAAATATAACTGTACAGAATTAATCCATATCTATCATTTGAAGAGTAGCCAGACTCCAGCATTAGAAATCCTAGAGAGGGTAAAACGCGAAAATTTCTGTGTTGGTGTATTGTCATGTATACTTGCAGCACTCACCGGTAAGAGTTTAGTCTCCTTACCATGGTATACCAATTTCGAATCTCGCTATATTGGGATGGACGAGCGATATGAGTAAAGGTTCCATCCCGTCTCAGAGAAGAATTATGTTTTTAACAAATATGCCGCTCTTCATATAGGGGTACCAAACTGGTTAATGGGAAAATTATTCCCAACTCGCATTCAGGTACACTTTCGTAAATAATTGAATTCAGTAAAAATGTGTCACAAACGCAAAAAATTATCTATCTATCTATCTATATTCTCTCTCTCTCTCTCTCTCTCTCTATATATATATATATATATATATATATGTATATATATATATATATGGAGGGTATATACAAATATATATATATATATAAATACTTAATTTACTCATATAAAATTAACATACGAAAGTATAGATTTATGCGTAAACTTTAAGTATTTACTTAAAAAGTGCTCAATACGTAAGTAGAGCTAGTTAGTAATTTATACAATATATATGGCGATTAAGCTACACTGAATATTCGGCGTGTCATCCATTCTAGGACTCCTCAGGCTCATGCGCGATTTCTGTGGTTGTTTATCGTTTTTATATGCTCCTCTCCTATTGAGATTTTAGGTAGCCAATATCGCAATAGGAGAGGAGCATATATAAATTACTATATATATATATATATATATATATATATATATATATATATATATATATATATATATATATATATCGGGAGAAAAAGAGGGAGCCCGAAAGAGAGAGAGAAAGAGAGAGAAAGGGAGAGAGATATGGAGAAACAGATGTTATTTGTTTTTGTTTTGCGATACCATTTTGAATAAATTATACGAAAGTGCATTTGTACCTAAATACGAGTTGGGAATAAGTTTCCAAATTTGACCAATTCGGCACTCACCAATGGACAGCGCTATACGAATTGTTTGAAAATATAATAACCCATTGGCATATATATATATATATATATATATATATATATATATATATATATAACTACTTCATTTACTCATATAAGATTAATATACAAAAGTATAAATTTATGCGTAAACTTTAAGCATACTATTCAACAGTGCTCAATACGTAGGTAGAGCTAGTTAGTAAGTTATAAATATACATGGCATAAGCCTGAAGAATCATAGAGTGGATTAAACGCGGAATATTCAGTGTAGCTTAAAGGTCACATATTTATTACTTACTTACTATATGTATATATATATGAGGATTGCAGCGTCTTGTCAGACGAGTGCCACTCCCTCAGACATTTAAAATCCATGAGCCCAAATGTCTGAGGGAGTATCTATACAAATATGATGTTAAAGAGTATTAGCTTTGTACGACAGCTAAGTCTGTCTCTCGGTTCAAAATGTTGAGATCCAGCAACAAGCAAGAGCAAGATAGCCAGCAACAAATTAAACTGCAGACCAGCTTAATGCGGGTACTTGTCTTCCGCTTTATGTTTTTTTTTAAATCAGAGATTTGCTTCTCCTAGAAAGGTTGCCTTCACCACGGCTTACGGGAGCCCTCTCTACCCCAATATACATATACACACACACACACACAAATATACACGGTGCTAGTTGGCCGTTGACCCAGAAAAAGAGTCCATTGCCCTTTGGAATGTCTTGTTTTTAATCCTTCAGGGAGACTAGCCGCCCTCCTCACCAAACAAGTCTGGTGGGGGAACCAGTTTAGTCGCCGGTGACCTGACCATGAGGCAGGTAGTACTGGGTTTCATGGTACCAGTAGCATATGAAATGACCTGACATAATATATATATATATATATATATATATATATATATATATATATATAGATATATATAGCATATGAAATGACCTGACATATATATATATATATATATATATATATATATATATATATATATCTTTATATAATATATATATACAATATTTTCTCCCGCTATATATATATATATATATATATATATATATATATATATATATATATATATATATATATATATATATATATATAGCGGGAGAAAAATATTATATATATATATATATATATATATATATATATATATAGCGGGAGAAAATATTGTATATATATATATATATTATATAAAGATATACAATAGGATTTTAAGTAAAAATAGTTTCATTACAACAACATATATTGTTTGACAAAGGAGTACACATACTTATTAAAGTATTTTTGTCTTTAACCCATGGAGTTTGAAATAATAGCCCACTCCAGTCGAGGAAATGTTGTTAGTAAAACAGACATTCGTAATAATGAATGCTGCTTATTAGCGCATAAGTATACATTTAACGTGAACATTAAAATGGAAAATTCAGGGGTTAAACAAAATACTTATATACTTGTCTTTACTCCTTTGTCAAACAACAAAATTTGCTGTAAGTATACATTCATATTATTGCTCTATCTCGCATATTGAGTTATCTTTATCTGCTTGGAATCGTCTTGTTCTCATCAAGTTTATGCGCAGTTTATGTTTACAGTATTATACAACCTGTAATATTACGTCATTTCCGTATTTTATATGTCTCTCGGTATGCTCGATGAAAGAACAGAAGTTGTTTTTAGTATATTTATTTATGAAAACATTATCGTTATACATGCGCTCATTCATGTCATCGTGGTACCTCTATTTAGAGGGCACTACTTCGTCAAACCGTATAAAGTTTATTCTTTATCTATAAGCAAGACCTATTGAGATAAAGAATTTAACAGGATCAAAATGCCCACCGATCTTTCTGAAAGAAAACCGATAGAATGACACCTCTCATCGTATTAAACAAGGAAGTTCACGATATCTTCAAGCAAAATGATATGCCTCGTCTTCTTGGATAGCAATAACGTCATCGTCCTGGATGTCTTCGAACCAGTCTAAACTGATCATATATGTTAATATGTTATTGTTTCCTAGATAAGAATATGATCGCATCTCATTAAGGAATCATATTAAAAACAACTACTGACATTTTAAACGACTGACTCGTTTGTTCCAAAAAATATTTTCGACATCATTACCATTTTTAATGTACTTTTACCAGGAATCCAAATACAAATCTCTGAATTAAACGCAATTTCTTTGTATGTGTTGTTTTCTTTTAGTCTGACGCCGTAAATATCTTCCACAGAGAAGTTAAATTTTCAATTCACCAAATATAAGTTCACTCATAATACTAATTACACCTGATCGGTTCGGGTGGAAGGCTAAAATAAGACAGATTAATTTTAGAAAGCTATAAAGTACATAAAAGTTGTATTTCGAAAAGTAATATATTTTTTACTGTCTATTTGTCAATAGTGTGAGTAGTTGTAAATTTTATATTATTGTTTATGCATTTAGGTGTAGAGTACGTAGACTCCTCGGCTTTATGAGTATAGTTCTTTAATTTCCTTTCAGTTTTAATTTATTCTTTATACATTGATTGTTATTCTTTTCTTTTGCTTAGAGATTATTTTATATATTTTTATTTTTTCTTGCTCTTTACTACTTAACTTTTTCTATATAAATATAAACGAACCCCCCCATTCCCACCCAGTCCGCCATAAGGACAAACTACAATAGCAATTTAATGAACGAAAAGCCTTCAACCGCGCTAGAGGTGTCTTTTGGATGAAACATATTTAATGAATATGCCAACACGTAAAAACTCCGCAGCGGTATTTTAAAATATATTTTGGTTCTAAAATGCTATAATTTCTCTATGTTGACTTGATTTTGTCTAATATGTTTTATTTCAGTCAGCCGTTAAATGCAGAACTATTCTAGAATACCCCCCCGGAGAAGGAAAGAGAAATTAAAGGATTTACTACTTAATTTTTTCTGTATGAATATTAACGAAATTACCCCCCACCGCGACCCGTTCCGACACAGTTTGCCATAGGGACAAACTCGGAAGCAAGTCAACCGCGCTAGAGGTGTCTTTTGGATAAGAAGTGTTTAATTATTATGTCAACACGTACAAACTCCGCAGCGTTATTTTAAAAATTTATTTTGGCTCTTAATTGCTATAATTTCTCTATTTTTACTTAATTTTGTCTAATATATTATTTCAGTAAGCTGTTAAATGCCAAAATATTCTAGAATAGTCCCCGCCCTCCGATAAGAACAAAGAAGAAAAATTGTTTTAGGATTTACTACTTAAATTTTTCTGTATAAATATAAACGAAATCATCCCTCACTGCGACCCGTTCCCACCCAGTCTGTCATACAGACACACTCGAAAGCAAGCCAATGATCGAAAAAGCCTTCAACATGACGAGAGTTGTCCTGTGAATAAGAAATGTTTAATGAATATGTCGACACGTAAAAACCCGGCAGCGGCATTTAAAAAATTTGTTTGGTGATAAATATCCTTGTTATAATCATTTAAATGTGTCTTCTAGATACGAACAAAATTAATAGCTTAAACGGAAATTAGAGTAATCTATTTTATTTTCATTTCATTCGTAAACATGGGAGAGGAATTTATCTTCAGATATCTTTAATTTTGAATTATTACCACTTATACTAAGTAAATATTAATACGTACTTTACCCCCCCCTTTGTATAATGGAGAGTAGACAACGCATTGTTGATGGGTTATCGGCAATTCTCGGTACTCTCGCTTCTCCTTTTTTGTCACTAAGTCCTCATTTCGAATTAGTGACTTTTCTGACAAAGGGTGAAGAAAATGTGTCTTTCAAGGACGGCAGTATTTCGTAAACAGTAGCCCGAGATGTTGGAAATATTTTTTTTTTATGTTTATCCTTGTGGGCATGTCACTAGTAAGGGTGCTGGAGGTAAACGTTTTGTCTGGGCTGACGTTATCCGCCTGATAGTCAGGGACCCGATTGGATTAACCACTAATGAGGCTCTCCTATCAGCAGGTGCAAAGTACTGGGACTGCTGTATTGCCATGTGTTGAATGGATTCTGGACCATGCAGTAGTTTCTAATTTGGCCTCTCGCTGCTAAACTAGTGTGGAATTGTTATGGCTTTACCTGATCATGTGCTACAAAAAAAAACTTCCAATCTTTTTCTTTTCTGCTTTCCCTCTCTATCCGTCTCTAATCAAGTCTGTCGACCTACTCCACAAATAACATATCCTCAATATAAAATATCCCCAGAAATAAATCACGAATACACCTAGAACCCCATCCTCCAACGTAGACCCCTACTACGATGTATCCTTCTCCAACATCAGGGAGTATACTTTCCAACTTTCCAGAAGTTGAGACCCAATTAGAGGAAACGAAACCGGACACATTTTTTCTAAATGAAACTGAAATAGTGCGACCACTTCTCTTGACGAATTCATAATTAAAGGATACTCTAACTTAACATCTAAATCTGACTCAAAGATCGCCATGTGCATGGAATATGTGGCTACATTAAAGATGGCTTCCCATGTTGTAGGGATATCTCCAGAGCAACCCCTAATTTACCTTACATGTGCTTACGGGTTGCACGTACTTATGCCACTGCATTTATATTTGCCCTCTATCGGCCCCACAACAGCGGAGTTACTATCTTTAAGAGCATATCTGAGAAAAGTGACCACATCCTGTCTGCTCATCCTTCGGCTAACATCCACATTTGTGGTGAATTCTATATCTAGAATGTGGAATGGCTCACGTACTCGAACAACACAGATGATGAGGGGAGGTTCTGTCATGATTTCGCCATTGCCTATTACCTCACCCAGATTGTTCACGAACCCACCAGTGTGCCCGATACTATCAGTCAGCATGCTAGCCTTCTATACATTTTTCTCACAACTTCCCATGAGCTATGTGCATGTTCCGTTCTATCCCATCTGGGATCTTCCGACCACTCGGTTGTATCAGTTAAGATAAAAACGAAATTAAATATGTCTTCAGACGTACCTCTCCACCGTACTGTATATCGATACTCTACGAGTGATTGGGAAAGCTTCCGTACATTTATATCTGATCACTACCTACATTCCATGTTTAAAATGGGTGTGCCCTCCATAGTATCAGGCCTGACAAAATGGTTAATTGTAGGCATAGACCGATTCATACCATCCAACAAATTTCAGCAAAAACATAACAGCCAGCTATGGTTCTCCCCATAATATGCTACTGCCATCGCGCACAGAAATCAGCTACCAATGGAAAGCATGCTCTGTGACTAGAGCTGCTTTCAGGACAACCAGAAACCACCGTAAAAGAGTAATAAAAATGCAAAGGAGCAATATTCTAAGTCCGTTAAATACAAAGTTGCTGAGCAGCGGCTTGATTCCCACCAGTTTTGGAAAATAGAAAACAGGATCCTGAACTGAAGCGTTCGCTTTATCCTATTATAATCAATGGACCTGAGGTCATCCCGTCACCATCAAACAAGGCCAAACAATTGGCCAAGAACTTTGTAGCTAATGTTACCCTACACGACGAAGTCCATCACAACCCGTATTTATTCCTATAACAGACAACACGCTATGCAACATAAAAATATCTGTGTGCGGTCGCTAAGCTAACCAAGAACCTTGATTCCAGTAAAGACACTGGCCCTGACGACATTCCAATTATAGTGCTGAAAAAAGCTTCAACCAGAACTTGACTCTATACTTACAAAACTGTTTAAGCGTTGCCTTAAAGAGAAGTGCTTCCCAACACGATGGAATACCTAATCAGTATGCCCTGTATATAAGAATTCAGGTGATATGTCGCCCCCTCTCAGTACAGAAAAATACGTCTTCTGTGAGTCATGAGTAAGTTGCTGGAATCTATATAAAATACGATAGGGTGTGCAAAAAGTAATGCCCCTGACCCACTTCCCAATAGCAGTGGAGCAACGAAACTTGGCACACTTTCTATGCATAGGAACCACGCAGAGATATGCATTTCTCCCATCGTTTAATGCCGCTATGAATACCGTTTTGGTAGAACACCTCTAATTGGTCCTCCAACCAGGACGTGACTTCAGAAATCAAGGCTGCCTCATCTGGGAAACGCTTTCCTTTACAAAATAAATCATGGCTAGTTAGAGGTGACAGGCAGAGACTGCAAGGTAAGGAGAGTAGGGAGGATGGGGGAGGATTTCATAACCACACGGTTCTGATCTGGTGATATGCGAGTTGTGGACCGGAACGTTGTCCTGCAGGAGGAGGGCACCTTTGCTGATCTTGTCCCGCCTCTTGATTTTGATAGTTTCCTTTTATTTCCTCAAAAGTGAACCATAATAGGCTCCTGTAATTGTGGTACACTTTTCAAGGAAATCTGTCATCACTACTCCGTCCTGGTCCTAGAAGACTGTGAGCATCACCTTGCCAGCGGTAAGCTGCACCCTTGCTTTTTTTTTGGAGGTGGTGATTCCAAGTGCTTCCACTGCATTGACTGTGCGTTGGCCTCTGGATGATAGTGACGGACCCAGGTTTAATCCTGTGAAATTAGTCTTTTGAAAAACTTTGACTTATCTTCTTGGCACATCTCCAAATTCATCCTCGAGCACTCGACGCATTCTCGCTTCTGGAATGGAGTGAGCAACCTGGGACTCCATTTGGCAGATACCTTATGGATATGCAAATGGTCATACATAATAGTTTCCACAGACCCTGTACTAATCCTGACACCTTGGGCTATTTGGCGCATAGTAATGCGCCGATTTTCCAAAATGGCAGCCTCAACTGTACGGACAGATGCCTCATCTATTGTAGGAGGGGCGACCAGGTCTGGGAGCCTTTTTAACAGACTTCCGGCCATGTTTGAATTCACGATGCCAGCGTTTTACAAGGTCATATAATGGGGCATTATCACCATCAGTTTTTTTTTTCATTTCATCAAAACTCTCTTGTGGTGTGCGTCCTTTCAACTACAAAAACCGGATCACTGCTCGATATTCAACAGTCTCCAATTCATAGCTGACTCTGTTCAAACACTTGCAAAACAGAAACCACAATTAGTTCAGAGCTGTAATTTGCCACATAACCCGTAGAGATAAAAATCATTGCACATAAAAAATTCAGCTAGATCAACCCCCTTAAAGTGGGTTAGGTGCATTACTCATTTCACACACCTCGTAGAAATAACCTTCTTAGTGACATACAATATGGTTTTCTTTCTGCTTGATATACAGCAGATGTGCTAACGGTTATATTTAATCGGATTAGCGAATCGCTTGACAAAACTTCCTCTCACGCCCAATTATTCTTGATATATCAAACGCCGTCGATAAAGTATCGCATAGGGCCTACTTTACAAGACTTGCACCTACGGTATAACTGGAAATGTTTTCTCGATCATTAAATCATTTCTCATAATATTCCTCATAAGAGTAGTGGTTGATGGGCAGAAAGAGACCCTCAGTATTAATGCTGGAGTCCCTCAGGGGACGATCCTAGGTCCAACTCTCTTCCTGATCTACATCAATGATCTCCCGAAACACATATTATTCGTTCACATCTATGCTGATGACACAATCATCTATGGCAACACATCAAAGGGCATAAATGACAAAGTTCCCTCTGATTCTCTCTCCTCTGATCTTGAGCGCGTGGTACAGTGGGCGAAGAGTTGGCTGGTTACTTTTAATGCTCTAAAGCAAGCATCTATCTTTAGATTATCAACGCTCTGATCCCCATCTGGCATCAATTGAAATAGATGGATCTCGACTAGGGGAAGCTCCATGCTTTGATAAACTTCTGGTATTGACTTTTCCTCCTGACCTGAAATGGAACACGTACATAAAGTCTATTGCCAATGACGCAGGAAAAAAATTTAGGATCCTTCTACCGCTCCAGAAGATACGTCACTACTGATGCAATTATCTACTTATATAAAAGCCAAATACGTCTAAGGATGAAGTAATGTTGCCACGTCTGGAAAGAGCTGCTAAAAACATTCGTTCCTGCCTTGACAGTACGAAATAGGTTTCGTCGCTTAGTGGGGGACGCCCTTTTTTCTTCCCTGCTACCTCTCTCCAACAGGAGAGACGTTGCCAGACTTTTTATAGTTACTTTCGTGGGGAGTGCTCGTCTGAGCTCCAATCCCTGGTCCTGCCTCGCCGATATTTGACGAAAAATATCGTCTAGCTGAAACCACTGTCCAAAATTTTCCCCGCTCTTTATCTGTGCCAAAACCAAAACGTAGATTCTATGAAGAACGTTTCTTCTCTTAGAAGTGCACGCCTGGGGAACTGTTTCCTCTGCCAGTTTCCTACCTGACTACAACTTGGATGTCTTCAAGTCACACATAAACTAATTCCTAGTGAACCGTCCCCTTAAGTATACACTTTATCAAATCTCAACATTAACGTACTGTACACGCAATAACCCTTACCCACGAGTGGCTTCCAGGCCTTGATAGGTGGTTACCACCTTGTAAAAAAATCTGTTGAATAGAGGTATTGGTTCGCAATTATTTGAAATTTCGGCAGCATTTTGCCGACTACCATTGACAATCTACTTATGGACGTAGACTTTTGTCTAATCGAAAACGTCAATCATTCAATCAAATAAATGTTTTGACCTTCTTGTTCGTGTGGCGCCTTACGAACACGCCTGATTATGTTTATGCTTATTTAATAGATTCGAGGTTTTACTATCATTGTTTTCCGATCAAGTACTGTCGTCTACAGCGTTTAAAATAGTATAATGTGACTTGTGCCATGAAATTTCCGATTTCCGTATGGTGTGTAGTATGTTTCGTTATAACGTATTTTTGGCCATTTTGGAATTTGATGTACGCTTACCTTTTTATTTTTAATACTTTTAATAATCATAATAAATCATATAATAATATACGATAATATAATCACATATAAATTATCTATACACCCGGGAAATGTTATGGGCACATCATATTAAATCCATTCTTACTATACATATCCACAACTCTAAATAAAACAGGTAGTACTATTCAACAGATCGTACACATCTATTGCAATGCTTTTTGTCCTCTTTCTAACTATATACACGAAACAATGAACACGGACAAGTGCAAGCAATGTTTCTATAGAGAGAGTTGAGAATACGTTTACGATCATGCTTCACATATCTTGGTGGTACAATCTGTCGACAATAAAATATAAAATGAAAAGACACTGCCTATATGGTGTTATTCGATAAATTAGTCTCTAACTTGATGACTATAAATATATACGCAGATTTGAATTATAAAATAAAGACTAGTAAATCAGAAAAAGAAACTTCTGTTCGGCACAATTTATTCCTCCTCCAATATATCGACAACCAAGTATTAAACGCACATGGCAATCGCTGGTATTGACTTCATACAATAAAATCAGTTCCATCAACGGTTCGCGATCTAAATTTAATTGTATACGAAATAACTATTATTAAATGACAACACCGGTAAGAACGGTCTTTAAAATCAAAAATAACATCGCGTAAGGCTATAAATGTCAAACAAGACATAAGGAAACAGTTATGTTTGTTAGGCTAAATTCCGTGTAGTTTTCTTTAATTATATTTTTTTTACTTTATATTTTCTTAGGAAGAGAATTATACTGGCACATGACAATTTAATACAATAACCTATAATTACAGCAAATTATGCACTTGAACATGTAAGAGAATACTGTGAGCATGAGAACAAAATATATATTTTGAGCCAAAAATAGAAACATATAATTTCTAAAGATACCACTTTTTACGATTATCTTTTATAACAGAAATATAAATTGTAATTTTACAATTGGTCATTACATTTCTAACATACCCACACACACGCGCATATATACACATATATATGAATACATACATATGCATATATATATATATATATATTTATATATATGTATGTGTATATGCACATGCATATATACATATCAGAAATGTGTATATATCTATTCATGTGTTTATGCATACCTCATTTCTCAGCATTATTCCCAGTCAAGCCTCGGCTCTTCGATTCAAGAGACGAGCGGGTAGGCATTTCGAAACTCTCACCTCGAAATTACACACACAGCTACGCTTCCAGATGTATAGATTTTCTCTTGATATATTCAAATCATTTTATATCTGTATATAAAAATCATTTTCTAGGTTATTTCATAATGTTAAATACTTTTTAAATTAAGTGTCATTCAGAGTATTGTTTTCACATCAAGTAGATGAATGACAATCAATTCAATAATATATATATATAATGCCATTGTATACATATATATATATATATATTTACAATTGGTCATTACATTTCTAACATACCCACACACACGCACATATATACACATATATATGAATACATACATATGCATATATATATATATTTATATATATATATGTCTGTGTATATGCACATGCATATATACATATCAGAAATGTGTATATATCTATTCATTCAGAGTATTGTTTTCCCATCAAGTAGATGAATGACAATCAATTCAATAATATATATATATATATATATATATATATATATATAATGGCATTCTATATATATATATATATATATATATATATATATATATATCTCCATATAAACAATTAATAAAAAAAAACATTTTTCACGGAATCTATTACACTGTACAGAATTATCTACGGCCGTAGCATTATATAAATTAAATAAGCTCCTAGATCACGTTTAAATTTACAGAGAACTTCTTCAATCGGAAAAATCTATAGACTCATTACAAAACATATTTAAAAAAAAAAACAAGAAAATCGCACATTTGTAAGCATTTCTACGAACATATTGTAAGCAAGATAAATCAGCATAGAACGACTACGTATGCAAACAAGAACTATTTTTCATAAACAAATTAGAACAATATATTTACTTGGGAATGAACATATAGCAGCATGCAAAAATATGCAATATATTAAGATTTGCAAATATGTGAACGTAAAACCTACATTAAATGAAAAGTAGACACACTCAAATGTCTCGGAGCTTCTTAAAATAGATGTTCAATAACTTTTTACGAAGAATTAGAATAATATTTATTTGAATGCATATTCGATGTATTAAAAATGTATGTAAGGTGATCAATACAAATCTAATGTCTTACAGTAGCTTATATCATAATCTGCTTAATAAACGCTTCAAATATTAGATGAAATATATGTAATAAAACTAACAAAATATATACTTACATATAACCTTGAATTTAAACAGGCATCAATGTTCATATAAACCATTAACACAATGAATATGTATCAGAAGTCTCTGTCAAACGCAAAGCAGTGCCACCTTTTGGTTAAAACGTCAAGCAGAGTGTCGCTAGTCACAAGTTGAGTAAAGTAGAGTTCACAACACGAGATACACGTTTGCTTCTCTATTCGCATGTCTTAAACGTTTCTTCCACTCCTCCCAGCGACTTGTCAATTATAATGTTTAGGGCACACCCAATTTGCATATACCAGACGAGACTACTCAAGATCTACGATTAACCGAAGGCTTTAAAATACAACAACCACCACATTGCCCTCTTTTTTGATTTGTTTCTGTCTTTTAGCCTGCTGCTGAAACAGATCCTAATCCGTTTCTTATGTAGGTCCTGTCGATGTCTATCACAGAATATAATACTGAAAGTTCGCAAGAATGATCATAATAATAATAATAAGAAGAAGAAGGAGAAGAAGAAGAAGAAGAAGAAGAAGAAAAAGAAGAAAAACAAGAGAAAGAAGAAAAAAAGAGAATTCACCATTGTAAAAAGTAAGTACATCCAATTTTCGCTAATAATTGAAAATACTTTATCTATTTAATTAGAAATGTTTATTACCAAAATTATTGTATAGCAATCCCACTGAGACTCGAAAAACATATTCATTAATATTATGCACATCTTCACTCAACGTAAGTTGATCTAGGGGTTACTTTCAGCAGACATGTAACGCTCGTTTACATTATTTGGCCTTTAATCTTCATTTTCTAGGAACATTCGAAATTTTAATCAAAAGACTAATACTAAACAAACAAACTCAACTCCACTAATATATTCCACCGTAACAGATTACATGATAACTTTAAATCGCACTAAAATGTGCCTAAAAATATCATTCATACGTATGTACTCCTCGCTCCTAAAACAAAACTAAGTTTCATTATTTACTGCTACCAGAACCCGTTAACAGTCGCTGCCCGGTTAAAGCCTCCCCCCTAGAAAAACAATTACACAAAAGTAGTTGTCTGTGCCCCCCTGCTGTCTCTGAATAAATGCGGACACTCGCGGCCGTGGCTAAAATGAAATAATCGAGCTTACACGGGTGAGTAATGAGTATTTTTGTCGATAACATACAGGTATTGTTTGAAACATAAAAAAAAAAAACAAATACGGAAACGCGTAAATCAGTATATATTAATAAAAGTACGAAAATGACCCATTAGAATAATAATGGAAAGTATAATCAGATGCTTTATTAGTTAGGGAGTGTTATTGTATATGGACTGTTTTGTGGGATCGAAATCAGTGATCGCACTCCTAGCTGTTTACGTATGTTGTGTAAGTATTCCTCTTCTATCCTACTGGTCCAGCAATAATATTAAATTACATTTCCGTTTTATGTCGTCTATTTTAATGTATAAAACAAAACAATTGGGACGTTCTCCCTTCAGATCATTGAGTAGTGGCATGTAAATAATGGTGTGTGGAATAGACATCCCAAACTCCCCATGTTAACAACGGCTTTCGGAATAGACACCACTGACCTCCCACATCCTAAAAACAACGTTCAGAATAAACACACTTAGCATCCGTATTTAAAAACACGGTATTCGGTGAAGATAAAGTAATTCTTCAAAATGTTACCGTGGTAATCGTAGAAAGACTACCTACCTGCAAAAGCTAAGAAAAGAAAACGAAAATTGAGAGATTCAGTGTCGGAAGGAGAAGAGTAGATTTGAATATAGCGGTGCCTACAAACATGGAAGCCAGTGAATTACAGTGCATGATACAGGTCCTTATTGATTGAGATTGTCGGACTGACTTCCTCATCTTGGTTGTTATTGTCACAACGTTTCGGCCGTTTTGCCCTCCGGCCTTCGTCAGGTGAACGGTTTGTTAGGAGTCTCGAACCCAACCCTTTATTATTATTACGGGGGTACCGTGTTCGGACTCCAGCGAGGCTTTGGGACATAGTTGCTGATTCTCTGTTTTTCAATGTTACTTTTTTTAACTGCCTTCGTTCAGGATTGAACTCAGCACCTTTGGGTAACTGTAAACTTTGATACAACGTCTAGGACCACTCGGCCATATGTCACTAGGACAATTCTTAGTTGGTTTTTGTTAATGTTAAACCTATGTTGTTATTCAAGGTTTTCTCTCTCTATCAGAGGTGTCCAAATTGCATTCAGCTCTATGCTTGGTTTGCTCAGTAGGTTGTTATGTCCGAGCATATGAGCTGTTTCTTTAAGTTTTCTCACTTTCCAGTGGGTCTCTCTGTTTATTATTTTTACTTCATCCCATAGGGGGCGATGATCCCCCCTCTCCATCCAGACATGGTTGGCTATACCCGATTTTTCCGTCTCCCCTTTAGTTACCGCTTTTCGGTGTTCTTCCACCTTTACTTTAAGGGGGCGGCATGTTTCACCCTTGTAAACCTTTCTGCAACTGCATGGGATGGAGTATATGCAGTTTTTGGTCATGTTCTCCTCCATGTGGGGCTTCACTCGTACCAGGTGTCGTCTGAGTGTTGACTCGCTTTTGAATACCGTCCTGATGTTGTAGGGGGCACATATTCTCTGAATCTTTTCGGAGATGCCTCGTATGTATGGTAGGCAGACCGTTGGAGGTTTTTGGGTTTCATTCTCCTCTCTTATACTATTAACACGTCTGGTGGATAGTATGCTATCGGGGTAGTTGTTACGACGGAGGGTATTCTTCAACCTGACCATTTCTTGGTGGTATGTAATGGTGTCACTACTTATTGTCTCTGCTCGATGTTGTAAGCAGCGTGCGATTCCATGTTTGATACTGTATGGGTGATGGGAGTTGAAGTTTAGGTATTGTCCGGTGAAGGTAGGCTTGCGATATACGGATGTCTTAAACCCATGCTCTGTGCGTGATATGAGTATATCAAGGAAGGCCAGTTGGTTATCTTGTTCTTTCTCCATTGTGAACTGTATCGATGGTCTTATTGAGTTCACATGATCTAGGAGAGCCTGGATGTCTTCCTGATGGGGCCAGAGTATGAAGGTGGCATCAACGTATCTTAGCCACATGGTGGGCTTTAAGGGAGCTGAACCTAAGGCCATGTCTTCGAAGTATTCCATGTATATGTTCGCCATCACTGGTGATAATGGCGAGCCCATAGCTAGTCCCTCCTCTTGTCGATATAGGTCAGTACCCATTCTGAAGTAGGTTGTTTCTATGCTGAATGTCAGCATTTCCATTAAGTTTGGCAATGGTACACATGTGCGCTCTTCTATGGAGAGGTCCGCAGCTAGTTTGTCTTGAATTACTGCTAGTGCCTCACTAGTTGGGACTTTAGTGAACAGGCTAACCACATCTAGGCTTACCATTTGATTTGTACTGATGTGTGCTCCCTTGATCAGTTCCGTGAAGTGGGCAGCATTCTTTACATGTGTTGCTGACTTGCCTGCTAATGGGTTTATTATATCCACAAGGTACCTGCTCAGTGGGTGGCATGATGAGCCTCGGCAGCTCACTATGGGTCTGAGTGGAATACCGTCTTTGTGTATCTTAGGGAGACCGTACATATGTGGTAGCTTACTGTAATGCTGGACCAGCTGTCTATATCTCATCGGAGCGATGTGTTCCTTGTTTTTCGTAAGGATTTGTAACAGCATTCTTTCGGTTTTCAAAGTTGGGTCCTTCTTTATTTTACCGTAGCTACCCCATCACCCATACAGTATCAAACATGGAATCGCACGCTGCTTACAACATCGAGCAGAGACAATAAGTAGTGACACCATTACATACCACCAAGAAATGGTCAGGTTGAAGAATACCCTCCGTCGTAACAACTACCCCGATAGCATACTATCCACCAGACGTGTTAATAGTATAAGAGAGGAGAATGAAACCCAAAAACCTCCAACGGTCTGCCTACCATACATACGAGGCATCTCCGAAAAGATTCAGAGAATATGTGCCCCCTACAACATCAGGACGGCATTCAAAAGCGAGTCAACACTCAGACGACACCTGGTACGAGTGAAGCCCCACGTGGAGGAGAACATGACCAAAAACTGCATATACTCCATCCCATGCAGTTGCAGAAAGGTTTACAAGGGTGAAAAATGCCGCCACCTTAAAGTAAGGGTGGAAGAACACCGAAAAGCGGTAACTAAAGGGGAGACGGAAAAATCGGGTATAGCCAACCATGTCTGGATGGAGAGGGGGGATCATCGCCCCCTATAGGATGAAGTAAAAATAATAAACAGAGAGACCCACTGGAAAGTGAGAAAACTTAAAGAAACAGCTCACATGCTCGGACATAACAACCTACTGAGCAAACCAAGCATAGAGCTGAATGCAATTTGGACACCTCTGATAGAGAGAGAAAACCTTGAATAACAACATAGGTTTAACATTAACAAAAAACAACTAAGAATTGTCCTAGTGACATATGGCCGAGTGGTCCTAGACGTTGTATCAAAGTTTACAGTTACTGCTGAGTTCAATCCTGAACGAAGGCAGTGAAAAAAAGTAACATTGAAAAACAGAGAATCAGCAACTATGTCCCAAAGCCTAGCTGGAGTCCGAACACGGTACCCCCGTAATAATAATAAAGGGTTGGGTTCGAGACTCCTAACAAACCGTTCACCTGACGAAGGCCGGAGGGCAAAACGGCCGAAACGTTGTGACAATAATAACCAAGATGAGGAAGTCAGTCCGACAATCTCAATCAATGAAAACAACTCATCTCAAAAATACAGACAATTACTATCGAATCGGTACGGACCCGACATTAGGATTGAATGGCGACACCTAGAAAAGCGTCATATGAAACTGGCAAGACTCGCTAACCTTCCTGTACAGATGTAGAGACTTAAAACTCATACCAGCAGGGTTGACATTAAAAACAGCAGTGGATTCCAGGAAGGCACGTAGAGTCACGGAAAGGGCAGGGCATGCCCTCGTTCGAGAAAGGATCCAACACACCCGCTGGAATAAACAAAAACTAAGGAACGAAATCTCCAACACCTTAACATCGTTCCTTGTCAAAGTGACCCAAGAGGAAGACAGGGTGAGAATCCAATCAGATCTGGATGAATCGTACAGACAAGAATATGAGAAGGTCAAAGGACGCCAAATCAAGAAGCTCACAAAGCTCAAAGACCAGAGGATTGTAACATCAAAACACCACTCACCTGTGAAAGCGGTCATCAACCTCAGCAGCCGCCAACTGAGTCACTCAGAGGAAGCAGTACTAAATAAAGGTCTCAACTTCGCAACAACAACCAAACGCGTTCCATTCTTAGATATCATAACACACATGGAAGATATAGCCCTGAGAATCCCATCAACCCAAGGTGATGAAATAAGATGGAAAGTGAGACAAGTACTCGAGAAAGCCAAGCCTCCTAAATAAAACATCTCTCGGGAAGATAGGCTGGCTATAAGAAACCTACAGGGTGACAGCAGTATAATAATTCTGCCAGCAGACAAAGGCAATGCTACTGTGGTGATGGACATGTCGGAGTACTCTGAAAAAATGGCAGGCCTTATCGCAGATGGTAGCTACGGTAAAATAAAGAAGGACCCAACTTTGAAAACCGAAAGAAAGCTGTTACAAATCCTTATGAAAAACAAGGAACACATCGCTCCGATGAGATATAGACAGCTGGTCCAGCATTACAGTAAGCTACCACATATGTACGGTCTCCCCAAGATACACAAAGACGGTATTCCACTCAGACCCATAGTGAGCTGCCGAGGCTCAGCATGCCACCCACTGAGCAGGTACCTTGTGGATATAATAAACCCATTAGCAGGCAAGTCAGCAACACATGTAAAGAATTCTGCCCACTTCACGGAACTGATCAAGGGAGCACCCATCAAATGGTAAGCCTAGATGTGGTTAGCCTGTTCACTAAAGTCCCAACTAGTGAGGCACTAGCAGTAATTCAAGACAAACTAGCTGCGGACCTCTCCATAGAAGAGCGCACATGTGTACCATTGCCAAACTTAATGGAAATGCTGACATTCAGCATAGAAACAACCTACTTCAGAATGGGTACTGACCTATATCGACAAGAGGAGGGATTAGCTATGGGCTCGCCATTATCACCAGTGATGGCGAACATATACATGGAATACTTCGAAGACATGGCCTTAGTTTCAGCTCCCTTAAAGCCCACCATGTGGCTAAGATACGTTGATGCCACCTTCATACTCTGGCCCCATCAGGAAGACATCCAGGCTCTCCTAGATCATGTGAACTCAATAAGACCATCGATACAGTTCACAATGGAGAAAGAAAAAAGATAACCAACTGGCCTTCCTTGATATACTCATATCACGCACAGAGCATAGGTTTAAGACATCCGTATATCGCAAGCCTACCTTCACCGGACAATACCTAAACTTCAACTCCCATCACCCATACAGTATCAAACATGGAATCGCACGCTGCTTACAACATCGAGCAGAGACAATAAGTAGTGACACCATTACATACCACCAAGAAATGGTCAGGTTGAAGAATACCCTCCGTCGTAACAACTACCCCGATAGCATACTATCCACCAGACGTGTTAATAGTATAAGAGAGGAGAATGAAACCCAAAAACCTCCAACGGTCTGTCTACCATACATACGAGGCATCTCCGAAAAGATTCAGAGAATATGTGCCCCCTACAACATCAGGACGGTATTCAAAAGCGAGTCAACACTCAGACGACACCTGGTACGAGTGAAGCCCCACATGGAGGAGAACATGACCAAAAACTGCATATACTCCATCCCATGCAGTTGCAGAAAGGTTTACAAGGGTGAAACATGCCGCCCCCTTTAAGTAAGGGTGGAAGAACACCGAAAAGCGGTAACTAAAGGGGAGACGGAAAAATCGGGTATAGCCAACCATGTCTGGATGGAGAGGGGGGATCATCGCCCCCTATGGGATGAAGTAAAAATAATAAACAGAGAGACCCACTGGAAAGTGAGAAAACTTAAAGAAACAGCTCACATGCTCGGACATAACAACCTACTGAGCAAACCAAGCATAGAGCTGAATGCAATTTGGACACCTCTGATAGAGAGAGAAAACCTTGAATAACAACATAGGTTTAACATTAACAAAAACCAACTAAGAATTGTCCTAGCCGAGTGGTCCTAGACGTTGTATCAAAGTTGGCCGAGTGGTCCTAGACGTTGTATCAAAGTTTACAGTTACCCAAAGGTGCTGAGTTCAATCCTGAACGAAGGCAGTGAAAAAAAGTAACATTGAAAAACAGAGAATCAGCAACTATGCCCCAAAGCCTAGCTGGAGTCCGAACACGGTACCCCCGTAATAATAATAAAGGGTTGGGTTCGAGACTCCTAACAAACCGTTCACCTGACGAAGGCCGGAGGGCAAAACGGCCGAAACGTTGTGACAATAACAACCAAGATGAGGAAGTCAGTCCGACAATCTCAATCAATGAAAACAACTCATCTAAAAAATACAGACAATTACTACAGGTCCTTATATCTCTAGAAATACGTTTTTACGCAATATTTGAATAGGAATTCCTTAATCGACATAGTGGATTCTGAGGGAAGTTGTGAAGGTGAACCAATGTGCAAATATACCCCCTCCAAAAGTTAACGTGTGAGCAATTTCGAAAGTCAGTTCACAAAAGAAATTTAAATATAATACTACACCGAATTCAGTCTCTTAATTAATGAAATTTACGTTAAAAGTGTAGGAGATGTAATCCGTCGAAAATGTTGGAAAAGCCCTAACTTCTAAACAAACTGGGAGGTTTGTTAAATGAGGTATGTCAGCACAAATTATAAATAATCTAAACAGTTTGACAAATCATAGATTATAATAACTTTAATAAACATAGTTTATTTTTCAAATGTATGCAAAAAGAAACATGAAATCAATGGATGTAAAAAATTTTAAGTACTTTTATATTTTTATGATAAGTGTGGTGAGAAAAAGTAAGCCGAAAATATAGGTAAATATAAGAGAGAGAGAGATAGATAGAGAGAGGAGAGAGAGCCAGGGAGAGTGAGAGATTAAGTTAGGGGGTATATATATATACAGCAAGAGAATCCAGTAGCTGAGTTGCCGAAACGATTATTTTTCACTCGATAACGATCGTAATTTAAAGGGCAAAGTTTTGCAATATTTGGTAACAAACGATGACAGGAACATACGCACACAGGAAGACATGTATAAATAAACAAAGGAATGCGCCAGAAAATATTAAAATGTAAATATATTGTAAGTTTACCGATTTCTTACAGATATACATTAAATATTATTTTCTTTATTGCAATAGTTAAATAAAAAAAGTTTTTATTTTGTGTGTCGGGCCAATCGCCAGAATGAATAATGTTAATGAGTGACGCAACTCTTTTAATGTGATTACTGTTCGTTTATATAGAGAAAAGTAGAATTCAATAATAAGAGAATATTCAGAGCTCAGCCAATTTGAATTGCCTAAATATCAGAAGGGAGAATTTATTTCTTTTGGGCATGGAAATTAAAGGAGTATGATATTCTATAAGTACATGATCCAGTTACGAAGAGAGCCAGGACAAAATAATTATACCTATTTCTTCCCGGCTATGATGAGTGCAGTATGAGGACTTCATAGAGTGAAAATAAGAACTAGATCCTCTAAAGATGGTGCGATTGTGATAAATTTGTTCTTATGATAAAATGTATGAGTTTATTATAACAAAGAAATGTGTCTATAATGCCGTTCTAAAGTTACATAAGGTAGTCACTAATAGTCTACACATGATATATTTTTATGTGTCATCTGTTGTTGCAAACTTACGGTACTTTGGTCCAGAAGGGAATTTCAGCTATCAAAATAGTTTATAGGCGGTAACATAATCAACACGTTGTAACTTGTTTATTAACACGAACATCTCTCGAACAAAAATAACGTAATAAAAAAACGTAATCTGTTAGTTAAATTGCCCACTCTGAGAATATCTTTCATACAATCCATACACTAATTGTTATATCGGTCATACTACCAACACATTATCCCGAATACTTCCCCCATCACATTTTTTGTTAACATCTGAAAATAATATCGCTATTACATACACAAGTACGAAAAATCATTGTAAGAAAACATTACAATTTTACATAGTGATACTTACGTTGTAATAACATATAAAAATCTAAAAACACTGTACATAAATATGAAGCAACTAAAATATTAAAAAAAACTAGCTGTACCCGGCCACGCGTTGTTGCGGCTCAGTTTGTTAAAATGGAATACATGTGAAAGTAGAGAAAAGTTTGATTCTTTTTTTCAAGAGAATGTACAAATTATTTATTTTTTTTAACAGATGTTAAGAAAATGAACAGAAAAATACTTCCATCATTTATGTATATAAAACACAAAATGGGTGTTTGTATTACTGTACACATAGATTCGAAAAAGTTGTCAAAAAAAAACAAATATATAACAAATAAATGTTATCAATGGCAAGATAAGTTACTTTTCTGCCAAACTGGATATATATATTTTTCGTGTTTTTTAACATATTTATTCAGCTCGAAAACCATACAGTGTTTACCGAATGGCGTCTCACACCCTCTTTAACACCGTAAGTATGGAAAAAGGTGTTATAAATAAAAAACTATACAAAATCCTATTAAAAACACGCCGAATATATGTCAACCTATGTCACATTAACATGTATTGAGCGAGTTATTAACAGTGTTTTATCCGGTTTTTTATTCATAACATCTTTTCCCACAGTTACCGTGTTATAGAGAGAATCAGACGCCATCTTGAATGTTCCAATACATCGGTAAACACTGTATGGTTATCGAGCTGAATAAACATGTTACATTGAATAAAAACACGAAAATATATCAAGTTAGGTAGAAGAGTAACTTATCTTGGCTTTGATAACATTTATTTGTTATATATTTGTTTTTGGACAACTTTTTCTAATCTATGTGTAGAGTAATACAAACCCCACCAAATATTTATTAAAGAAAGAAATTAAAAAAAAATTATATCGAAAGGGAAATAATCGCTAGATTTGTAACTAATCGTCTGAAATTTTCCAAAATCGCTAATTCTCCCCCCCAAAAGACTCCATAATGTTCCGTGTTTTCTCACTATGGGTTTGTATTACTGTACACATAGATTCGAAAAAGTTGTAAAAAAACAAATATATAACAAATAAATGTTATCAAAGGCAAGATAAGTTATTCTTCTACCTAACTTGATATATTTTTCGTGTTTTTATTAAATGTAACATGTTTATTCAGCTCGAAAACCATACAGTGTTTACCGATGTATTGGAACATTCAAGATGGCGTCTGATTCTCTGTTTAACACGGTAAGTGTGGGAAAAGATGTTATAAATAGAAAAACGGATAAAACACTGTTAAGAAATCGCTCAATACATGTTAATGTGACATAGGTTGACATATATTTGGCGTGTTTTTAATAGTATTTTGTATAGTTTTTTTTTTAATTTATAACACCTTTGTCTATACTTACGGTGTTAAAAAGGGTGTGAGACGCCATCTTGAATTTTCGAATACATCGGTAAACACTGTATGGTTATTGAGCTGACTAAATATGTTACATTGAATAAAAACACGAAAAATATAGCCTGTTTAGCAGAAAAGTAACTTATCTTGGCTTTGATAGCATTTATTTGTTATATATTTGTTTTATCTTTACAACTTTTTCGAATCTATGTGTACAGTACTACAAACCCCCCTCGGAGGTTGGAATGCCCCCCACCTCAAATGTACTTGGGAAAATCGATTTTAGAGTGAGATTTAAGAATGGTTAGCGGAAAAAAAGTTGAAAAACAAAACAAATAAGCAATAAATAATTATTACCGAAGGCAATAAATGCTATTTTTTTTTACTTACATGAATCAGTTTACTTTATGTTTGAAAGTATATACAATCGTTTTTTTTATTTTTTAATAAAAGTATAAAATAAAAGAAAAAGAAGTATTATCGTGTGAAAAAGTAAAGGAACGTGGCACAAATAGAGTTGGATACACAAGTAAGAGTAGTAGAGTGATAGAGTGTAAGTAAAACCTGGAATATCAGGTTGTTTCGTTTCGTTTTAACAATGGAAAGAGCAGAAAATGGAGAGAAATGAAAGAAAGAAGGAAAGGCGGAAAGGAACGATTATGAAGGAAGTTTGGTAAGAAATAGCTTTACAAAAGTGAAATATCGTGTAGACTGAAAACATAGTAGAGTAGTCCTCCCACCACCATCAGCACAAAAAAAAAAATGAAAATGTGACGATGTTAAATATACCGTAGCGTAAATCGCAGCATAGCGTTTAAGTTGTGGTTATGTTTATGGAAAGAAAGAGAAACGTAGGGAAGTACCCCCACCACCATCACCCATAAAGCAAAAAGACAACGAAAGGTAAGAAAGAAAGAAAGAAAGAAAGAAAGCACGTAAGGAAAAAGCAAAACGGAAGTTGTGTTTGTGTAAGTTTGGTGCGTTTCACGTAAATGTCAATTCAGGTTTTCATTAAACTCTAACCACGCGGGTTATAACGAAATCGAAGTAATGTAATTGTGAATTCAATTCCAGGTAACGGATTGTGTTGTGGTTGAATCTAATTATATTATAATAAATGCTTTATAAATTGTGTTTATGTTTTATGCTAACCAATGGCAAAGTAAGCGTGGTTCGTTTCAGCGTAAGTCCAGTCCAGTTTTTAGATAAATTCTAACCGGTGGTCGGTTTTAAATGTCTCCTGAATTCAATTCCAGGTAACGGATTGTGTTCTGTTTGAATCTAATTTTATTATAATAAATGCTTTATAAATTGTGTTTATGTTTTATCCTAACCAATGGCAAAGTAAGCGTGGTTCGTTTCAGCGTAAGTCCAGTCCAGTTTTTAGAAAAATTCTAACCGGCGGTCGGTTTTAAATGTCTCCTGTGAACGGTATGGAACGGTGTAAGTGAGTGGCGGTGGTAGGATGAATTTGTTAGAGAGAGTTTACTTTACTACTTCCATTAAATGTAACCGATTTTTACAGTGGACTCTCACCAGACAGAATATAGGAAAATCTGATCAGCGAGATACTTGATATCTAATAACCCTATAACATACGGCAGATGTCCTGATTCAGTTTGTGAATGATACGGCTGCACCAAATGTATACAGGTGCATTCCTATAAAGGTCAAAGACGGAGGGGAAAAATGAGTTCATTTTATTTATATAGAGATAATATATTATTAATGAAGCTGTAATATTCTAATTCCCAAGGTTTATAAAGGGTATTATTAATAGTATTATTATTATTATCATTAGTATTATTGTTGTTGTTATTATTATTAATATTATTATTATTATTATTATTATTATTATTATTATTATTATTATTATTATTATTATTATTATTATTACTCAGCCACGTCCATAACACGTGGCTACATTTTCATCAGCATTCCATACTTATACATATTTGTAAAGATTATACATCGACACATTTTTTTTTTAATTTTAGCAGACATAATCGCCTGATAACGGATGGAAAATTCCTGTAAAATGCTCAGAAAATAATAGAATGGCAAGAAGAACACGGATCCTATATGTCACGGTTCGACAGAAAGGTATAGATGACAATAGAAAAATTAGAAAACAAAAACATCGCAAGGTTAATCTAATAGAGACAAGTTTTTATCTTATATGTGTTAAAAAAATATGCTGCCTATATATATATATATATATATATATATATATATATATATATATGTGTATATATATATATACATAACTACTTAATTTACTCAAATAACATTATTATAGAAAAGTATACATTTATGCGTAAACTTTAAGTATTTACTTGAAAAGTGCTTACTACGTAGGTAGAACTAGTTAGTAAGTTATTAAATATATATGGCGATTAAGCTACACTGAATATTCTACGTTTCATCCACTAAAGGACTACTCAAACTTATGCGTATAAGCCTGAAGAGTCATAGAGTGGATGAAACGCGTAATATTCAGTGTAGCTTAATCGCCATATATATTTTATAACTTACTATATATATATATATATATTTATGCAAATCGATAAATATATATGCATGTATATATATATATATACATACATACATACATATTATGATAGAAAAATGCGAGCATGAAAAGTAATATGGTTAAGCTTAAAGATTGAAAAGTAAACGACTAGATGTTAAAACTGAAAAAGAAAACAACGAGCTATTATATTAAAAAATATAATAAATGTATAACTTGATATACTGCAGTATAAAGAATTGATTAAACAATGTTAATAATTAAATTTTAAAAACACCTGAATGTTGCAATATTTTAAGTTATAAATTTATTATATTGTTTACCATATTATTTTTTTCTTTTCTGTTCTAGTTTAACAACTAGTATTTTATTTTCCATGTTTTAGCTTATCCATATTTCTTTCCATGCACGAATTCTTCTATTGTAAAGCATGATTTTTTCAGGCTCCCACTAAATTCACTTGTTCTTTGTTTAATGTCAGTCTGATTTTTCCCCCGTAAATCTTATGCAATAACAATGTACGCCACTCGTCTGCTTTCAATATAACCACCCAATTATCACTCTTTCGTGCTCTTTTTTCTCTCTGGTGTGCTTATTACTTCTGTTTTCGCAAAAATAGCAGCAGTAGTCGCTGTAGCGTCGTGGTTGATATGGAAACCCGCCATTGTTTAAAATGTAATCGATAAATTAGTGAGCTGCGTAGCTTTAACGCAGTTCCAAATGACTAAAATTGCCACTATATATATATATATATATATATATATATATATATATATATATATATATATAATTATTATTTTTTTTTTACTATAATAATTAAATAATTAAATACCTATGCGTGTGTGTGTTGGTTGTTCTAAAATAAAAGCCTTTATATATTGTTTTACTAAACTAGTCGAGGAAGTACGTTGATGTTTGTTATACCATTAAAACAATCAAATCTAATGGTCCTAGATTTATACTTTTATGTAGTCTCCGCAATTTCCAAAGAATGTCGGACAGGAACTCAATGACTCGTCTCTTTCTGACGCAGATCTATGACACGTGATAATTTCTTATAGTGTCACACCGCTTATAATCACTACCGGAAGACGAAACTTTCAGATAATTAATTCGAAAATAAATTATCACAAGGCAATTTGCAATCTGTTCTGACCCATTCGAGCAGAATTACATATGGGGTTGTTACTTTGGGAAATACTGTCATATATACGTATAAAATGGTGAAGTACTCAAACTCGATAAGCTTTATATATATATATATATATATATATATATATATATATATATATATACAAATATATATATATATATATGTATATACAAATGGCATTTTGCGCATGTGTTTGTGTTTATGTGTGCATGAAATCAACTGTTTTATATGGACTCCTAAACGAATAGGCAGATTTATTTTGTCAATATCACAAATTTCCATAGAAAATAATAGAAGACACTGTTCGAAAATCACTCTCCCCCCCCCAAAAAAAAAGATTAAAAAACGATCTTTTACTTTTTAAAAATTAACACGTATATACAGCATTATATAACAATGGTGTAGTCACCGTGAATCAGAAATCCCTGATTTATGAATACCACAGTAAATTTATATTTAAAGTCATTGTCACGTCCGACATGAATGTTCTGTCAGCTTTAAATTAAACCTTGATATTAAAATTTGAATTTTATACATTAATGCAAGCTATTATATAAAAACTCGTTTTAAAATTAACAATAAGTTACCTAAATGTTATTGTATCTAACAACGTAATGTGCTCTACGGCACTACGGAGACCTATGTGAGGATTCCTTCCCGCTGCACTGTGCTGGGTGTCTGACTTGGTAGCTTAAAATCAACTTAATTTATTTACAAATGTTCAATTACATCTATTTCTATGATAAATGCATTGGAAGTGTGGGGCAATCACTTTTCTTTGGCGACGTCTGCTCTTTTTACAATTATATATACATATATATATATATATATATACATCTCTCTCTCTATATATATATATTCTATATATATATATATATATATATATATATATATATATATATATATATACTTTATTGATTTACACAAGCGTACACTAGGAATTACTTTGCCCAATTAATATATTTACATTTTTTTATATATTTACATATATACTAGCATGAATTCCCGGCGTTGCCCGGGTGTTGGGAGGTGTATGTTGAGCAAAAAAAAAGCGGCCAATTTTTTAAACTTTGACCCCTATTATGATTCCTTAAAATTTAGTGTTTTGGGCATAAATAAGTTATTAAGTAAGACTAATCTCCATAGAACTGATATCTGAAAGTTCAAGTGTTTAGACTCAAAATTATCGGAGGCGTTTTGTAGAGGTCTCAAAGGTTAAATCATTGAACTTTGACCACTAAATCGCCAAATTTTTTGCCGAAAACAGATCGCATTGATCTTACTAAATCTAAGTACCCTGTATGTCAAATTTCGAGTCTGTAGACTAAAAATTGAGAGAGTTATTGCGTAGGGAAATGTACACACACAGACACGCAGACAGACAGATACATACACACGTTCACTTATATGTATATATATAAATATACATATATATATGTATATATATATATATATATATATATATATATATATATATATATATATAAGTGAGCGTGCGTATGTATCTGTCTGCCTGTGTGTCTGAGTGTGTACATTTCCCTTCGCAATAACTCTCTCAATTTTTAGTCTACAGACTCGAAATTTGACATACAGGGTACTTAGATTTGGAAGATCAATATATATATATATATATATATATATATATATATATATATATATATATATACATATATATATATATATATATATATATATACGCATGAGTGTCCGGCGTCGCCCGTGTGTTTGGAGATGTACGTTGAGCAAAAAAAAAAACTGTCCATTCTTAACTTTGACCCCTATTATGACGCTTAAAACTGATTGTTTTAGGCCTAAATAAAGTTATTAAGTTGGATCCATGTCAATGGAAGCCATATCTATAATTTCATCTGTTTCGACCCAAAATTGCTGGAGGAGTTTGGTAGAATTCTCAAAGGTCAAATCTGAAGTTTGACCTCTTAACAGCCAAATTTCTGATCGAAAACCGAACACATCGAATTTTCCCGATACTCAGTACACTATATTTACAAATTTCGAGTCTGTAGACTAAAATTGAGAGAGGTATTTCGTAGAGAAATGTACACAGACACACAGACAGACAAAAAGACACAAATACACATTCACTTTTATAGATATATAGATTTCCCACATAAACTTAAAAGATTATCAATAGTTTATACATCTTACTATGTATACAGTGTGTACGTAACATGGTCTTCGCTTGAGAAAATTGCATTTAATATTTTGTACCCGCTTTTGCTCCTATGTTCAATTTCTGTCATAAAAATATTTCTGGTCTTGCCTGTATTCATACCGTCCGACCCAAAAATATCATTAAAAAAATCATCGAACTGACAGGCAATTAGATTAAAGCTCTTGAAAAATGAATACAAATAATTAGAGACGGAAATCGAATTTATTTCAGCAATTTCGTTTAACTTGCTGATATAAAAGATTTTCGATTAAGTTCTTAAAAGCTTCTATAACCGTGCATCCACAAATATTTTTATATTTCAAGGAAGTAGACTTTTACTTAGTAACGATTTCTATATAACGTAAAGTTCTTAGTATTTATGTAGTTAATTTTAGACTGGTATATGGTGAAATAGAGGATGAATAGTGATATTGATGCAAATATATTATACGCGAAATTAACAAATCAAACAATATTGCACATTTTCACTATTTGTTGCTCAAATGTCAACAGTGGACTTTAATATTTTCTTAAATATCGAAATTTCATTGGCACATTTAAATGCTATCTTCAGAATTACTTGTATAATTGGAAATGTTCCGTCATGCGACCAACTTATTCTTAAGCGAACTGACAACTGACAATGAATGAGTCAATGAACACTATTATGCTCATTGAAATGACTGAGATTCATTCACTTCTTTTTTCGATACATTGACGAAATGGTTTTGTTTATAGAACAAGAAATATGCGAATATTAAGCTGTACCCATATATCAAAAATATTCCCGGATTCACAAAAAAATAGCCTCGAAATAAAATTCGGTTAGCGCAGTAAATAAAAGTTTTAAAACATAAAACATATAATAATCTAATTTTTAATGGCTTCTCTTTATAGCAGTCTGTATGTGGATGGCGATATTTTACTTTTTTTCGAATTCTTCTTTTGTATCAACTATGGGTTTATTAAGCAAAACAATATTAAATTTTACATATTTTTCAAGGTATCCCACTCACCAGGGCCAAGAGGCCACTGGAGCTCAAGGGTTAAAGAGTGTAGACTGGTCAAAAAGAAAATATAGTAATCGTTGGAAGTGTAAATCTTGTAAATTGGATTACTTAAGGGGGCGGTTCATCAAGAACTTGTTTACGTTGGACTTGAAGACGGGTATATTGTAGTCAGCTGGAAAGCAGGTAAATGGAATACAGTTCAACGGGTGTGCAGTTCTAAGAAAGAACATTTGTTTATAGAATGTATATTTAGGTTTATGCACAAATTAATGTGGAGGGTATTATTGATAGTGTGTATAGTCAGACGAGTATTTCTCATGATATTAGGGGGCATTAATTCTAAAACAAAACATACATTTGTGGCATCATTTATTGAAATTACAACATGTGCCCAATAATTCAAGCTAACATATGAGAATTGATTTTACACATTCCTCATTTATTATTACTACCTTTCAGTATATGCTGTCCTTTTAGCTACAGCGTCGTACACGACAGAATGAAACTATATACTTAATTTCGCATTCAACATTACAAAACTAGCCAAATTATAACAAATTCAATCTAGATTAATTGCAGATTGATGCTAATAAGAACATTATTTTCAATATCACTATGAGATCTCCTGACTGCTGGTAGGGATTTACATATTGAAATATTAAGGGGCATGCCGAGATTGAAGAGGGTCTATAGCGATGTCCATTCAACAAAAATACTATGTACTGAAATTTAAGTGAATTTTCTAATAATAAAACAGATAATAGAGCACAGCTGTCTTCAAAAAAATATATATGTTCTATCTTGTATGTAGCCTAAAAAACATTTTTGAAATTAGGTGAAATTTATTAAGGTATGTAAGGATTATATGCAAAATCAAAACTTCTATTAAAATGTTTAATCGATATATCTATTTAGTGCCGTCTCAACATTTAAATAAATGAATTACCCTGCTTGCATATGAGGCGTATGGTATTATTTAAACTCTCGTTAAATATATAATACTTGGAGTGAAAACATACTAAAACTTACTAAAATTACTTCGCATAATCTTAAATTAGAATGATAAAATAAGTTTAATGTGAGATTAATAGTAATTAAAACTCGATGAGAGATCGAAATATCCTACATCCCTTAATATGCAACGTAATAAGTTATTATACAAAATTAGATTGTATAGTGTAACTACTTATATAGTATATGATTACTTTTGTGTATGGGTAGCTGGTTAATTTAAAAGTGCATTAATTTACTTATTTATCTGGAGCGGTGACGTGTTAATTTAAAGTGGTCGCTGGCAAAATGTATAGTTGTATTTCTGCAGTTAAAGTTTTTTTTTTCTTGTGGACTAGGTTTCTAAACATACTCTACATTGTACAGAGTACATAGATAATACGGTTAGATTATATCTAAAAACTGTATAGTCTGCTAATAACTACAGAAAACTTTAAATTAGTTTTATGAACTTCGTAAACACTTTTATATCAAGTAAAATAAAAATAAGTAATGGGAATCAGATATAGTAAACGTTGAAGATAATATGAATAAAGTAATAGAAAACTAATAGACAATAATTATTTCTTTATAGAGTATTCTAATAGAACTCATGCATGACACGTAGTAAGTATTTAGAAAAGAAAAAAATTGTAAGTAATAATCTTCTTTTTCAATTAAGTAAACATTTCTATACTTTCATTTGAATAATTATGTACACATGTTATTAATTTACCAAAAGTATTAACATTTTGTGTTATATGAAGTATGTTCTACATTGTAGGTGAAAACATAAAATAAGAGTGTAAATATATAGGTAGCTTACATTAAAGCAGTATAGAAAAGCCGAAACAGTGTCTACTGATTAACTGTTTTAGCTTAGTAAATAATATTACTCCCACACAGTTAGAAATAAAACCTTCCTAGACGGAACTATTAATTTGTCAATTAATTTTTTAAAATCTGAGTGTTCCAATATTTTAAGTCATAAATTTATTATATTTTTTACTATATTATTTTTTCCTGAACTACAATAACGTATGTATTAAATTAAAATAGACCAATGGCGAATGTATTAAATTAGAATAGACAAATGTTCAAATAAATATTTGTATCAAAAATGTATAGATTTATACGTTAATTGTTGTTATTACTTAGCAAAATAACGTTTCTTAATAATAAATTTTGGGAATTGGATATGAAGTATAAGATATATAACAGCTAGATGATCATTAACTCATATACAATTTAAATCTCAGGAAATAAATATATTTATCATTTTTAGATTATATTAACAAAAATAAATCTATGCCTAGGAAAATTAATTATATGTTTTGATTTTGAAAAAAAAGAAGCTATTTTCGTATTTTGCAAAAAAAAAAAATACAAGATTTAACGATAAATTTGTCGCACTTAAAAAAACAACTCAACAAATGTATTTTCAGAATTTTATTGAGACATCTATTCTGGTAATGTAGTTATGTGTATCTATTGATTGTAAATACGGTCAGCCTCAATCACGTCATAGATATAACCCGAGACTAGGACCATCCATTTTCAACAAGCGTTGGCTGGCGTTTTGTGAATACTCGGCCGATGGCGGCGATTAGGATGGTTTTGGTGATATATGAAGTCATAGTTGTGATGTTCTCAATGTATGCGCGAAAGAAGTAGTTCAGCAGGTGACGGTCGGAGGAGGAGGGTAGCACTGAAGAAGTGTAATAAGTCGTATCACTCCTTCTTAAACCAACCTTGGATCTCTTTGGACTGAGGTCTGCTGGCAGCGATCTAATGGCACCAGGAAATCAACACACCCTTTAGCACATCCAGATATACGTTGTTGACTTATGAGCCGACTACGACCACGATAGGTTGCATGATGTGGTACTCACTTGAAACCACAGCTATGAGCCAAACCATCATCGGACACTTCTTTGTGATCTGCTCTCAAGAGGTTGGCAATCCAGATTTGCATTTTGACGATGCTGGCAATGCCCCTTTTCCCATGGCAGCTCGTTTGAGAAAATGAGTTCTAAACCCCGCGCATCCCCGATCTCGCTCGTTGAATATTGTGTAACTTAAAGGCATGATAAAACTCCTATCGCTCTTGAGGTTTGTACAAAACTAGCCAAGTAGTAGACAATCTACAAAAAAAAATTACAAAACCGGTTTCCATCAAACGGAAATGGAAACATGTCGTCTTTTCTGGGGAGAATATTTTATCATCTACTTTTATCGAACATTTTTCATTAATTAATGCAACACTATAGTCGAACATGTCATATAAACTATCATTTTATATATATGAAAGATCTCTAATGGTTCAAGTATTGACTCGAACCATAATGATTCCAAATTCTTCCTGGTTACAAATTGTCTGTTTAAACTCACTTGCTATTATTTAGGGTAGTTGTGAAAATTATTCTCTTATTTCATATTTCATATCAGTTTTTCGTTTTATTCTTGCCGGGATTCGATAAAGTTATGAAAATTGCCAAAGGATGTTCACTTTTAAAACTGACACTATGACTTAAATAGACGATCTTATCACATTCCATCAACGCAGATATCTTTACGATCATGATGCATTATTAAGCACTCGCCTTTTAAACACAGAATGCAGATTCTAATATAGAAACGAAAGTAGGTCAAGAAGATCGTTTTTTCATTTATATTTTCCTATTTTCATTTCAATCTGCCATTCCAAGTAAACATTTGGAATATTAAATAGACAGATTAGTTTTTAATTAAAGGATGCGAGGAATTAGAAATGCACGTGTTCTCACAATTTTTGAAAGCATATTGCAAAAAATGGCGCGTAAATGTCGCCTCACAGATCGAATATTGGATCTGAAATAAATGAAGACGAAAAAAATAGATGAGAAAATAAAATGTTGATGTCAATATCAATATGAAATGTTTAATTAATCTAGCGAATATAACTCAACGCATTTGTAGAGGAGAAAGTTCTCAAGTGGAAGCAGCAAATACGTGGTAATCATGACATCAGTAAGGGGTAGGGGTAGCTTAGGAAGTATTATGTGTAATAACAGTGTAAATACTTGCAATATATATATATATATTTATATATATATATATTTATATATATATATATTTATATATATATATATATATATATATATGTATGTACATCTATAAATATCTTTGGATATAAATAAATAAAAATAAATATAAATATATATAAATATATATATATGTATATATATATATATATATATATATATATATATATATATATATATATATATATATGGACATATATATATAAATAGAAGCATATGTATTTATATTATCTCTTTCTACAATCCAGCAAGTACAGTGATTTAAGATTGCCGCCAAAGCACTTGTTAGAGATGATAATATTTTCTTACAAAGCTTTTTTTATGATGTAGTACGCTTATATATATATATATATATATATATATATATATATATTCGTATATATATATTCGTATATATTATATATATTATATATATATATTATACATATTATATATATTATATATATTATATAAATTATATATATATTATATATATTTAATATATATTATATGTATGTATATATATTATATGTATGTATATATATAGTATACATATATGTGTATATATAGATGTATATATACATATGTATATATGTATATATACACAACTATATATATACATATGTATATATACAAATATATATATATATACAAATATATATATATATACAAATATATATATATATTTATATATATATATATATATATATATATATATATATATATATATATATATATATATATATATATATCACAATTTGTAGTGGATTACCCAAAATGCAGTTTTGATCATTTTATCACACTGCTTTCAAGGACATTAATTTCGAATTTTACCATGCAATTTGGAGGTTAACTTTTACCTCCTTTTCTTTAACTTCCCTTACTCTATGATTGAATTACTCAATCGATTTTTAATTGTAATTTTCCGTGTCTCCCTTACTTACGCAAATAAAGTGTAAACCATTCTATTTGCTTATATTGTCTCCTCTGAAGATATGGTTAACATCGAACTCCTATAGGATAAGGTATTAAAATCTATTTTTTGTCTCACGTAGAATAATATTTTTTTTTTATCTGAAACTCAAATATTTTACGTCATGAATTGATAAATTAATTGAGAGACTAACATTTTCTTTATATGTTGTATCTTATATATCCAGCAATTCTTATTTAGGTAGGATAATATTTATAGAATATTACTGACAATAATATCTTGTAAATCTTATAACTACAGGTTTCCATACCAACGGACCGTTTGATAATTTTATTCCGAAATATATATATATATATATATATATATATATATATATATATATATATATGTATATATATATATATATATATATATATATATATATATATATATATATATATATATAAAGCGTGACCCTCAAAAATCAGAGGACATTCAATTGTGGTCGTGAGCATTTTACAGTCAACGGAGAAAAAATCGCATAGACCCTAGTGTTTTGATGTAATGTTTTGAATATAATAACCAAGTCATGACCAAAGTTTCATTTAATTCGGACATAACACTAAGTAACAGGGTCTAATTAGAGTTAGGGCCCGTTTGTTTGGTCACCATGTATATATATATATATATATATATATATATATACATATATATATGTGTGTGTGTGTGTTTATATTTATGTGTGTGCGTTATATGTGTATGTGCATAAGCATGCTCTTAGATATCTCAATATATGCATAGCTTTTTCTCTATATTCACATACTTATATTCACAGGCGGCAAAAAGAAGGTCCGCACTTGTAATATTTTCAAAAACAGCAAATTAAAGCTAAATTTTATGTAACTGTTTAAAAAAAACTCATTTGATTGGCCTTTTTTTCTATATTTTTACCTGTTCATTGACTTTTAATTGAAATATTCTCGTGTTCAATCTATTTAAAAATAGCTTTAGCTTGAGAAGGAAAAAGAAATTCCGCACAAAGGAAAATGTTATTTAAATGTAACATTAGTGCATCAATGCAACAGAAATATACCAGGAACACAATGAACTAGTAAATACATAGTAACATAGCCCTTCTGCAATTTGACAGTCCGCAGTCTTTTGAGACTTCCTTGAATTAGACTGCAGCAATACTACGGAGAAAGGGCATCAACCTTTTCTTTAATTTTTGTCCAAAGTTCTTCCCAATTTGAAATTTTATCATTGCGTAGCTGTTGTTTGATACATGTTCGATCGAGTTGAGGTCTGGAGATTGTGCAGGCCAATGCAAACACGGAATAACATACTCTTCCAGGAATCTCTTGATATTACAAGCTGTGTGAATGAGAGCAGTATCCTGCATGGAGATGGGATTATATTCCAAATTCCGACGGACGTTAGGTAGAAAGTGCTCAATGAACGAACTATAGCCCTGGGCCATTAGTACTAATAATTCCCCACACGAAACTGAACTTCCACCACCTTGCAGCGTTGAAACCGAGCACGTAGGATTAAATTATTCGTGTTTCTTCCGACGGGCGTACTGCCTACCATCACTGCCTACCCTACTGAACTTGCTCTTGTCGCTAAATAAAACACTTTTGACCAATATGAAGAGTCATGATCTTCATGGCATCTGACGAAGTCTGGGGGCTCTTTCTGTTCTTTACACAAATCATTGGCTTGCATCTTGCAACATATTCTCGCAAATTAATTTCCATCAATCTGTTCTTGACAGTACACTTATTTAACAATATTGAACTGGTGTTGGATTTGGGGAAACGTTTTAAATCTGTTTCTTAGGCTGCAGATATTGATAGCATTATCTTTTCTGTTAGAATTAACTATATTTAGACTAAATGAAGGGGCACAACGGACACTGTGTTTTGCTGCTTCTGCACAGTCTTTCGTACTGTTTCCTCATCGCATTTCAATCTGCGGCCGATTTCTCGTTTGAATAAACCAGAAAGCTGGAGATTAATGAGCTTCTGGCCATCCTTAAGAGAAAGTCGTGTCATATACACCAAATGTTACGTTGTTTAACCGGGAACAACAACAATTACGAATAGAGATGCTGTGGTTTCTTTTTGTAGATATTTTAAACCCATTTAAGCGGATTTTAAGCGAATTTGTTGCTGCAGACTTTCTTTTTTGCCTCCTCAATTTGAAGTTATTTTTTGAAACTGACATAGACAATGGAATATTTCAATTAAAAGTCAAATATGAACATGTAAAATTATAGAGGAAACAAAGCCGAGTCAAATAAGGTATAGGTTGTCCAAACAGTTAGATTAACTTTAGCTTAAATTTGCAGTTTGTCATCACTATATATATATATATATATATATATATATATATATATATATATATACATATATATATATATATATATATATATACTAGCATGAGTGTCCGGCGTTGCCTGCGTGTATGGAATGTACGCTGACCCCCCCCCAAAAAAATAACTGTCATTTTTTTAACTTTGACCCCTATTATTACCCTTAAAATGTATTGTTTTGGGCTCAAATCAAGTTATTTAGTTAGATCCACGTCCAAGGAACCTATATAAAAAACTTCAACAGTTTTACCGTTTGTTAATGGATAAGTGGAGCCATTAGAATGTGGGGGAATATCGATGCAGGGAGAAAAAATAGACAGTAAAAATAAGCAAAAGACTATTCGACTAAAATCAAAAATAACCTCGAGGTACCTTTCGTCCGACCCTTGTCTAGAGATCACGTCGGAAGCGATTAAAATAAAACAATTACACAATTGAAAAATTGACTCGCTCTTGAATACCGTTCTGATGTTTAGGGGACACATATACGCTGACTCTTTTCGGAGATGTCTCGTATGTATTGTAGGCAGGCCGTTGGTGGTTTTTGGGTTTCATTCTCCTCTCTTATACTATTAACACGCCTGGTGGATAGTATGCTATCGGGGTAGTTGTTACGACGGAGGGTATCCTTCAACCTGACCATTTCTTCGTGGTATGTAATGGTGTCGCTACTTATTGTCTCTGCTCGATGTTGTAGGCAGCATGCGATTCCATGTTTGATACTCTATGAGTGATGGGAGTTGAAGTTAATGTATTGTCCGGTGAAGGTAATCTTGCGATATACGAATGTTTAAACCCATACTCTTTGTGTGATATGAGTATTCAAGAAAGGCCAGTTGGTTATCTTTTCCTTTCTCTATTGTGAACTGTATTGATGGTCTTATTAGTTCGTATGGTCTAGGAGAGCCTAGCAGAGTATGAAGGTGTCATCAACGAATCTTAGCCACATGGTTGGTTTTAAGGGAGCTGAACCTAAGGCCATGTCTTCGAAGTAGTCCATTTATATGTTCGCCATCACTGGTGATAATGGCGACGCCATAGCTAGCCACTCCTCTTGTCGATATAGGTCAGTACCCATTCTGAAGCAGGTTGTTTCTATGCAGAATGTCATCATTTCTATTAAATTTGGGAATGTGCGCTCTTCTATGGAGACGTCCGCAGCTAGTCTGTCTTGAATTACTGCTACTGCCTCACTAGTTGGGACTTTAGCGAACAGGCTAACCACATCTAGGCTTACCATTTGGTTTGTATTGATGGGTGCCTTTGTCTGCTGAGAAGATAGACTGGTTATAAGAACCATAAAGAGTGACAGCAGTATAATAATTTAGCCAGCAGACAAAGGCAATGCTACTGTGGTGATTGACATGCCGGAGTACTCTGAAAAAATAGCAGGCCTAATCGCAGATGGGAGCTACGGTAAAATAGAGAAGGACCCAACTTTGAAAACCGAAAGAAAGCTGTTACAAATCCTTACCAAAAACAAGGAACACATCGCTCCGATGAGATATAGACAGTTGGTCAAGCATTACAGTAAGCTACCACATATGTACGGTCTCCCCAAGATACACAAAGACGGTATTCCACTCAGATTCATAGTGAGCTGCCGAGGCTCAGCATGCCACCCACTCAGCAGTCACCTTGTGAATATAATAAACGCATTAGCAGGCAAGTCAGCAACACATGTAAAGAATTCTGCCCACTTCACGGAACTGATCGATTTTAAAAGGACTGCGATCATTAGTCACTGCAAATAATTGCCACGAGATTTAGTAGACTTCGGCTCAATGTTTCACACGTGGTGTCCTTCTTCGGGGCGGATTTCTTAATAAAGAAGACGGTGCCAAATTTAGTGGTTTTCCTGCGCCTCGGACCCTTACCTTCAAATCCATATATATATATAATATATAAAACTTAGTTTATTTCTTAAATATCACCCACATAATTCTGAAAAGGTGCTCATTCGTTATCATCACAAGATATATATATATATATATATATATATATTTATATATATATATATATATATATATATATATATCGTGTATCCTTAGGCAACATTTTCTCGTTGAAACAACTATAATTAAAAAAAACTATACAGGCTTGTTTTGTTGTACCTTTTTTCCTTTTTCAATTGTTTTGATGATATTTTTGTGTATACGCCAGTGGTAATCATAAAAGTGTTATTATTAATTTTTCTCTTTAAAGCATGTCGCGATTTTATTTCTGCTTTTCGTTTTTCGTTAAGGCATTCCCAGTAGAATGTGTAAGATTTGGTTGTGCTGACAGACGAATAGCAGTTAGCAGCACATAGATAAGGTAATGACTGCGAAGCCGTTTGTGGCAATTGTGGAGGGACTGCGTGTTTTATTTTTGAGATGTAGGCAGGATCAGAAGGATGAAGTAGTTATGATAAGCTTTTTTAAAAATATTTTGGTTATATTGGCATGTAACCCTATTAAGGCTAAATTACTCTAACATGGCAGATGCAGTTATGTGTTTTCTGTACATATTATATTACACTAGATTCTACATTATGCATGGTAAGGCGAGGGTAAGCGTAGTCGTAATGTATCCGACAAAACAATATGATTGTTTTTTGTTTTTGTTTTATTATTATAGAGGTTGCAGTCTCCTATCGGGCATTTTGATTTATACATAACGTGGGTTCATTCTAGTGGTTTTGGGATAGGAGATGTATTATTTTTTACAATTAGGTTTTGGATTTTAAATATTTTATAATATATAAGGTGAACGTTATTGTGATCAGTGGGGAAATGTTCCCATGAAGAATATTTTCATTGCCTAAATTCTGGTGGTATCCACTTGCAGTAAAAAATGTTAATTGTATTGGGGTTTTGATGTTGATAGGTATACCTCTTTATAGTAGTGTTATATATGTTCCTGAGCATTGATTTTACTGCTGGTCAATAATTAAATTTGAAAATAAATTATTTCTGAGGATTTACTTATTTTTTAAGTTTGAGAATAGTGTATGTTGTTCGAGTAGATTTGGTTTGAAGGGTTAAGAAAAAATCATTATGGCTATCTAAATATCCGTTGGGGCATTCGCTCTTTACCTTTAGGTGGCAGGAGTTAAGGCTTGTAAGTATTTGTAGTTGAAAGTTCTAAGGTGTCGATAGAAGTCTCAGTGAGCACTTCAAGGAAATAGATTTTTAATATTAACATTCATATCTATGGTAAAGTAAGGTTGTCTTGAAAGAGACCGTTTAGTTTAGTAATTTTTCATTGTTATAGGCTAGGATGAGAATATCGTGAACATACTGTACATATATCGAGCGTTCGCTAGTGTTATGTAATATCTCGCCAAATAGCGGACCGAGGACGGAACCTATTGAGATTTTCTCCATTTAGGTGTAAACATTTCCTTTATAGTCGTAAAAGCCTACCACAATAGTAAATTCTAATACACATTTTTAAGTTTTCTTTTTTTAAGTTTGAGGGAAAAGATTGACAGATGGCTGTATACGTTTGAAGGGTTATCAATTTTTTTATAGAGACATTTGTGAATAGATATTATGCGTCGAGGGACGAACATATCTATACGAGGTGGTTTCAGTTTATTACAAGATGTTATTGTCCAACCAATTAAAATTAGTGAAAACTCATGAAAATTCATAACGTTACTGCAATACATTTTATGTGATGGCTGGCAAATTTTTATGATTTCCGGTTTTAATACACAGTGTGAAAGAAAGTGCACACCCTATATAAGCTTGCGTGTCACAGCTGGTTAATTTCAAAAATGCAACCTGGATGTGAAGACACATTAGAAGAAGGATATGGAAAGAAATGATGTTTTAAACAAGGACACATGCCAAGGAAACGTCTGTTCGGCTAATCCATTAGCATTGCTTATTATTCTAGCTCGATATAAACTAGACTATGGCTGCTATATACATGGAACAGCCAGAAAATTGTGCATTACAGTATTAAGGACAGTTCACAGTGCAGTCTAAGAATTATTTTAGGAACTTTTCATAATCACCCGGCGGAATCTTTTTTGCAGAACCACATTAACTACCACTAACACTCAACTCCCAAAGATTTAGTGAGCAAATTTACAATAAAATCAAATCGCAACCAACAACTTCAGCCAATAACTGCATTTTCAGTCACAAAAACCAAAACCTATTTACCAAAAGGTAAAAGCTAGAAAACCTTTTCGCCTCCGTATGAAACCACTAGTAAGACGCAAGGATAACCCTCCCCAAACCCCACAGTGCCAACTAACTAAGCCTTTAACTCTGGCTACTAAAACAGCTTGTAATTATCCTTGAAGTAAACCGGCTCCCCCAAAACCAAATGCATCCACTAACCTATCAGGAAATAAACATCAACTTTCAGGAAAAACACGTAAACCATATGCATATCTACACATATTGTTCCAAAGACAGCAACAACGACAGTGTAGTATCCAATGATATCCTTAACAGAAGCTACTAATAGACTATGTTAACATTTTTAAAACCGATACCACAGCTATAGACTTGGCTCTACACCTCATTAATGACCAAATACATCGCAAGAAAGAGTCCGTGCCTTCAGAGATAAGTTAAAAACTTTATCCATAACTGTTAAAATGTATCCTGTCTTAATTTTGCCAATTTTTGTGTATTATATATATTTTATTTGTTTATCTTTGTTCTTTTATTGCAGTCTTACTAAAAATTGAAACTCTTTAACATTACTTATCATATCTTATTACTCGTGTTTTAAACTTTTTTTGTTAAATACGTCTGGTATTATCCTAAAGTAGCCTTTAAATAAGATGCCCCCTATCTAAATCCATGAGCTGACTTCACAATTTGCATTATTGAAACGTAATGATAAGTTTAATCTCGAAGGTTCTATCGCGAGGAACCAAAAGCAAGAAAAAAACTTCCACGGATTAATATGGGACGGGGAGACTATCGTCAAATTCTATTCTAAACTGGGAATGGGCAAAGGACTTATACCAATAGATATAAGTAAGTCCCTCTTACCGTTTTTTCTTTTTCTTTTCAATGGAGAGTAGATTATGCAGTGGATGTGTTATCGGCAGTTCCAGTAACTCTCGCTTCTCCTTTTTTGCCCCTCAGTCCTCATTTCTAATGAGTGATGTTTCTGACAAAGGGTGAAGAAAAAGCTGCTTCCCAGGTCGGTAGTACTTCGTGAACAGTAGTCTGAGATGTCGAAAATTTTCTATCTCTATGTCTATCCTTGCGGTCATGTCACTAGTAAGGGTGCTGGAGGTAAACGTTTTCATCTGGGCTGACGTTAGCCGCCTGATAGTCAGGGACCCGAACCTTGGAATAACCACTAGGGAGGCTGTCCTATAAGCATGTTCAAAGTACTGGGGCTGCTGTATTGCCATTTGGTGAATGGATTCTGGGCCATGCATTAGTCTCTGGTGGGGGCTCTCGATGTCATACTAGTGGGTAATTGTTACGGTTTTACCTTATCCTGTGCTACAAAAAAAATTCTGTCTTTCCTCTCTTATTTCCCCCTCTGTTTTGCTCTAACCAAGTATGCTGACCTGTTCCACAAACCCCAAAATCCTCAACATGAAATATCTCAAAAAAGAAAACACGAATAAACCTAGAACGCCATCCTCCTACCTAGACCCCTTACTACCATATCTCCTTCTCAAACATCAGGGGTCTACGTTCTAACCTTCTAGAGGTTGAACCCCAATTACAGGGGAGGAAAACTGATATATTCTTTCTAAGCGAGACTGGAATAGGGTCGACTACCTCTCTAGATGAGTTCATAATTAAAGGATATCCTAACATCTAAATCTGATCCCCAAGATCGCCACGGGCATGGAATATGTGCCTACATTAACGATGGCTTCCCATGGGGCAGGGATATCTCCAGAAATACCCTAATCTACCTTATATGTGCTTCCGGGTTGCACTTGCTTACACCACCGCGTTTATATTTGCCCTCTATCGCCCCCACAACAGTGTCTTTAAGTGTATATCAGAAAAAAATTTGACCACATCCTTGTTATATATAGCGATTTTCATTGAGAGCCTCTTATTATAAGTAATGCTTAGAAAGAGTCTTATTACACGCGCAGTCTTAGAAGAGGCTTATTAGAGTGTTTGCCGTTGAGAGAGTCTTATTACAAGTTATGCTGTTGAAAGAGTTCTAGAGAGGGATGTTATGAGATAGAGTGTTCATGGTCTGAAGTGTTATGACGATTCATATATATTAAAAATATGTTCATTCTTAGGTTAATAGATGTGTTGCTATGTGAAGCTCTTAGTGTGAGGAAATAGTGTTCAGACATTGTGTAGACATGTCTTCAGACAGTCTTAGTGTAGATATGAGATGTAGATTCACATTGTGGATATGAAATGTGTATGTCACGACATTTTATAACACAGACATATAATAAGAATTCACCTCACCTTTTTGTAAGAATCACAAACACAAAGACGAGCTTTACAAAACACATGGTGGGTTTATTTCTTCACGACCGGCCGTGGTTTTCTCATCAAAAATCAAAGCTAGTAAGTTTTCAAGTGATCGTCTCGCTTCTAGACGTTCGAATTTCAAACTGCAGACTCTCTCCGAGTTTCTCACTGACTAACTAACTAACTAACTAACTCTCACTTCCTATATTTAGACATACATGCATGTCTGGCCACGTGAGCAAAATTCACGTGTTTCAACATGTGCGACTTTGCACGTTTCCGACATTATGATTTCCCAATAACCTATTTATTCTTCGATGTTTTTACAAAGGAATTCAACCTACATATCTAATTTATTTAACCCATATTTTATTATCCACATTCTTTCTAACAATTGAATAGGTTATTTATTATTTATTTCATCAGAATTAACAATTTACTGGACATTCCATTTAAACCTATTGTTCTTTAAAACTTATATCCAAGGTTCGATTTCTGCTTTCTCTCATTTTATTTTCATTTTAAGTAATCTCTCTATTTTTATCCTTACATGAAAAGGGGACAGCCCTTATCATGTAACAATTCTGTCTGCTCATCCCTCGGCTAACATTCACATTTGCGGTGGCTCCAATGCCCATAATGTGGAATGGCTGACCCACTGAAATAAGACTGATGAGGAGGGGAGGTTCTGTCATGATTTTGCCATTGCGTATGATCTCACTCAGATTGTCCGCGAGTCCAATCATGTGCCGATACACCCGGTCAGTTTGCAAGCCTCCTAGACCTTTTTCTATCCATTTCCCCTGAACTATGCTCGTGTTCCGTTCTATCTCCTCTGGAATCCTCCGACCACTGCGTCGTATCAGTCAAGATAAAAATGAAATATAATAAATCTAAAGAGGTACCTCTCAACCGTACTGTATACCGATACTCTATGGCGGACTGGGATAGCTTCCGTACATTCATATATCTTCTCCCTCTCCATTCCATGTTTAAAAAGGATGTGCCCTCTATAGTATCAGATCTGACCGAATGGTAACTTGTAGGCATAGGTCAATTCATACCATCGAAAAAATTCCAACAAAAACCTTACAGCCAACCATGGTTCTCCCCAGAATGTGCTGCTGTCATCGCACACAGAAATCACTTTTTTCTATAGCTACCAACGTAATAGATGCACTGAAAATAAAGCTGCTTTCAGAACCGCCAGTAACCACTGTAAAAGAGTAATAAAAAATGCAAGAGAACTATATGCGCAATCCGTTAAGTCCAAAGTAGCTGAGCAGCGGCTTGGTTCCCACCAGTTCTGGCAAATAGAAAATAGGATCTTGAACAGAACCGGTCGCTCTATCCCAAAAATTATAAATGGACCAGAGGTCATCTTTACAGCATCCGACAAGGCCAAACTATTTGCCAAAAACTTTGCGGCAAATTCTACCCTGTGTGACGAAGGTCATCAACTCCTCATATTCCCTCCTATAACAGGTAACACGCTATGCAACATACAAAAATCTGTGAGTGAGCTCGCCAAGCTAATCCATAACCTTGACTCCAGTAAAGCAACTGGTCCCGACGGAATTCAAATTATAGTGTTAAAAAAGTTACAACCAGATCTTGTCCCCACACTTTCTTAACTGTTTAAGCGTTGCCTTAAGGAGAAGTGATTTCCAACACCCTGGAAAACCTCATTAGTTATCCCTGTATTTAAGAATTCAGGTGATAAGTAATCCCCCTATCAGTACAGGCCAATAAGTCCCCTGTGTGTCATGAGTAAGTTGCTGGAATCCACAATAAATAGTGAAGTAGTCAACCACCTCAGCAGAAATAACCTTCTTAGCGACACGCAATATGGTTTCCGCTCTGCTAGATCTACAGCAGATGTGCTAACGATTATATCTCATAGGATAAGCGAATCTCTCCACAAAGGCTTCATTTCCAGGGCAATTGCTCTCGGCATATCAAAGGCCTTCGATAAGGTTTGGCATAAAGGCCTATTACACAAGATTTCCAGCTACGATATAACTGGAAATGTTTTCTCTATCATTAAGTCATTTCTCTCTGATACGCTCATAAGTGTAGTTGTTGATGGGCAGAAATCAGAGGCCCACAGTGTTAATGCTGGAGTCCCTCAGGGGTCCATACTGGGCCCAACTCTTTTCCTGATCTATATCAATGATCTCCAGAAACACATAATAAAATCATTCGTTGACATCTATGCTAATGACACGACCATCTATGGCAACACATCAAAGGCCGTAAATGATGATGTCCTCCCTGATTCTCTCTCCTCTGATCTCGAGAGCGTGGTACAGTGGGGAAAGAGGTGGCTGGTTACCTTTAATGCATCTAAGACCAAGCTCCTATCTCTACATCATAAACGTTGGAACATATACATCAAGTCTGTGGACAAGGTCGTTGGGAAAGTGGTGGGATTATTCTACCGCTCCAGAAGATATCTCACTAATGATGCAATTCTCTATCTATATAAGAGCCAAGTACGTCCAAATATGGAGTACTGCTGCCACATCTGGGCGAGGGCTGAAAAAAAACAGCCTATCCTGCCTTGACGGAGTACAAAATAGATTCTGTGGCTTGGTGGGGGATGCCCTTTTCTCTACCCTGCAACCTCTTTCCCACAGAAGAGACGTAGCGAGCCTGTCATTAATATATTTTTTTCCATGACAGGTGCTCATCTGAGCTCCATTCCCTGGTCCCCCCTCGCCAATCTTTCTCAAAAAACACCCGTCTAGCTGAAACCACCGTCAATAATTTTCCCCACTCCCTATCTGTGCCTAAATAAAAACGTAGATACCATGAACAAAGTTTTTTCTTAGAACTCACGTCCGTGGAACTCTGTTCCGCTTGCCTGTTTCCCTCCCGACTTCAACCTGGATGTCTTCAAGTCCAACACAAACAAATTCCTGATGAACAGCCCCCCCCTAATAATGACACCTTACCAATTCTCCAATATTATTGCCACACTATCCCTTTGATTACTGTACACACAATAACCTTTATCCATGAGTGGCCATTGGTGAACTCCATGTAAAAAAAATACACAATTTTATAATTCATTCAGGCTTCCTATCAGTATTCAAATCCTTAAAGAACCTTAACTTAAATAACACGCTACTCATAAACCTACTAAGAATAATAAATAGTCTTTCTCAAAACAAACACATAAAATTCTGCTTGATCCCCAGTAATTTGGGAATTCAACGCAATGAAAATCTGACACAACTGCTAAACACCCATTAAAACTTAATATAATTAATATGAAAATTCCACAAATAATCATTAATTTCATTATTAAATAAATGGACAAATAAATGTTACTTAGCTCAAAATTACAAAATCAAAAACCAAACGCATATTTAATAAACAGTTACCATAATTCAGATAATCACAAAAGGCGGATGTAGTTTCCTCCCGAATTTCCATGTATGATACAAACCTCTTCTAAACAGACGCTGCAGATTGGTTGGGAGGCACAGAATCCTTTACGGTAAATCATGTGTTTCTAGATTTTAGTGATCTCACAAATACACATCCAAATTATTACTATTGTAATAATATAAAAGATTTATTTGAAAAAAATAAATCCTATATAAAATACTTACATTTCTTGAAAAAAGTAAACGTATACAAAGGAATATAATTAAAATTACATCAAACTTGACCATAGAAAATTATTCCACATCAACGTATTATCCAAAAAGACTGACTTGATTTAATGAATGATTAAAATATCTAACACACGAAAAATAAATAAATTGCGGCACTCAACATTAAATAACTAAAAAATGTTATATGACGTAAAACTAAACTAAACCAAACAAAATTGTTTATTAAATAACTTGTATGTATCAATCCTTGAGTCGCATAAGACATTCAAGGGAGGTGAGGAGTCTGTGACTGAAGATTAGAGATGGGGTAGGTGTCAGTATACAAGAGTTAGTTAGCCAAACAGAGAATTTCATAAATAAAAATCGTCGTGCCCCTCTAGAAACATTACGTGCATGATTTGATAACAGAGTGATAACTATACATACAATTATTCACGAGCAACTGAAGATGCGGAAAATTAGCGCAAAGTTTGACCCAAGTGTGCTCAGAGTAGACCAAAAAGAAACACGTTGCTTGGACTAATATGTGCATACGATATTTTATCATCTTCCCTAGTGTACAGACCTTGCTCTCCATTACTTTTGTTTATTCTCTCCGCTTTAGGAAACCCTTCGAGATAGTCATTATGAGACACTTTTAGAGATGAAAAAGACTGCGACGATAGACAGGCTTACAAAAGAAAAATTCTATGCAAACTTCCAGAATATGTTGGAACGGTACAAATGCATTGTAACCAAAGGAGATTCAAAGGATGCTAGAGTTTGATGAGTTTATATATCATCAATTAATTGTATACGTACAGACACGAGTGTCCCATCCTTACGAATCATAAATGTAGAAGGTGAAAATTGCTGCTGATCCGTATAATCAGCAATAGTCAAAAAGTTACTTTTGTCTACGTTGACAACCTTTAATGCACCGACAATCATTAAAAATACTTGAAGGAGTTAAATTGTCTGGAAATCACAACTTAATAGGAGGACACCGCAAAAAAAAAAAAACCCAACGAATAATCAGCGACCGGACATTAGAACGTTTAATTTGTACTTTATTTATATCGTTATTTTTTCTGAATTCTCTAATAAGAAAGTCCAATTCTTTAAAAAGAAGTATGATGAAAAAAATATACATACATTTTAACAATTAGTTTAATTCAATCACAATGAGGTATTTAACGTTTATGCAATTATAATTGTAAAATGTGATTTTTACTGCTGGTCGAAAGAGTTGATCCACTCAGATGTCATCCTTGATTTAGTAAATTGGAAACGGGCAACTATACTAATAATTTAAGGATATAAAATGCTACACATGACAAAAAATTGACATACACAATAAACAATAGAGTATTCAGCGCACTGAACTCGCAATGTTATATATATATATATATATATATATATATATATATATATATAGGATTCTCTCGGCCTCTTCGCCATAGGAAGGTGATAAATCCACCCCGTTATACTCTGATTCAGTGTATGTACCGTTTTACACGCAAGTGACGGGTTTAGCCAGCAGATTGCCTTGATATCATATTTTCGTTGAAACATTGGTTTTCCTACTTTTTTTGGAAGGAGATTAAGAAAATTAATGGATTACACTCAAAAGTATGTGTGTGCTATTCATGGTTTCCAATGTGCTCTGCGACTTACCTTCAAAATTGCAGCACGCAAAAATGTGCCACACCGTCCTCACAACGTAAATGATCATAAACCACATTACATATGGCGAGCAGCGTAATATTACAAATGTCTTCATACAGCCGTAGACTGCACGAATAAGTATAAAGTCAAAATACCAACTAAAATAATAAACGTATAAATGCAAATAATATTGTAAACTAGAAATCAAATCAAAATCAACGAACATGCTTACTCTTTTTAAATAAGCAAGATTAAACAAGAAAACCATGTATGTTTGAAACACCTGCAACTCAATTAAAGATTAAAAATACTCCATCTTAAAATTCCTCTACAATGATTAGAAATTTAATCATTCATTCCACCCAGAATCTTAAAAAAAAACAACAAAAAAAAACAAAAAAGTCATTCACGAAACTAATTGCAACATTGGCGATTTTACGCTGAAAATGTTTCAGAGATAGACGATATCTAATGCCATGAAGAAACAAGGTACAATACAAGTTGTTTTAAGCTAAAATATGTTGAACCAAATTTGATTACGACCGAATTTATCTTCAATGCGTATCGTTTTCAAGACAAAAGTGTAGTATTATTCTGCCCGCGTAATGTCTATTTCGTACGGTTGTTACAAACGCTAATAACCTTTACCGTTATATGTGTTTCAAATGGAATTTTCGACATCATTTTTACTCCGCTTTTCGTGTTTCTGAAATTATCGCTAAATGCACTTTATGACACTAATTTGATTAATCAATCTACTGTGTTTATAAAAAGGGTCATTTGTACAAAGTTCCGATCAATGTAATTTCCAGCATTTATTAGACGGAAAAGGGTCGTAAAATACGCGTCAATATGTTTCTTTTATTCATACATAAACTGAGACACTTGCATGTTGGTATTGTTTTTTCTAAGCAGTTCACTTCTTTATACGAAAACATACTTGAGGATAGATCGAAACTAAAACCTTAAGATAGTGAATAAAGTATGATAACTATAAGGCTGGTTAAGGATGTTCTTTAAAAAGTTGTTTCTAAACATACTTATTCTGAAGGTTGTTATATATTGGTTAACATTGAGAAACCATTTACATTTTGGTGTATAACTCAAAAGGATTCCGTGTGCGTATGATTGTCTCTAATATAAATGGTTGTGTGTTTGATTATCATAAAGGGAATCGTGTGTGTGACATGCATTTTCAGAACCTACCTCTGCTTCTTCGATGTTGGACCATCTGGAAATTTCTCATCCTGGAGGGAGACTTGATACCTGTTTGACGAAGATTTATCACTCCAAGACGATGAATGCGTTTTATAGTTTTTATTTCACTTTCCCCAGAGGTCCTGCAGAAGTGGAAGTGAAATCGGCCTGTGTGGGTGTTCTTCTTCTACACACGTCAGCGTTCGTCTCCCCCCTCCCCAGTTAAGAGGGGGAGACAACGGAAAGCCGTCTGTCTTCTTCAAAGCCCAAATCAAATCTCACAGATCTCCAACCTGACCACGTCACCCATACGTAATCTGGTCAGCTGACCTTCGGTTCTGGTAAACGTGTCTACACTTCACGTTTACTAACCTCTCTCTCTCTCTCTCTTTCTCTCTCTCTCTCTGTAACAAGGTAAGTAATCTGGCATTCCTAACATTTACGCATGCACGTTCGTAAAACAGTTGAAAAACAGATTTTAAAAAATCGATGACTACCTGTAATATCTTTACAATGTTGACGCACGATTTTCCGGATTAATTCCCATATCAACTTGTTTCACAAACTTGAATACCATGCAAACAAAATTTAAAATCTATAAATAATAAACTTAATTTTATAGATATAGAGAAGATTGCCGTACTGCGAAACCATAAAGATGTGTGAACTGTGAGACAACAAAGAAATCATTGTTACATGAAGACTGTCGAATAGAAATTTCAAGAATTTGCTAAGAAGATAACATTTTTATTTATTAAGAAAAATAATGTACAGAGTGTTACATGAAAGGGATGCCCCCTTCTCATGTTAGTAAGTAGGCATACTAGATAAGTGAAAATGATATTAAGAAAATGCTAGAATCGAACCCTGTATGTAAGTGTTAAAGATAATAGATTATGAAATGGTAGAAATTCAGTTCATTGCTAATTCTATTAGAAATAGTTGAATATTGTTTATGCCGGCAAGAGTTGATTGCCCATTTTTTTTTAGAAATATGGATATTAAATATGTCAGTTAAATGAATGCACAATGCGAATAAAATATATTGTTTAAAAATTATATATATAAATAAAAGAAAAAAATGTGCACAGTGTTACATGAAAGTACTGCCTCCTTCTCATGTAATTAAGAAGACATACTAGAAAAGTAATAATGATATTAGGATAAGGTTAGAATCGAACCCTGTAAGCAAGTGTTAAAGATAATGGAAAATGGAATATAAGAAATTCAGTCCATTATTAATTCTATTAGAATAGTTTATATTGGAAAGGGTCGATCGTCCATTCTTTTAGAAATCCGGATATTAAATATGCCAGTTAAATGAATGCATAATGTGAGTTAACATATATTGTTTAAAATAGTTAAAAAAATAGAATTGATGATGCTTTGTTTGCCAAAATCTGTTGGGCGGACATGTGTAGAAAACATGATATAGTCACGTTAAGATTGACACTTCTGACGGCATAAACAAAGGAGGTTTCTCAATATAGGAACCCCAGGGTTATGAGTGAGGGAATTTATAAGAGAGATTCACAATTATTATGCCCCCCCTCTTCTGTGTTAAAAAGAATCATCCCACTCAGATATTAATGTCGCCTTCATTATTATCATCATCTGTTCTGAGTTCCCGTTATACATGTTCCATTATGTACACAATATGATCACCACGCTATCCAACACGCAGTAAGAGATTTGCATGTTTGTAAAGAAGGTAGAAAATGTTAGAAATCCATGACCCAAAATGAAATAAGAGAATGTGTGTGGAAGTAAATATATCAGTGTTCATTATTGTAATTTATTTTCAAAATAATTAAAGTGTTGAATAGAGAAATATGTAGTATTTTGTTTGGCGTGACAATTAAACTGACACCACTTTGATGTTGTTGGAATACATAACTTGAATGGGTATCGTATAATTTCAATTATAAATATTTGTTTCAAAAACGATTCAGAGGAAAAAAGAAACAGGGAAAAGAAACACAATCACCAATGAATACACTGTTTTATGGAGGAATCCTCGTGGTGATTATTGACGGATTTAGAAAATATAGGTATCTGTATTAACCAGGATAAGAGAGTTAAATGTATTTTCCCTCCGTGCCGATTGTACATAATAATACAATATGCCAATTTAATACAATGAGTCGAACCTACCAAAAATATTTAAACAGTATTTGATATTTCACTCATAGGCTAATTTTGAGGCTGATAATTTTTGATTGAGAATTTCATCCATTTATTCCAGATTCGATAACTATCAAATACGTTGAGTTTTCTTAGTTTGGCAATTCATCATGATAAAATTACCAAACGAGTATTGTTTGTAAATAGCGAATAATACGACCACATTACTAAGAGGAATATTATATGAGAGTATAATTTTACGGAATGGATCTACCAACTAGTGTCATTGTTAGTGCGATTTTATCTCATTTTATTATTTTCCTTAGGCATATATAAACTCCTGTGAACGACACCCGTAGGTTACGCCATATACGCGGCAGTCGGGAAAGTAGCCATAGGCCTGAAATTGTCCTTTATTAATGAAAGTCCTAAGGTTTCTAAAAACATAAATCATATATTTGTATCATGGCATTTTCCCGCTATTAATTTGGCTTTATTACACTGTGCCAAAAAACACATTCTAAATCCAAGTAATAAGAAATAACTACTTTTATAATATACCATATCATCGTGATCATATAAATCGTGTAATATGATTGTTTAACATATATAATTGTTTATAATAAAACTGATATAAAGTACGTTACTCTATTGTGTTTAATAACGTTAACGGTTGAAGCTATTAAGAATGTAAGTGTAAAATAGAGCCGCTTTATTAAAGTTCTAACCACGAAGCCATTATATAAACGAACTAAAACGGAATATATAATTAATTGAAAACGTATATAATATATGTTTGTGTAATCAATAAGAAACATAATTAATTAAACCCTCATGTATTTTAAGCTTAGGGGCTTGTACAACATTTCTTGCTTGATTGTGTCACTTTATGTTGTGGCTTATTTCTTCGGATAGAAAAAAAGGTTCATGTTTTGGTTATTTTAGACAACCCATATGTCCAGCCGTACTATAACAACCCAATCGCCTTTTCTACGGACTCCACCCGTTTTCTTATTTGCTTGTCAATACCCAATTTAGTCGACATACGTATGGAAGAGTTGTCTGCGAAATCTCTGCACCTAATTTCGACTGAAAAGCTATAGGTTTTCATATAATTCTTATTATAAACAGTACTAATGATCTGTATAATTAATAGAAATTTTCATATGTATTTTTTCAAAATACAATTAAATAGGAGTAATTTTATTTTGTTCTTTGATTAAAGAATGCCTTTTATGTTAACACTCTTACAGTATTGTAATATTTATAAATTTTATAATTTCGGGGTGCTGATATTAAAACACCTTTTTTAAACATCATCAGCTACCATTGATTTATATTCATAATGATTTTAATTTAAAAGTACTGAGCAAGAATGAATTCTAATGACTGATTAGATCAGCAGGTTTACATCTGCATCACAATTATTTAATACATAAATATAATTTAAATTAAATGTGTTTCCTTTGTCGTAAAAACTTAAAAACACGCAATATATCATGCGGCTCATGTTTTCATTATTAAGCTTATATCTAAGATGTCAATTCCTGTTTAGTATTTTATTTTATTTAAACTCCTTATAGAACATATATACGAAAACACGTGTGCCTATGCTATCTGTAAGGGCTATAACTGATTTTCAATTTGCTAAAAGGTATAGGTTTTCTGAAAAAGTAAGAACACTTAGGTAGCGTCATCATTCCGAGGAAGTGGCTTTTGAAAAAGTATTACTGTTTTAGATCAGAGTTAAATGTTTGAACCCATTCCGTTTTAGTATAATACTGTCTTATATATATATATATATGTATATATATATATACACACATATATATATAAATGTATATATATATATATATATATATATAGATATATATATATATAAACCAGGACCCGTTTAACCGGCTTTACCCGATGGAAGCATGCCCCTCTTCTCTCGTTGAAAAATTAAAGTGCACTTGTTGTTGTTGTTGCTGTTGATGTTGTCCCACACCCAAACCTTTCTGTGTTAAGAACGGCTTTAGGAACGGTCACCGGCAAGATCCCCACGATAAAGAAAGACTTTCGGAATAGACCCTCAGTTTTTCTATTTAGGACTGTCATAATACTTGGCACACATTAAATCTTGCTTAAATGAAGCAATGCTCAAATGACTTATTATTTATCATACGTATTTAAAGAACCATACAAGTAAAGCGAACAACAGTACACAATTTATAGCAAATCATATTAACAGTGTTAATTAGAGGGAAACTTTTGAAATCTACCACCATTACATGTGTATGATAAATAGGAAAACGCCTGTTAACCATGAAGATGTAATGAAGATAAACATGATACCGCCTATGATGATGATAATAGCATGAAGTTAATGTGAATTATTAAAGTAGTACAATACTCCATATACAAGGTTTCATAGAGATATGTGTACGTGTGTGCATGCGATTATTTTTCATCGCATCGTTCAAAACTATCTTTATTCGTGCTGTCTAAATGTTTTCATCGCTCCTTGGGTTGTCTATTTCTCTCATCCTTAAACTACATTTGTGTACATTAATCTTGCTAAGGAAATGTTATCTATCAGATTCCAAAAAAAGCAAAACTTTACATTTCTTAGAAGCATACATTGAATGCTTTAGACGCTTAATCATTCATAAATATCATTTAAATTAATACAAAGTCCCTATGAATGTTGGGTAGGTGCATTTGAATCCATATTTTTTCAAAGCGACTGCAAGGTAAAATTAATTCTCATGCTACAATTTTTTCATGCATTAAGAAAAGTGACCACGTGAAAGTTGGCGGTATTTATAAGTAGAAATTAGAATATATACTATATAATACAATTATTACAGAAACTCCCCTCTTGAGCAAAATACGGTTGATTTTCACCAACAGATGCCACATAAAAATATATTATATTTCAACTATTATCCAACATCTAATGTAATCTTCGAACACCGTTTTAGAGACAATTGTTCGTTATAACAAAATACATCTTTTATCCTACGAGAAACATCATCACAATCTTCCTAATCTTTATAGGACGTTTGAGATTCTCAAAAATGATGTAGAAAAATGCAAGTACTATTATGAATAATACAGAGTGCCAAATAAGTGTGATAAGGAAACTAACACTTAACAATTATTATAAAATTATTATGTATTTATTAGGTAAGTGCAGAAACAATATCGTTTTCTTAATTAAGTTACTTTTATATATGATTTCTAAATTAATTCATTGATATATATATATATATATATTTATAATTATTTTTTTTACTATAATAATAACGATTACTACCAGTCGAACGATTCGAACCCCGCGACACGAGACATCTCTGGCTCGATTAGCGGAGACCGTATCCATTCGGCTACTATTAATCGTGTGAAATAGCGTTGAATTTTAAACATTTTAATTTAAATGTTCATTACGTCAGACAGACAGTGATCAAATCGTTATACGATGATCTACGCATAAGAGCTAAATTGACCGACTTTTTAATTCAACAGAAAGTGCTCAACGATAAGAAACGCATTTCTTAAAGGGGCTGTCATAATTATTTTTTTTACTATAATAATTAAATACCTACAGACACTAGTGTTTCATCCTTTCGGGATTCTTCAGTGCAGGGTGTCACGATTACTACCAGTCGAACGATTCGAACCCCGCGAGAGAGAGAGAGAGAGAGAGAGAGAGAGAGATGAGTGTTTTTGCTCTATCGAATCATGTTATTTGTTTCTGCTTTGTATCTATTTATTAGTTCTTTGCTTGCTTTTGGACAGTATGGGAGCATTTCAAATCCGCACTATGTTCTTATTCCAGTTCAAACTAGGCCGTACAGCGGCTGAGACAGCTCGTTATATCAATAATATACTTGACGACTCAGGAACAACTAACGGGCGTCTGGCAATATGGTGGTTCAAGAAATTTCGTTTCGCAATGCTAACGAGAACCCGATGTTAAAGGCGGTCGCGGCCGGCCAACTGTGCTTAATAACGAACATTTGAAACTTTTGATTGAAGCGGATCTTCACAAAACTACACAGAGAATTGCGTTTAAATCGGTGTCGACCACTCAACAGTCGTATGTCATATCCAGAAAATAGGAATATGTAGCAAAATGTAGTAGGCACACATCCGGAACAAAAGATAGGAAATAGTAAGGTTCGCCCTGCACCGCTCACCTCTAGAAACGTGGGATTTCCTAGCTGTGATGATCGTAGATAAAGAAGAAGAAGAAGGTGACAGAAAAGAAAAGAAAGAAGAAAACTCGTTTCTCGCAGATGCGTGGTTCGTCTCAAAGAACAATGCAACCGCAAGAACCACCTACGCACAATCTGCAAAACAACCCCTGACTGCTTCCCAGCTCCCTTCCTTTATAGCGGCCCTGAATTATATATTTGCATAATCGCGCGAGAGCACACGCGATACTGCGAGAATTGCATGGGGTCAACGCCAATAAAAACCCATGGACGCCATCTTGGAACTCTCGTCCTCTCGGCTCGCAACACAACAACAGTCGTATCCGAGGTAAGCTCTTTCCCCATTTCGGTTATTGCCAATTCCGCTACAGAAAAGTCCAAAAAGTAGGATAGATGGCTGCCGCATGAATTGAGCGATAATAAAGAAATTGTCGTTTTGAGCTGCCTTCTACGGTCCTGCGCAAGAAAATCGACCCAGGGGAAAGTGACGTGTGATCAGAAATGGATTCTCTACGATAACCGGCGAATGTCGGCACAATGGTTTGATGGCGGAAAAGTTCCAGAACACTTCCCGTGGCCTAAATTTCACACAAAAAAGTTATGGTGCCTGTTTGTTGGTCTGAGGCCGTCTCATTTATCGCAGCTTCTTTAATCCGGGCGAAATGATTATGGCTGGGGAGTACTGTGGACATATTGACGAAATGCACCAAAAGCTCCAAGGTGTGTGCTCGAGATTGGGCAATATGAAGAGCTCAGTACTTCTACATGACAACGCTCGCCCACCTCTTGTTCAATTTACCCTGCAGATGCTGGACGAATTGAGATACGAAACTCTACCTTATTTGCTATATTAACCGAACCTGTCGCCTACCGATTAACCCTTTTAAAACATCTCGAGAATTTCCTACGTGAAAAAGATCTTCAAAAGACGAACCGTCTTTCAATGACATCATCTCTACCGGAACTTCGGATTTCTATACAAACGGGATAAATAAACTTGTTTCCCGTTTGCAAAAATGTGTCAAATTTTATGGTACTTAAAGTTTATTGCGAACGAGTTGTGATTTTTGGAGGTTGAACGTCAAAAAAGGATATTGTTCTTGTATTAAACTAATTATTAATTAAAAGGAAGTAGCATAGTATAGTCAAAATAATTATGTTATTGTTAATTAAGAGAAATGATGTGAGCTGCTAAGAATATTCGATTTTTAATACCTACAATAAATAGTTTTGACGTGCTTTCTAGATGTTCATCTTTACCCTTATATCTCGTAATGTACAATTTTACAGTTTTTACAAAAAATGACAGTTTGCAGAGTAAATTTTAAAATATGCAAGTTGTTTTCTTTAGAATGCTCCTTTTTATAGTTAGTTTATTCAATATAGTATAAACACACGTTTTATATGTATAGTAACATTATCATAATTAATATAAATCTATCTATCTATCGATATCTCTCTTTATATATGCATATATGTATATATATATAATTAAATATATATATATATATATATATATATATATATATATATATATATATATATATACATCTGCAAATCAGCTCCTGTCCTTTATAGCGGCCCTGAATTATATGTTTGCATAATCGCGCGAGAGCACACGCGATACTGCGAGAATTGCATGGGGTCAACTCCAATAAAAAAACCCATGGACGCCATCTTGGAAATTTCGTCCTCTCGGCTCTCAACACAACAACAGTCGTATCCGAGGTAAGCTCTTCCCCCATTTCGGTTATTGCCAATTCCGCTACAGAAAAGTCCAAAAAGTAGGATAGATGGCATGTCACGCTATATGTTTGTATATATATATATGCGTGCGCAGCTATCAGTGCGTATGTGAGCGTGGGTGTGTATCTTTACGGAGTGTATGTATGTGTGCATATGTTTATGCGTGTATGCATGTATATATGTGTGCACGCAGACGTGTGGGGGCGTGTATCTGTAGGTGTGTATATGTATGCGGCGGTGTACGTCGGCGCTCCCGTGTGCACCCACATCAAACCGTTAAAAACCTCCGCTAATGAAAGTATTACGCATATGCACCTGGGACTGAGTTTATGCTCATATCTATGTATAATCATGTCTACATTTGACGAAAGTATTACGTCTATATACCTACGAATGAACTTAGATTCACTCTATGTAGACGAATATGTCTATACCAATAACTGTCTATATATCTGGGTATTCGTGTATGTGTATATACGTATGTGTGCATCCATGTGTGTGTCCGTGTGTACGTGGGCATAACGATGTATATGTGTACGTACCTATGTGTATGTATGCATACATGAGAGTATATGTACCCGCTGCCTGCTGTCCAAATACCTATGTGGGAACGTGCAGCTGTGTATATGTCGATATATGTGTTCATGAACATAAGTATCTGTATGTGCGCTTGTGCTGGCATATATGCGTGAGGATGCAAGTATGTCTGAATCAATATATGCATGTAGGCCTATGTATACGCCTGCAGGTGTATATGGGTGTCGACGTGCGGGTGTATGTATATGTGCGCATCCATGCTTACGCGCACATACTCATTTTAACACCTTAAGGAAAATTTGGGGTCAGCGGGAGCAGCTCGGGTGTGTATGCATGCATATACGCACACATGCATGTGTTTACATGCCTCGGCGGAGATGTATGTGTACAGATGAGCGTTTCTTAAAGTGTACGTGTGTGTATGTACGCATGTGTGTGCTCGCCCGTACGACCATAGGCTAACCCCCTCCAAGCACTTAACAACAAATAAACAGCAAATAGATAGACCGAATCATAGCCATCCCGCCTCCCAACCTAAGAGAACACGCAACGGGTCAAGACATACTTATCAAGAAATCATTTCACCTACGAGGCGCCAACAACCTAAACCTTAAGACTCGAAATTTAAAGTAACCCCTCCTCCTCCTACCCCACAATACTCCCTACCACCTCCATGTATCCCTATGCCCTCAGCCACACCAGAGATGAACTTCCCAGACTCCCACAACAATCTAATGTCCTTAAACTCCAAAACTAAAACATTACCGACATACCAATCCCCCTCCCCCCTCACGCCCCTTGTTCCCTTTCTCTTTTTCCGCTTTTCTCTCGCATCCCTCCCCTTACACAATTCACCCTTTCATTCCACCATAAAGGAACGTTTCTGTAAAAGTCTGAGGAAGCTACATGACGGCCAAAAAAAAAGGGTCGTGTAGCCGAAACAATAATGTAGGTAAACAGAAGAGTACGGTAATAAAAATAAAACTCTCTCTCTCTCTCCCTCTCTCTTTATATATAAATATATATATATATTTATATATATTTATTTACGCATACAAGTATGTTTTAGAAGATGTAATATTTAAAATGACACATCAAGTGAAGAAAAATTCAACACAATTAAAGAGGAGTAAAACTAAAATAAAAAAATAAGTTGACGATACAAATATTATATTATTGTAATTTAACGTAAGTATATTTTTGAAAGAATAAGAGAAGAATTAAGACACAAACTTTTTATAAATGGTTTTTACTTTTACCAAAATATATACAACACCTCCTATTTTACCTCATATATTGTACTAAATATTAATTATGTTCATCATTTTATCCCATACCTTCAATATTATTTCAGATTTAAATATCATTTCGCCAATGTTTTCTTTATTTTTATTTTATATAATTCTGGCTCTTGTCTTCATACTAGAAGCATTTCCCTTCGGGATGCTATTGCTTAAATTGGTGTGTGTGTTTTTTAAAAATTTATCATTAACTGTCCCTCGTTGTTTTGAGATATAATGAAATTATATATAACTTTGATTCCTCATTTTTCATTTTAATTTCAAATGTATATATATATATATATATATATATATATATATATATATATATATATATATACAAAAATACATACATATATATGTATATATATATATATATATATATATATATATATATATATATATATATATTGGAATTCGAATATTTTTGAGCAGTTTGGTCATTGAATTTGTGTCCAGAATTCAACCTCAATTTCAAGGAACATCAAATAAAATTTCAGAGAATTATATGTAATGAGATATGTTAATATGTGTTATCAAATCTTTTATGCACTTTAACTAACTTTAATACATAGCAAATAGTGCATTCTGTCTTCTACTCCGAAGAAACCATAAGTAAATTTGTTGACTGTGTTTATAGTTGCAATTGCTTTAATGTAAGGAAAATATATTCATGATAGGACCTGTGCACCGAAGTAAAATTTTAATAAATCACAATTCATTGTTATATATAATATTTAAAAAAATAGATTTTCAGATCATTTGTTTACATCCATTTTACAAAGTTCGTTCACCTTTTTTTAAATAAAAGAAAAGTTCATTATACGACAAAAATGTAAATATTTGAATAAAGTTAAAATATGAAATGGTGTTGACAAAGAGAAGACATTTTATTAGCTGTAAATTTTAATTAACTCGTTTTTATTAAAAAATACATAACATTGATAAATTTAACACCAGCTGGATTGTGTCGGTAGCACATTGTAGGTGATGGTTTTCTTAAAAGTGCAGCTGACTTTGTCTCTGCCTCCTCCTTTTTCTCTGTTTTCCTCTCTCTCTCTCTCTCTCTCTCTCTCTCTCTCTCTTTCTTTATATATATATATATATTTTTTTTTTTACACAGTGACCACCACTTATCAAGGCCCGGAAGCCACTCAGGGATAAGGGTTATTGTAAGTACATCACGTTAGTGAGGAGATTTTATGAAGTGTTTAATTAGGGGGGCGGTTCATTAGGAATTTGTTAACATTAGACTTGAAGACATCCAAGTTGTAGTCCGGAGGGAAGCAGGCAGACGGAACAGAGTTCCACAGGCGTGCAGTTCTAAGAAAGAAGCTTTGCTCATGAAATCCGCGTTTTGATTTAGGCACAGATATAGAGTGGGGGAAATTTTTCACAGTGGATTCAGCTAGACGGGTGTTTTTCGTGAAAGATTGGCGAGGGGGGACCAGGGATTGGAGTTCAGACGAGCACCTGCCATGAAAATAACGATAAAACAAGGATAGGCTCGCAACGTCTCTTCTGTGGGAGAGGGGTTGCAGGGTAGAGAAAAGGGCATCCCCCACTAAACCACGAAGTCTAACAAAAAAAAAATATATATATATATATATATATATATATATATATATATATATAACACGGAAAATTACATATACCTTATGGTATTTTTAAGCATCTAAAATAGACAATTTCATATTGGATACTGAAATAAAGAAAGAAAAAGAATCGGGCCCCGACCGTCAAACACCAGAGGATGGTAGTAGCAATCCACTTAATACATTTTATAGAGAGGGCGGGAATTATGCTTTAGGGGGGATTTAAAAAAAACAAACAAACAGAAAGAACATTATGACACTTTACGACTGTCCGGTAACCCGACGTAACAACATACACCCCCCCAAACACACACGCCCCCACATACATACACACACCCACACACACACACCTAAATATGCACGTTCTTACTCGTAAATGACTTGACACGCATTTACTAACCTAGGAAGAAGATGGAGAAATATACGGATATAGAGAGAAGGAAATAAATAAACTGACAATCGGCTGCGCGTAAGGGAAAGAGAAGGAGAAAGAAAAAAAGAAGGAAGAGAGTGACCATCCGCTGCCTGTCATATGGTTTAATTTAGTCTAGACTCTCAGAGAAAAAGATTATACGCGCGTAATAGAGTTAAGAGTCATGGAAAATAATTCTATTAAAAGAATTATAAAAAAAAATGTATACAAAGTTTTAAAAACTATCTGTATGTTTTCATGTTAAAATTAGTTTGAAATAAATATTATCTTATAATACGTTTAAATGTTCTATATTGTATTAGTAATATATTACTATGAATTCAAAAATTGTTTTTTATGTAGTTAATATTTTAGTATTTTTATGTAATTAATTTTATTGGCCATTATAGCGGTCGTTATTATTTTGCTCACTTATATTTCATTTCCTAATTGATTAAGATGCAGAAAATTGTATTATTAGTCGCCCCAATTCCATAGGACGTATTTAGTGTCGGTTAATATATATTTGTATTCATTCCGTACCCAAAAGCATTTTCATGCACGCGTGAGGAAATAGATAAATAAATAAATAAATAAATAAAATAGTTATATTTTAAAGTTTTGTGTTAATTTATATTAAATCTAATAATGTCTAGTGGTAGTATTTGATCTTCTTGACTTATATCAGTTTAATAACTAATGTATTATCTGCAGATTTTTTTCTTAATGCTATCTCATTTATTTATAAGTAATTAGGATAAACAGGTACTTCGGAATACGTACACCCAACTTAAATTTCGGACAACAAATATCATCCAATCGTTATAACCGAGTTTATACCGGACAGCACTATAATTGCCAGAGGGGTGGGAGGGTTTATCGTAAATAATCCAGTGGTATTAAATTCGGTCTCTTTACCGTTATAGAATTAACCCCACCCCACTGGCAATTTTAGTGCTGTCCGGTATAAACTCGGTTATAACGACTTGATGATATTTGTTGACCGAAATTTAATTATTATAAAATTATTGCATCGACAATTTTTTTACACGGTGGTCACCACTTATCAAGGCCCGGAAGCCAGTCAGGGATAAGGCTTATTGCAAGTACAGTACGTTAGTGTGAAGTGTTTACTTAAGCGGCTGGTTCATTAGAGATTTGTTTTCGTTGGACTTGAAGACACCCAATTTGTAGTCAGGTGGGAAGCAGACAGACGGAACAGAGTTCCACAGGCGTGCAGTTCTAAGAAAGAAGCTTTGTTCATGGAATCTACGTTTTGATTTAGGCACAGATAAAGAGCGGGGACAATTTTTCACAGTGGATTCAGCTAGACGGGTGTTTTTCGTGAGAGATTGGCGAGGGGGGACCAGGGATTGGAGTTCAGACGAGCACCTGTCATGGAAATTGCGATAAAACAAGGATAGGCTCGCAACGTCTCTTCTGTGGGAGAGAGGTTGCAGGGTAGAGAAAAGGGCATCCCCCACTTTGTCACAGATATAACAAGTAAGGCATTTGTATTTAATACAACTGAATAAATGTATGTATATGTAGACATATATGTATGTACTTATTTATTTGTAAATCGCCACTTGTTTTCGTCTTCTCTCACCAACACTGACTATATCTCATTCTTAGCATTGTGATAGCCTTCTAAATCTCTACTACATACCTATCCCACACAATGCTTCAAGTAAACTACATATCAATTCTAAGTGGGCATCTGTTGGAGAGAGGTCTGTTTAATACGGTGAATGGAGCATCACCTCCCAGTTTAGTTCTGCTACCTTGACGAGGGTAATTTTTGCAAAGTTTGGTTCATCATTATATTGGAGAAACAAAACTTGCCTTCTGTTTGCTAATGCAGCCTTGTTTTCAGCAAATGTTTTGAACGCTTACAACTTGTTCACAATATTTATTAGCATTAATGTTTTCCCGTTTTTAAGAACTAGTACTGAATTGATTATTATTGACATGTTCACCAAACACAGAGCATTTTTTAAATAGTGGGTCCTTTGAAGTTTTTGGCAAAGGATCCCCCGACGATAACCAATGATGTTTCCTCTTAAATTCGTATGCCATTACCCACTTTTTATGACATGTCATAATTCGATCAAAGTGGGGTCTTGTTTTTGTGTACTGAAGAGCATGGGATAAGCCTTTGCAGTTTGTTTGTTGGCGTTTATTCATATGGTACCATTTTGCTTATCTTCCATTTCTCTCCCAGCTGGTTCCAATGAAACCTTATTCTACCATCACTTACATGTAACCTCGAAGCTAGTTCGTGACAGGTTATAAATGAATCTTACTCTATAGCAGTAATTAAGTCGTTAGTACATTGTTTAGAGATATAAGTCGTCCAGCTCCAGGCTCATCTTAAAGGGTGTCATTGCCAGAACGAAACTGGTGAAGCCAGTTTCGCGCAGTTCTTTAACTCACTGCGCCTTCACCAAACGCTGTATATAACTTCTCGAGAAGCAGATGAAAAACTTATGCCAAGTTTAAACTCATACAATAGACAATCACGAATTATCAATTTTTTGTCAGTTATATTTAAGGTTAGAAATAAGAAATAAAATAACAGTCGTCATAAAAAATTATAAAAACAGAGACCATCCAAATTGTATCTGTCAATACAAGTAGGTTTCTGCATAAGTATGTTTGTTGGTAATTATGAGGGCCCTAATTTAAGTCAACAAAAATCGTCAAATACTTTTTGGGCACATGATATATATATATACATATATATATATATATATATATATATATATATATATATATATATATTTAATGTAAATTTTGTGGAAAATTCAAAGACTCACGTTTTCTTTTCATAACCTTCGTTTATTTCCTGAATTTTTCCATTACAGCTGTTTCATTAATGGGTAGGCAATTATACGATTTATTTGTCCATGAGAATATCCTGTCCCCACCAACTTCTTCAGATATTTATCCATTAGATTTTTACAACAAAAGGTATATGTTTGCCTCGTCACTTCCTCCATCTGTTGGTGTTATGTGACGATATATATATATATATATATGTATATATTTATATATACTTATATATATATACTTATGCATATATATATATATTTATATACTTATATATATATACTTATGCATATATATATATTTATATATGCTTATATATATACTTATGCATATATATATATATATATATATATATATATATATATATATACGATGCTCATATATTTAAAACGTCCATCGGTTTGTATATACTAATCGTAACGGAGTTAATAATTGTATATTTTAAAGTAATATATATAAATTAAAAGAATTTACACGTACGATTAATATCTTTTTTTAATCCAGAGTATACAGAGTGACCCCCCAAAAAAACAAAAGCTAAATGGAGGATATCCAGAACATATTTTGTAAAACAGAGAAGAAAGGGCCAAATACCCTAGTGTTTTGATGTGAAGTTTTGAATATAATAAACTAGTTATGATTTAAGTTGCATTTCATTCGGACAAAACACTAAGAACCGGGGTCTCATTAGAGCTGAGACCCGTTGTTTTTGGGTCACCCTGTGTTAAGCATAATAACGTATATAATTGATGGACAATTTACAGTACTCATTTGAATACCAGAAATCACAACTATATCATTAACATAACCATAATGTAATCTTAGTATGAAACGTTACAAATAACCCTACTAATAGTTTAGTAAATAAATATATAATGTATAAATAACGTAAAAAACAAAGGATTATAATGGATGTAAAATTGGAACTTATAGAAAATTAAGAATCAAATTGAATATGTGGGTGTGACAAGCTGCCATAAATAAAAACAATTTTAAGACTTGTATTGCTTTAATTCAATAATCTAACTTATATTATTATATCTGCATAGTGAAATAATAATTTAATATTATAATGAGAACGTTCTATGAAATATACGCGTACGTTATTATTAATATGCATATGATATTCGATTAAAATATCAATGGAACTTTTAATTGTTTAAATTAATTAGAATATGTCAGCTTAATAGTATACACCACGTAATGAATGAATAACTATTTTCGGATTAAATCAACTGAAGTTCAATTGAGATTAAACAAGTATAAAATAAATTTGAAATATCGAGTCAACATGAATTATTTCCGTTGACTTTTGATCAACTTAATAATAGAAAATATCACTTTTAATAATTAAAGCTGAATAAGTTGCACATAATATAAAACTAATAAAATTGATATATTAGAAATATCTTATAATTGGCGCCAATGTGTACAAAGTGTATAAGATTAATAAATCTATTAACTGATACTTTGTAAAAGTAAACAAAAGAAAAAAAGCAACGTGGAGATGCGAATTTAAATTGATTACTTGTATTAAGAGTATTTTACTAGAAAAACAAATGAACCATGCATGATCCTCCGTGACTGCTCCGTGAGCGCGGTGAAACATTACTAGGTGCACAATTTACCCTCCCCCTCCCGATTTGAGATAGATCACATATATCAAATGTGTTGCCAAGCCTGCTGGAATAATAGTGGATTACTTCCACTATCCCAGTAGATATCTCACTGTGGATGTAATTCCTTTCCTAGGAGTATATATATATATATATATATATATATATATATATATATATATATATATATATATACATATATATATGTGTGTGTGTGTGGGTGGGTGTGTATGTGTGTGAATTTGTGTGTATATGTGTGCATATATGTGTGTATATATGCGTGTATATATATGTGTGTATATATGTGTGTGTATATATGTATATATATATATGTATATATATATTTATATATATAATATGTGAGCTAAATCACAGATGTTAAAATCTAATGAATTGTTGTCTTATTAAATATTATAATGAGCTTATATTTTCCAGATAATCCCAGCCAAAAATGAAGCACATATGAAAAAGGACAAAAAATATTAGTGTATGAATTATTGTTATATTCTGTGAATTAAAATTATATATACATATATTCAAGTAAACAATACATTGTTTGAAGCAAGTGATATATGAAAAATAATTATATTTAGTTCCTTATTCCGTGAATTTTCATTAATGGCTGATATAATCAGAGAAAATGTCGTTAGCAACATTATCAAATATGTATGAACATGAATGTTGCTTACGAGCACATACATTGAAAACGTTATTAAAATTATTTAAAAATCATAGATGAAAGATGCCATACAACCTCAGAAAATGTGGAGGAACAAGTTCGAACTGGCTTCCATCGAGCCCCCATATACCGATCAGAAGAGTAATTTGGGAATTTCAGCGTCATAGAACAAGCGTGTGTGGTATCTTAGGAAGACGACTGCACATGAAAGTTAGTTCAAACATTGAAGAGCCGTCGTGACTTTTGCATTGCAATGTAACAGATGATGGGAGATGGCGGGTTAAACGATCGGATACGAAATGGAAAAGTTAATAAGCATAGCACTCGAATATAGGGTGCTGAAACCCCACATGGAATTCGATAGCATCAGGCAGATTCACCGAATGTTACTGTATTCTGTGTCACGTCCAAGAACGCTGTCTACGTATACGGACCACTTTTCTTTGAAAAACATTCGCTGGTGAGACGACATGTTAGAAAACTGATAAATGGCTACATTCGGAAAAAAGTATGATGAATTCATTTTCCAAAATAATGACGAACCTCAGAGTTAGTCAGTTTCTGAACACAGCACTGCTAGCCAGATGGATTACATATCTGAGCACGGTAATCACAGTTTTATGCTATGACCTCCCAGATCTCCAGATGACACACCTTACGATTTCGTTTGAGGATTTGTAGATAAAATGTGGATTGGGTGACGACCCGAATAACAAAAAAAACTGCTGTTACCATTGACATCGCAAGGTTGGGTCGCGTTGAGAAAGAATTAGCCTATAAGCTTGATGTGTGTTTTGACAAATGCTGTTTACACTGACATATTTTAACATTACCTGAAAAACTCTAAATAACACGCTTTCTGAATATACTAGATGCGCTTCTTATATTTTTATTATTTTTACAGATAGTCGATGGTAAAACGGAGAAATCATAGACATCCCTTTTCAGCAACAAACTGATCATGATTTACATAATTATAACAGAAAAAAACACCACGCGCAGAGCAACGACTACGAAAATATGTGAGTAAATTTGTATAGAGGGTAAACGAAAACCACAAGAACACTCTTTTAATGGGTCTCTTGAGAAGGTGTACAATTAAGTAAAATATGTGTACAAATAATGAGCGGTTAAGGAAGAGTTAAAATATTATCTCCAAATATCTCTTATGACATACTGATTTTATTTCTGTCGATATAGAGAAGATTAACATAAAAAAAAATTGAGACTGCCTCTAAAATCATCAAATGATCTTGAGAGACTGGTCATTGTAAAATTCTAAATCATCCTATTTTATTTATTGTCACTCGGTGAATGTTCAAGGACGTATTTAAGAATGGCAGATTCCAGGGTGGAAGAGAAGTAATAGCAGCATTGCTTACTCTGTCTAATTTATGATCGAATATGTATCTTATTTCATGTCTGCAAATGTCACGAGCATTCGACACACATAGCCAGCAGCGCACTGGCAAGTAAATTAATAAACTGCATTACGTTATGTTGTGTAATGGAAGAAACCTTTCACGATCGAGGAAAATGAAAAGTTAAGACAAAATACGAAACGCAGTATAACAGGCGGGGAATAATCATACAAGAACCCAATGATTGATGTACCCAAACCATTGATCGTAATCTACAATCCAAGGTAGTTTAAGTAAAGAAAAATTTAAAGAGAAGCAAATGCAATAGGATAATTGTATTATTTTCTTTTATTATTTATAATATAATTAATATTTTCCGAGTAATCGTTACGAATTTAAATACCTTTAATATCATTTAATTAATGTTCCACTTTTCGTAAGAACACAATAATGAGGGATGTTGACCCAAATGAACGTCAATTTATTTATAAATCCGTAAAGGTCAGTGTACGATAAACTGTAGCAAACATAAAATTACTGCGATCTGGTGAAACACGCAGGAAAACCTAGCATTTATCATTCTGACTTTCGATAGTAAATAGTATCATTTTGTGGATGGAATACAGGTTGTTCAAAAAGCTTTCTGAAAATCAGCAAAGGTGTCGTCTAGGTTTCTACATAAAGTTAATTGGTTTGATACAATATTAAACATACTAACGCGTAAAAACACAAAAGACTATGAGCTAACGCATAATCCAGTGGATATTCAATCTGAAACTCATCCAGCTGTCTACACATACTATTATAGAAGTTAAATTGTATTGATTTTGTGCAGATTAACAGAGCTTCAACCCATATATACTTGGGAAAAGGGAGGATGGAAATTACCATTATAAAGCAAGTCTACATAAATATGGATGTCTTCTGTAACGATACATCTATTATATAAATCTCAAACATCGGTTTCTTTGAGTGTTTGTGTGTTAGTATTTCCGCTAAGAACTTTCGTCAGTCAAATCAGACCAGATACCATCTGAAGAAGCGACACCTCAAACGTATCATATGTGATAATTAAAAATTCTGTGGTGTTCAACTGAACCATTTCTCGCAAAGTTGGTCACATTTCTCGACGTCGTGTTTGCATGTCACGCACGCATAGAAAAGGAAACACATTTTACAAACGTTCATTTGCAGGGTCCAGCTGCCATACGCATTTGCTAGTAAAGTTTTTCCCTTCTTTCCTTCTTTTGCGTTTCACGTTCGAGCCTGCATATCGTAGCAAGTGTTTTTACGGTCGCACGGGCACTCTCAGCTATTTTGATTGAAAGACAAGTTGTTTTATTAATTATTGCTTGCCGAAATACTTGGTGAGGAAGTTGACCGTTCTATTGTGGGGGGATTTCCCAAGTATAGCAGCTTCCTTCAAAGCGAAATCCATGCCACATGGGCAACGCCGGGTATTTATGCTCATTAGCAAAAATCCGGAAACGTCAAATGTGCATATGAAGGTATTCTCAACAGCAGGCTGCAACTTGTGTACATATTCAACACACATAAATAAAGCATTGATGCAACATTAAGAAATGGAGTATGAAAACGTTCTACCGTAGCCAATAATGACTGGGTCAGCCAGTTTTGGGCAGTCCCGTCATAGACAAAACTGCAGAATACTTTTTTTATGTATAAAATGGAAGGCCATAAAAGCAAGGTCGTTGAACCCAAAAGCTTTATTTTATCATTACAATACTTAGAAAATAGTGTTCTTTATGGATGTATAAAAGTCACATTTGGATCTAAACTTCATTCTTGTACGACAACAGTTTATATTAAATTGGTCTGTTATTTCTTTCAATAGATTTTTCAATAATTATCAAAGACATCTTGTTATGAACATTATCTAAGAAACAGCCAGACAAATGAATACGTACACACTCAATAACCCGCACAAAAAATCGACCCCGCCTGTTAGTAGTATATCTGGAACGAATGTACAAACAGAAAGACAGCCTTTTTATATAATAAAAAAATGCCGGGAACTATTATCTATTAGAGTAGATAAACTTAGGACTTTATATAATAAAAGGTTCGAACTTTTTTAACAATAAAAAAATGTAAATTCAATATTTTACACATCTGAGCGTAACGACTTTTATTCTATAAATAGATAGGAATTCGTCCAATTTATCCGGAAATAGAAATCTTCTAACGTTCTAGAAAGACACGACGACATGCCAGCTACCAGTTGGCAAGAAACAGCGTTAAGCATTTCTTAAACTCATCGTAAATATTTCTTCATGTTACCTTGTATTTAAACTTGTTTGTCTTGTTTTATTTATGTATTTGTCTATTCTCCTGTCTTATTCGTCACCTCAACATGCTACAAAGTAAACGATAAAAAAATACAACATGCCGGAAACTAACGATAAAAAATGCCGGGAATTATTCTCTATTAGAGTAGAAAAACTTAGGACTTTAATAAAGTAGCATACTTAATATATACTATTACTGCAAGCTTGTCTATATTCAAAATGCTTGCTTACTGGCTAGCCAATGAAACTATCTAATATAGTTAGCTTTATTTTCAAATACATTCGAAATAATTCGAAATAACAGTGCTATTAGCAAGGAAAAACGAACCTCCTAAAGTAAAACCTTGAATAATTATCTAAACTCGAATGTAAGTGAATATTAAGCAGACTTTACAAATTAATGATAGATAATTATGGGAGTTAAATTAATTATAAGGTGAAACACTAATGATTCCAACTCGATAGATAACGACAAACTTGCACCCATTAATATGGGAGGGGAGATTATCATCAAAAGTGGCCTGAATTGTTAACTTAGCACCGGACTTAATACTTAGATATAAATAAGTTACTCTTACCCATTCCCTTCCTCCTCCCTTTTTTTAAAATGGAGGGTAGATAATACAGTGGATGTTTTATCGGCAGCTACAGTAACTCTCGCTTCTCTTTTTTTGCCCCTCAGTCCTCACCCAATGAGTGATTTTTCTGACAAAGGGTGAAGAAAAAGCTGCTTACAGGTAAGTAGTACTTGGTGACCAGTAGTCTGAGATGTCGAACATTTTTCTGTCTCTGTCTGTCCTTGCGGCCATGTCACTAGTAAGGGTGTTGGAGGTAAACGTTTTGTCTCGGCTGACGTTATCCGACTGAAAGTCAGGGACCTGAACCTTGGATTAACCACTAAGGAGCCTGTCCTATCAGCAGGCGCAAAGTACTGGGACTGCTGTATTGCCATTTGGTGAGTGGATATGGACCATGCAGAAGTCTCTGGTGGGGCCTGTCGATGCCATACTAGTGGGTAATTGTTACGGCCTTAGCTTTTCGTGTGCTACAAAAAATTCTGTCTTTTTCTCTCTTACTTTCCCTCTCTGTACTGCTCTAACACATATGACGACCTATTCCACAAATCCCAAAGCCTCAACATGAAATATCTCCAGAATAAAAACTCGATTAAACCTAGAACCCCATCTTCCAACGTAGACCCATACTACCAAGTCTCTTTCTCCAACATCAGGGGTCTTCGTTCCAACCTTCCAGAGGTTGAAACCCAATTACAGGAGACGAAACCGAACATATTATTTCTAAGTGAAACTGGAAAAGGGCCGACCACTCCCCTAGGTGAGTTCATAATTAACGGATACTCAAATTTAACATCTATATCCGACCGCCAAGATCGCCATGGGCATGGAATATGTGCATACATTAAGGATGGCTTCACGTGTGGCAGGTATATCTCTAGAGAATATCCTAATTTACCCTATATGTGCTTCAGGGATTCACTTGCTAACGCCACTGCATTTATATTTGTCCTCTATCGGCCCCACAACAGCGGAATTACTATCTTTGAGAGCATATCTGAGAAAACAGACCACCCACTGTCTACACATCTCTCGGCTAACATCCACATCTGTGGTAACCCCAACATCCATAACGTGGAATGGCTGACCCACTCAAATAAAACAGACGATGAGGGGACGTTTTGTCATGATTTTGCAATTGTTATGACCTCACTCAGATTGTTCGCGAACCCACTCATGTGCCCGATACACCCGGTCAATATGCAAGCCTCCTAGACACCTTTCTCTCAACTTCCCCTGAGTTATATTCAGGTATCGTTCATTCTCCTCTAGGTTCCTCCGACCACACCGTCGTATCAGTTAAGATAAAAACGAAATGTAAGAAGTCCCCAGACGTACCCCTCCACCGTACTGTATACCGATACTCTATTGCTGATTGGGATAGCTTCCGTACATTCATATCTGATTTACCTCTGCACTCCATGTTTAAAAAGGAAGTGTCCTCTATAGTATCAAGTCTGACCGACTGGTTAATTGTAGGCATAGACCAATTAATATCATCTAAAAAATTCTAACAAAAACCTTACAGCCAGCCATGGTTCTCCCCAGAATGTGATGCTGCTATCGCGCACAGAAATCACTTTTTCCATAGCGACCAACGTAATAGATGCACTGAGACTAAAGCTGCTTTCAGAACTGACAGCAACCACTGTAAAAGCGTAATAAAAATGAAAGAGAGCTATATGCCCAGGCTATTAAATCCAAGGTAGCTGATCAGCTGGTTGGTTCCCACCAGTTTTCGCAAATAACAAAAAGGATCTTGAACAGAAGTGTGCGTTCTATCCCAACCATTATCAATGGACCAGAGGTCATCTCGTCAGCGTCAGACAAGGCCAAACTATGTGCAACTAATTCTACCCTATGCGACGAAGGTCATCAACTCCCCATATTTAATCCTATAACACAGAAAAAGCTAGGTAACATACAAATATGCGTGCATGAGGTCGCTAAGCTAATCAAGAATCTTTACTCCAGTAAAGCAACTGGCCCTGATGGCATCGCAATTATAGTGTTAAAAAAGCTTCAACCAGAACTTGCTCCCATACATACGAAACTATTTAAGCGCTGCCTTACGAAGAAGTGCTCTCCGACTCTCTGGAAGACCTCATCAGTTTGCCCTGTATTTAAGAATTAAGGTGATAAGTCATCTCCCTCTCAGTACATACCAAAAAGTTTCCTGTGTGTTATGAGTAAGTTGCTGGAATCCATACTAAATAGAGAAATAGTAAACCACCTCAGCTGGAATAATCTTCTAAGTGACACAAAATATGGCTTCCGCTCTGCAAAATCTACCGCAGATGTGCTGACGGTTATATCCAAAAGGATTTGTGAATCTCTTGACAAAGGCTTCCTTTCTAGCGTAACTGCTCTTGACATATCAAAGGCCTTCGACAAGGTATGGCATAAGGGTCTACTTCAAAAGATTTCCAGCTACGGTATAACTGGAAATGTTTTCTCAATCATTCAATCATTTCTCTCTGATAGGCTCATAAGAGTAGTGGTCGATGTACAAAAATCGGAGGCCTGCAATATAAATGCTGGAGTCCCTCAGGGGACAATCCTCGGCCCAACTCTCTTCCTGATCTACATCAATGACCTCCCTGAACACATACTTAAATCATTCGTTGACATCTATGCTGATGACACGACCATCTATGGCAACACATCAAAGGCTGTAAATGAAAAAGTTCTTTCTGATTCTCTCTCCTCTGATCTCGAGCGCGTGGTTCAGTGGGGGAAGATGTGACTGGTTACCTTTAATGCATCCCAAACCAAACTCCTATCCTTACATCATCAACGCTCTGATCCCCATCTGGCACTAATTGTGATGGATTGCTCTCGTCTTGGTTAGGCCCCGTGTTTTGACAAGCTTCTGGGTTTGACCTTTACTCCTGATCTGAAATGGAACACGTACATCAAGTCTGTTGCCAAGGTCGCTGGAAAGATTGTGGGATCCTTCTACCGCTCCAGAAGATATCTCACTACTGATGAAATCCTCTATCAATATAAAAGCTAAGTACGTCCAAGGATGGAATACTGTTGCCATTTCTGGGCAGGAGCTGCTAAAAACAGCCTATCCTGCCTTAACAGAGTGCAACATAGACTTCGTGGCTTAGTGGGATGCCCTTTTCTCTACCCTGCAACCTCTCTCCCACAGGAGAGACGTTGCGAGCCTATCCTTGTTTTATCGTTATTTCAATGGCAGGTGCTCGTCTGAACTCCGATCTCTGGTCCCCCCTCGCAAATCTTTCACGAAAAACACCCGTCTAGCTGAATCCACTGTGAAAATTTCCCCCAATCTATATCTGTGCCTAAATCAATACGCGGATTCCATGAACAAAGCTTCTTTCTTAGAACTGCACGCCTGTGGAACTCTGTTCCGTCTGACTGCTTCCCACCGGACTACAACTTGGATGTATTCAAGTCCAACGTTTACAAATTCCTAATGAACGGCCCCCTTAAGTAACCACTTCATCAAATCTCCACACTAACGTAATGCACTTGCAATAACCCTTATCCGTGAGTGGGGTCCGGTCCTTGATAAGTGGTGATCACTGTGTAAAAAATATAATAATAGTAGAGGAATATATACATATATATATACATATATATATGTATATATATATACATATATACATATTTATATGTATATAATATATATATATATATATATATATATATATATATATATATATATATATACTTGCAAAAGTACCCGTCGTTGACTTGGTTCAAAAGCAGCCTACAGAAAATGGACTCTGATTTGTGAAAGTATGATAGTTTATGAAAAGGAAGAGTTGTAATGAGATAGCTTCGAATTCAGGGGTATCAAAACCAAAGCAAAATATGATGAAAGTAAACATAAAATAGATAAGCCCAATAATTTATTATACCATACCTGGTTACACTGAAACACTTATCATTCTGTTGATCTATATTAACAAACCTTGTTAAATTTTGTGACATATTTCCATTCTATGGAGGTCAGGCGCGAACGAACACCCCATAATTTTATTATTCCATATTTCTGCAAACTGAAACATAATTATAAAAGTATACTTACGCAGATAGATATAAATAGTCTTTATTAAAGTGTGTGCCGATTTCCATTCTATGGAGGTCAAGCGCGAACGCAGATCCCACCATTACCTATTTAAGTTAAAACGTACTTATCAAATTACTCTTACGTACATCTATATCAAACAACCTTGTATACGTTTTTTTTTCATTTTTAATTTTTTTTGTTCATACTTTGTTGACCAGGCGCGAACGCAGACCCACAATTGTAATGAACCACCGTTCTGCAGGATTTAAATTACCAATCCTATGTCCAGATACATCTTCTATCATTATATGTAATCAATTTTTTTTAATAGCCAATAATATAGTAGCCTCTTCGTGACGAGACCTCCCCACACACACTCACAGACACTCACTCACACACACATTCAGCTTTATATTATAGACTAACAAAAATACTTGTCGTTGACTGGGTTCAATACAATCTACAGAAAATGGACTCTGATTGATGAAGTATGATAATTTATGAAAAGGAAGGGTTGTAAAGAGATTGCTTCGAATTGGGGGGGGGTTATCAAAACCAAAGCAAAATATGATGAAAGTAAAAATAAAATAGATAAACCCTAAAATTTATTGTACCATACCTGTTCACACTTAAACACTTATCATTTTCTGTGGATCTATATTACAAAAACCTAGTTTAACTTTGTGACATATTTCCATTCTATAGAGGTTTTGCGCGAACGAACACCCCATAATTTTATTATGCCATATTTCTTCAAACTGAAACATAATTATAAAAGTATACTTACGCAGATAGATATGAAAATTTCTTATTAAAGTTTGTGCCAATTCCCATTCTATGGAGGTCAGGGCGAACGCAGACCCCACAACTTTATTATACCATCCCTATTTAAGTTAAAAAATACTTATGAAAGTAGTATTATGTGTATCTATATCAAAAACACTTGTAAACGTTTTTTTTTTAATTTTTAAATTTTTTATTTCCATATTTGTGGGCAAGGCGCGAATGCAGACCCCACAATTTTAATAAACCACTGTTCTGCCCGATCAACCATATCCATTCCTGTGTCTCGATACATTTTCTATCATTATATGTAATCAGTTTTTTTAAAAATAGTTCACCATATAGGAGACTATTCGTGACCAGACATCCAACACACACACACACACACACATACACACATACATATATTCAGCTTTATATAATATTATATATATAAATATATATGTATATGAAAAATCTATTCAAACAGTCCTCATTGAGAACAAAACGATTACCAGTTATGAATGTTTTTATACGTTGCAAATGAGGTAGACATTTATGGGTGTTTTATAGCTCTATATACGATAAAACGCATACCCAGAAACTACTGTAAATTGTCAAAAAATATGCATCTTATAATCTATATACATGTACACACACACACACACACACACACACACACACACACATATATATATATATATATATATATATATATATATATATATATATATATATAAGCTCCTGTTGCTAGTTTGCTTATATTATACGTGGCTAAAACAATGAACGGATAAGCCTATCTTTATGAGAATTAAACAACACCTTGCCTGTAAGTCTTTAAATTATTATCACGCAAAGACACCAATATATGTAAAAAAATGTGCAAGATATTCCTCAATCACGATCTTGAATATTATTTATTTATTCGCACAATAGGATATGCAATTCTTTTCTCAATGCAACATATTTTTCTCATAATATCATACTTTGACTAACTTTAAGGGATAAATCATAGACCAAAATTGACTATATGCGAAGTAATAAATATATACGTTTCTTACATATTAGTGACGATCATATACACATATACACATATCTATACATCTAACAACATATATATATATATATATATATATATATATATATATATATATATATATATATATATTAATCTATGACCATAGCATATATATCTACGAAATAGATTAATGTGTAACCGTGTATTAAAAAAATACAATTCATAGAGATTTTCTAATTTCCATATACTTCTCTATATTTAATTTTATGTACATTCAATATTATATAACCCAATTATTTCTCTCTCTTTCTCGTTGTCTTTCTCTCTCCCTCTCTCTCTTTCTCTCTCTCTCTGTCTTTATTGCCATTTCAAGGAAAAGCTAGCTCTGTCTCCATTGCACTCACACTGTTTTCTTAACTATATTACTTTCCTTTTTAATTCTATACCATTCCTCGGAGAATTGTGTTTGCTAATACTGATAACTATAATATATATATATATATATATATATATATATATATATATATATATATATATATATATACTTTTAAATATTAAACAAAACAAGAATAAATTTCGACTAGGTTATCGAGTGTAGATTGTGACGCACTGAAAACAAAACTGGACATATTGATTTTTGAAATAATTTATATATGCGTACGAGGCTGATATATTTGAAATAATTAGTACAGTGAACTCGCGGTGTAAAATGAATGAATAATGTATTTTTGGGAAGATGAAAATAAATATATAATACAGAATACTACCCAAAATATACCTTTGGATGGTTACCTTAAAAAAGCTTATTATGAACTACGACGATATATAAAATCAGATTGTACTGTGACGTCAAAAGTATTGGCGGCGAAACAAGCAATCTCACTGTGTTTATTTTTATATTAACTGTATAAGTAAGCGCTTTAAACGTCATCACAACGGATATCGATAGACGCGTAAGTACTAAATGACTGGAGCGACAATATGTCAATATTTCCTATCCCTTAAAGAAAAGTCATTATATACTCGCTTCATTTCTTTTCTATGTTATTTTACCACAATGAAACATTCAAATAAAATGAACAGGAAAGGCTGACTATGTCAGTTACAACAACTTCGGAAGATACGAAGAGTAGAAAAATATATGTTATGTTCTTCTATAGCGATTATAATTTCTCGGAACTCACACAATATACACAGCAACGCCAAGTTTAAAATTATTTCTTATATTTATATTACAATTTTACTGGAAATTCCGTAGATCTTAGTGTAAAAGTGTATTCTATAAAAACGTGTTAGTAATTTAATAAATCATTTAATCTGAATTTTAATAATTTCTTACTTAGTTATTTAGTAGTATATTTTAATCTGGCTTACATTAAATAAGAACGTTAATTCATACACAATGCACTGTGTACTATAGATGGGGAATCAGTATGGAATCAAGTTACTTACTGACGCATTTAATAACTTATTAACCTCAATATCAAAATGTAACATTATTAGCTTCCATGCTTAATGCATAACTATTGAATTGATTAGTATTTCAGATCAAAATCAGTTTTGACATCATCAGCTTGTGTCATGGAAGGATATATTTTCTTAAGACAAGTTTAATGTCGAAAGACAATGCGAATGCACGCGATCTAGCGTATATTATACTTTTATGCTTTGTCTTAATTAATCCTTAAATGCATACAATAAATGCCATAAAATATGAACAAAACATGGCCAGATAGATAGAGATGGGCAACCTGTATTAAGCAAGTTACCTTCAGATGTAACGTTCAGCAGATCTAACTAGTCGGACTGTTGCATAGCAGCATCAATTTTATTGATTTTCTGCGACTTTGATTATTATTTAGACGCTATATACTAAGGTCTGAAAAGTGATGGCTGTGTGCATGGTTTGTATGCCTCTATTTCTGTGTTATTCTTTTTCCTTTCATGCACCATATCTCGTAAAACGTTTGAACGTTAACGTGTTTTATTTTTTTCTTACTAGTTGAGGGATGAGAATCAATTTTAATACAGTGGATACGTAGACAAGATAGGAAACTGTTAAAACCGTATATTTAAGGAAGAATAACTGTTATATTTGAATTAATAATAATGTAATATATTCAGAGATTATGTCGTGGTGCAAAAGAAAAAAATCTGAATACGCCAGAAACTATGCAAACAAAAACAAAATTAAACAAACTGTTAATATAGCAATATAACACAAAATGTTTTTTATAATTTTTTTCTTTTATGCATTTACAGAGCATACTATGTAGATACCATATACTCATGCCATGCTTTTGCGTTACAGTGAGAGAAGATTTATATAATATAGACTTTTCTTAAAATAAATGTAAATAAATTGCTTCTACTAGCTTAGCTTCAACATAACCTAGATAATTCCTGTGACCTCGTATTTTCTGAACAAGATGAGCTCTAATGAAAAGTTTGTATCTGTACATGATTTAATAGTAAGTAGTAATAACAGATTTTACTCTAAGCTATTGTATACACTATTATATAAATAGTGAACAGTTAGTAGAACTTAATTCGACCATTATATGAATACAAATATTACGTCTTAAACTGCGGTAAAGGAAAGGTCCCCATTGTTTTTTAAATTGTTGTTGTAACACTTTTCAAATAAGTTTACATATTTTAATGTATAAAACTACTTCCGTGTTTTTCTGTAGTAACTATCACAAATGTAAATTGGCAGTGTCCATGTTCATCTGCTACAAAAGTTATATGCACATCTGTGACAAAACGATAAAATGCACGCTGTTTTATAAACCACAACGTATATATTTTTGTTGTTCTTTAATGATGGTTAACGGTTTAATATTTTAATTCTCACGGTCTAGTAGATTACGTCTATCTAGTATGATTGCAATTTTATCCATCCATCTATCTATCTATCTATCTATCTATCTATCATATATATGTATATATATATATATATACATATATATACATATATAATTATACATATAAATATATTTTAATTATTTATGCATATAGTGAAGGAATTGTTAGCGTTTTTTATAGGTGGTGCGTTGTTAGCTAAATTTCCACAGCATAAAAGCCTATGTGTGTGTGTGGTTGGTTGACTATTTTCATGTGTACTCTATGCAAATAAGCTTCTGTTTCCTAGGCAACCGCAAGTCAAAAAGTGCGCGATTACGAGGCGCCGGCTTGCTGGAATAGACCTGTAAATGGGCGATGGTAGTCGTTGCATAGAGAACCGGCCAAATCGATAAAGCTGGTTAGGCCTTTTCGCTATTTGTCGATGCGGCGTTGGAAGTGCGTGGCGGGACGGGCCAGTGTTTGAACAAAAATAGAAGAAAACTGATAGGCAGGTCTCCTTTATTGCTTGGTCAACAGAGACGAAAATGAACACACAAACACATGAAACGCCCTCACAATTGTAAAGGTCATTAGCGTTGAAAAAGATAGACTATGTAAGCCTGTATGCATTAGTGTTTTTACCGAGTGCCGAGAGAATGAATTTGACGAAACTATTTTAATTGAGTTCAACTATCAATATCTACGCGAAGCGCATATTTTTAAAATAATTAATATATATATATATATATATATATATATATATATATATATATATGTATTAAGGCATGCACTATACAGATATAAATATGCATATGTACACATATATAAATATTATATATATGTGCATATACATACATAGATATCAAAAGTCTACAAAAAATCATATTTAAATGTATGCTTCTTACTGGATGATGACAATTTTGTACGATTAATAAGCTCAATAAACAGAAAGGCAAGGCACTAGAGCAATACAATGTAATATTGCATTTCAGTTATAAAGAAAAATGCGTTCAAATTCAATGTGTGTATATATACATATATTATTATTATTATCATTATTATTATTATTATTATTATTATTATTATGTTTCATTTATTGTTAATCTCGAAAAATGCTTGTTTCAAATATTTTATGTCTTTCACGCGTTCTATTTTTTTACTTACATAATGACACAATGATGTTCTTTATAAAAACATTCACAAATACATGACTAGAATAATGTGGAAAAAATGTTGTTCCAGTGAGGGAAAATATGAATTGCAGATGTGTATACATATATGTGTGTGTGAGTGTGTGTGTGTGTGTGTGGGTGTGTGTGGGTGTGTGTGTGTGTGTGTAGAGAGAGATATATACATGATTTATAATTTTTATGCTCATCTATTCTGCAAAGGATAGTGCGGTACGTAGCTTTTCATGTGAATGTATAAATATTCTTAATGTTCCGTACAAATAGATATAGACATTTTCAAGTCCTGATACGAGAACCATGTATTATTATCTAATTGATTTGCAGATCAGACTTTCCGTTATTGAACAATATATATGCCCAAAGATTCTTGCATATACAAACACACACATCTATCTATCTATCTATCTATCTATCTATCTATCTATATCTATATCTATATCTATCTATCTATCTATATGTATATATATACACATTTATAGATGGATACTTAGTTTGTTAGTTAGATAGATAGATAGATAGATAGATAGATGGATAGGGATCGATCGCTATATCGATGTATACATATTTTTTTCGATTCATCCAACTCTGGTTAGATAGTTGACAGTAATAAAATATGGGTTTCCAATATAAAATTACAGAAATCACTTTTCTCCGAACTTTTCTGTTTTTGGCTAGGTTAAACATTTGATTATAAATGTAATCATTTTTTTCCTATTAGCAAAATACAATATTTTCCCTGTAAACTCATCATATATATTTAGTAGTCTTTGCTGTAAATACATCGAAAGTGGAAATGGAAGGAAGATGAATTAAGAACAATGAGAGTCATGTATAATCCGTGTCCAGTGTCAAACTATGTATAATCACATTTCGAGAAGTAAATTAAATATACAATGAAAATACATTTGTCTGCTTGTATTCCTATTTACCGCCAAATTATCAATCTGTTATTATGTAATGATAATGACAAGAAAATATTCTTACCATTGATTTGACTCACCGGTGTATATCTGACATAATTTGGCAGAGTTATTGAATCGGGAACCACATCATTGTAGCTTAATAAATATAAGAAATGAACTGATATATACTCGGGAGTCAACATAATGACACGAATATTTACTCCTCATAGTCCTGGTATTGTGCTTCGAAAAATAGAATGCTATTAAGAAGAAATTATAAAAAGAAAATGCGCTCAGGTTTTATTAATATGAAGTCACCATGATCAATGTCCACTTTACAATAAAAAGTTAATTAACGGCATAGTTGTAGGCCGAAAACCAAGAAAAATGTATGGATAATTACGTTTTTTAATGATATTATCTACGTTTGACTATTCCCGGAATGATTTATGGCAAGAATGTATTTACATGTTGCTTGGAGAATTTCAATAGCTATCAACAAGGGTGATCTGCTATTGAAGTTCTGTATGCATGAGTGCTTAAAGCAATTTTTATATGGTCACAAAATTAAGTTCTGACTGTGAATGTTGTATACACAAAAATGAAAGTCTAACGATCAATTGAAAAAATACGAAGAACTGAAGACGGGGTGGTTGATTCTAGCAAAATCTCCTTTGTATAAGTGATAATAGGGTTGGGAAGTGACTACCTGAGCAATACTTCAATGTTAATTTAGAAGCCTTATTAATAATTAAGAAGGGATCATAGCGTCACAGGCCGACATGTAGTCTATTATAATTCATATCATCCCATTATGACGACATGTCCTTGCTGTTGGAGCAACGTTCTTTGCATATATATATATATATATATATATATATATATATACATTTTTTTTGATTTTCAGAAATAGGAACAAAAATCGAACTGCTTGCCTATCAAAAATAAACAGCAAATCAAATTGTTTTATTTATAAACAGAGTGAAGGAATTTAATTCAGTAGCCAGTAATGTGTTCCCTATTAATTGTTCTGTTATTGAGAATCGAGTATCGGCTGCGAAAATATATTTTATTTTGTAAACTAATGCTAATGTTTGTTCCTGGTCAGTTTTCTCTATCAAGGACGACTTTTTTTTTACAAGGAGGTCACCACTTATCAAGGCCCGGAAGCCACTCAGGGATAAGGGTTATTGCATGCACAGTACGTTGTACGTTAGTGTTAGTATTTCATAAAGTGTCTACTTAAGGGGGCCGTTCATCAGGAATTTGTTTACGTTGGATTTAAGGACATCCAAGCTGTAGTCAGGTGGGAAGCAGGCAGACGGAACAGAGTTCTACTAGCGTGATGTTCTAAGAAAGAAGCTGTGTTCATGGAATCCACGTTTTGATTTCGGCACAGATAGAGAGTGGGGAAAATTTTAGACAGTGGCTTCAGCTAGATGATTGTTTTACGTAAAAGATTGGCAAGGGGGACCAGAGATTGGAGTTCAGACGATCACTTGTCATGGAAATAACGATAAAACAAAGGCAGTCTCGCAACGTCTTTTCTGTGAGAGAGAGGTTGCCGGGAAGAGAAAGGGCATCTCCCACTGAGCCACGAAGTCTATTTTGTACTCTGTCAAGGCCGGATAGGCTATTTTTAGCAGCTCCTACCCAGATATAGCAGCAGTATTCCATCCTTGGACGTACCTGGCTTTTATATAGATAGAGAATTGCATCAGTAGTGAGACATCTTCTGGGGCGGTAGAAGGATCCCACCATCTTTTCAGCGACCCTGGCAACAGACTTGATGCACGTGTTCCATTTAATATCGGGAGTAAAGGACAAAACCAGAAGCTTGTCAAAAAATTGAGCTTCTCCTAGACGAGAGCCATCCATTACAATTGATGTCAGATGGGGAAAAGAGCGTTGATGGTGTAAAGATAGGTGCTTGGTTTTAGATGCATTAAAGGTAACCAGCCATGTCTTCCCCCACTGACCTACACGCTCGAGATCAGAGGAGAGAGAATCAGAGAGGACTTTTTCATTTACAGCCTTTGATTTGTTGCCGTAGATGGTCGTGCCATCAGCATATATGTCAACGAATGATTAAAGTATGCGTTTAGGGAGATCATTGATGTGGACCGGGAAGAGGGTTGGGTCCAGGATTGACCCCTGAGGGGCTCCAGCATTAATACTGCAGGCCTCCGATTTGTGTCCATCGACCACTACTCTTATGAACCTATTAGAGAGAAATGATTTAATGATTGAGAAAACATTTCCAGTAATAGCGTAGCTGGAAATCTTGTGAAGTAGGTCTTTATGCCATACCTTGTCGAAGGCCTTTGATATGTCAAGAGCAATTAATCTAGAAAGGTAGCCTTTGTCGAGAGATTCGCTAATCCTATGAGATATAACCGTTAGCACATCTGCGGAAGATCTTGCAGAACGGAAACCATATTGCGTGTCACTAAGAAGGTTGTTTCTGCTGAGGTGGTTGACTATTTCTCTATTTAGTATGGATTCCAGCAACTTACTCATGACACACAGGAGACTTATAGGTATGTACTGAGAGGGAGAGAACTTCTCACCTGAATTCTTGAATACAAGGCATACTGATAAGGTTTTCCAGTGTGTAGGAAAGCACTTCTCCTTAGGCCAACGCTTAAACAGCTTTGTAAGTATGGGAGCAATTCTGGTTGAAGCTTTTTTAACACTATAATTGGGATGCCGTCAGGGCCAGTGGCGACCTCACGCACAGATATGTATATATTCCCTAGCGTGTTTTGTGTTATAGGAGGAAATATGGGGAGTTTGTGACCTTCGTCGCATAGAGTAGAATTAGCTGCAAATACTTTGCAAAGAGTTTGGCCTTGTCTGATGCTTACGAGATGACCTCTGGCCCATTGATAATGGTTGGGATTGAACACACACTTCTGTTCAGGATCCTATTTGTTATTTGCCAAAACTTGTGGGAACCTAGCCGCTGATCAGCAACTTTTATTTAACAGACTGGGCATATACCTCTCTTGCATTTTTATTACTCTTTTACAGTGGTTGCTGGCGCTCCTGAAAGCAGCTTTAGTCTCAGTGCATCTATTACGACTTCCTTTCAACGCGATTTTAAGTAATGTAGGTTCACATTTAAATACGAGTGCAACAATTAAAGCTAAGCATGTTTCCAAAAGTTATGTGTTCTACTTATTCCTTAGCCCGAAAAGATCAAAGAGGATTTACCATTGAATTGTTATGATAACTGAAGTTATGTATATATGGCCTGAACGTTTCATCTCACTGTTCCTCGTTTTTATGGTACTACTGTCATCACCATGTCTCTTCAACATTTTAGTTAAAATAGGCTTTATTTTAGAAATGGCCTTCATGCACATCAGGTCCCCGTCCATCTATATATATATATATAAACGAAAATGTATGTGTGTATGTATGTACGCTTGTCCTCGATGTCCACAAAAGTCTTCTTTCAGAGAAGCGCTTGCTCGGTTCACAACTTCTTAAAACTTTTTATATCATCTATAAATTGTAATATCTCAGATTTATCCACGGAGCTCGCCTGTCTTTTTAATTTTATTGACTTTCAAACGTTAATTTTTCCACATTTCCCGCATCGGCACGCATTACATTCGGTTTTCGGTATAAAAAATCTAATCACAGGCCGAAAGCCAGTTGTTTCAAGAGAGCTAAGTAACGTTTGTTCAATGTCGACTTCGTCATATCAGACTGTAGCTTTCATTTCGCTCCTCCTAATAAACAGGGAGCGGATTTTTAAAATCAAACAAACCGATTTATTCACCTCATTCAAAACTGTCCTGCAGAAAATAACTGCTAAATATCTATTGCCGCCACGTCAATCAAAAACGCGCACCTGTTAAAAAAAATTACTATTTTCCAACTGCGCGTCGTGAAAGCTTTGTTTTTTTTTCATATTTTCGGGGTTTTTTCACATACCCCGAAAAACACCCGGGCTACGCCGGGTACCCCTCGCTAGTGTAATATAAATGTAACTACTCGGTACCGGGCGGCTTGAGAACAATACATAGTTATTTATTTAGACTGTAAAAGGAGAGGTTTTGATTCTAACCATGATTGACAATTTGACGTCGATTAGAATTGACAGAATTGATACACACTGAGAAACAACGTTATCCAGTATTATATATCAGTAGCTATATAAACATTGCAATAGATGAAAAGAAAGTGTAGAAAAATTTGAGAATATTATTTCATTTCATCCTAATATTACACAAAAAATAGATTGAAATGCAATATATTTTTAGAGTTTTTCTGCACATTGATTTTATGTTTATTGGTACAACGAAATGGTTGGCTTATATAATAAAATACGGTTGGCAAGTTGTAAAGCCAAACTAAAAAAAAGACAGTGGCGAAAATTCAGTTTCCATTTCGTATGAGATACGTGCATCTTATTTTATCATCATCAGACTGCTTTGTATAGCTTAGCTATTCATAATTGCTAACATTTTCCTTACTAACGATGTTGATCCAAGCGAAAAGTTGAACAAATATATGTACGTATTCTGCTTGGGTATCTTAAAAACTACCATTACAATTTAACAGTTACCTCGTTTTAAATAAGTAAAATAAAAATACATAAGACAATTTTGTTATGTTGTTTGCATTAAAATATAAAATAGGCAAAGTAACAGACAAAGATATGTATATACATATTTAATACTATAAAGGCATTTGAGAAATATTAATTGAATGGAGGACTAATGCTAAAAGAATGAAATCGGAAAAATTATGTTACTCCGATGTGTGTTTTAAATTTGATATGTTCATGCTTATCTCTAAGCTGTTTTGATTAAACTGAATATGCATATTTATCCATTTAAATTGATAATACTATTAGATTATATTAATCTATTCTCGGATATTTCCTATAAATTTTCTACTTGAGACTATAATTAAATGTAATTGAATATAAACAAAGTATTAGCGATCACTAATACAGATAATTTAATTATTTAAATGGTATTTAAATAATCAAGTTTTAACACATAGAGCGCCTGATTGTTCTTTAATAAAAGTTAATAAAAAAGATAACATTTTTACTTGATGAATAAGAAACAAGAAAACTTTACACAGTGTGAATGTGAATGTTTAATATCTTGTTTCAGATAGTGACAGTGCTTCAGTTGTAAATAGGCAGATAATCACTGATGTCAGAGCAAATCACACATATACAACAAAAATATAGGCGCTGTAATAGAAATCATTTTCCCTTCGGTGTTCGCCGTTGGCTTTTCGTAAAACCTAGTCATGCTTTACACACAAAGTAAATTGGCACCGAAATTGTTCTTAATGAGTTTTCCTTTCTTGGACAAGCGCCAAGTTAATATCAACAATCGATGTAGGTAGCTAGTTATACTTCTATCGTAAAGGATTTTAAAACATACATATCTATGTAAATATCGTACGTTGGTAGGCAATCATGTTATCATCTTCCACACTAATTAAAAAACGAGGCCTACCTATAGTTTAAACTGACTTCTTTACATGTAAGCATTTTTTAATAGAATATAACTTAATAAATAAACACTTTTGAAGAATTATATTACGTTTATTTACAGCTTTATGTCATGTAGATAGTGGAATATGTTTTAAACAGTTGTGTTGTGATTAGTAAATGTTAATCATAATTATATTTTTGGTATTTGAATAAATTAATTTTTAATCGTCTTAATATTTTAATAGTTAACCCCACCTAAAGATTGTATTTGGTCAATGATATTAATGATAAAGTATAGCTGAGTAACCGTTCAAGACTTGAAGCCTTTTATATGAGGTTGATAAGGAAAGGTCTTTCTGTTTTTTTTATAATTCAGATGAGCATATGTCGGCTCAGACAATAAAGTATTGATCGAAACAGCACCATGAGAATCAACGTATCTTTATGCCATTACCGTCCAAACCTTGCATTCTGATAGCAAGAAAAATCGCGATAGGCGTTTCATATCGCTTAGGTTTTTGAAGCATTTCTAACGCAGAAAGTTGTCGAAATGGCTGAAAAAGTTCTAGTCGGTAGATGAGAGAGATGGAGAGTATGGCGAATAAGGCAGACTTTTGAGGCCAAATTAATTCAACTTCTTTAATTGTGGTTTAGTAAAGTGCAGATGAACATGATTTTCGATGATAAGCATTTTCTGTTTACTAATGCTAGGTGGTGTTGTCGAAATTGCTAATGTATTCATCCGTTTGTAGAAAGTACTTCTCTGCAATAATGGTTTCGCATACGTTTCAAAACGTAATGAATGCGACCGGTCGCAGACCATGAAACAGTCAACATGACTTTTTCTGCAACTCTGGCTTCGAGAAATGTCGTGAAGCATCGTCGGCGTCTAACCCCTGAGCTGAGCGTTGCCGCTTGTCTTAAATAACCCACATTTCATCACAAGTTACAAGCAGGCCAAAAAAATGTTCGTTCTTATAGAGTAAAAACAACGGAAGATGACACTTTGTAACGATATGTTTTGTTGTCATTCAATTCACGAGGCATCACTTTCGAGTTATTTTTTTTCTTTCTAAGTGATTAAAAATCATCGTATACGTTTCATCTTATTCAGAAGTAAGTTCGGAAACAGATATGCATGAATTGATTCGATTAAGGCCCTTAATTTATCGTTGTTATCATCTGATACGCGATTCATACACAGAAAATCCTCAAAACTCTGGGCGATCATTATTGATATCACGAGATGTTTTAGCAATGTTTTGGCCTAACTTGAACTGAAATGAAAAAGATTGTGTTAATTTGCTTTATTTTCCATCTTGTAATAAACGTTCGAAAGAAAATACATGATTGTTTCAAAACAATTGTAATTAAAACGACTGGATAGAGCTAAAATCACCCATTTAAATGATATATACAGTAAACGTATTACACCGACAACTTATGTGGAAATACATCATTTGAAATCCAGATAAACTGAATAAACGAACCTAAATATTACTTAACAAAAATATTTACTGTTTGAATGTTGTGTGCGTTCCGTTCACCTAATTTAAAAGCATTAGTTACATCTCTACACTTCCCTTCTTACAAAGTATGTAATTCTTACAGTTTCCGACAAAAAATGAAAGAAATGTTAGTTTACAACCACTTAACAAAAGAGGGAATATTATAATTAAAAAGTAATTACATTAAAAAGACTTGATGCATTTAAACATTTCCAATATGTTCACCGGCTGGATGCAGAACGAGTGTCCGAAATAAACTTGACAAAGATTTACTATTTTACAGTCCAAACTGTAAATAATCACTTTATTAATAAAAATAAGTATCTGATATATCATAAAATATAACGACTTTCGAAGAAATTCAATTTAAAAATGAGTAATCGTAAGTTAATTGAGTCGTTATATAAAATTATTATCAACTATATAAAAATAAATTATCTAAATATCCCTAATAATAATTTCTTAAAATAATTTACGACTTTTATTGGTTGTGTTCTATATCATAAACTAATGGGTGAAACGCAAATAACTTTTTAAATCAAATAGAAGCTGGCAATGTTATCTGAAGAATATTTGTATTAATTAAACGTCGATGAGTATTCTATGGCGTTTTAACCCATCATAAATTGTAATGCAAATAAAACTACAGATCTAATAATATGCGTTAATATAGAATTGAATTAAATGCAAACATTTACTCCATTCTTCTATCATATGTGTTATTGCTTTATTATAATACAAATTTGCTACTTTGAAAAAATGAGAATATAAATAAAACTTAGCTATTTATTCTAATATATTGTTTTTTTTATATTTTTCACTACATGATTGAGGGTTGTAATTTTAAGTAAGGAAAAATGCACAGATATTGTAGCAGAATCCTCAAGTGTTTCTGGTTCTCATAATCATTGCTCAAAGCATGAAAGCTTTATGTTAATAGGTAATATTACCTGGATATGTTTCGACATGGTAAACAGTTATTGCAGATATATAAATGTCAAAAGAAAACACAAAGGCCACTTGCTACTTTTAAAATGTTATTAATAATTACAAATTATTTTACATGTTAGTTTATGTTTGTTTAGAGTTTGTGCTTATGTTTTTTTTGTAAAAATAATGATGCTTACTATTTCTATTATTTGTTTTATTTTTTCTAAACAAACATTCATGAATTCTATTATGTTTACCCAATAGTATATTTTCGGAAATAAAACAACCTCTCTTCTTATATCGTATATATTAGAGATGCACTATGTATTTTATACCATGTTCTTATTTTATTGTCTTATCTAAAAATAAATACAAACATGCTTTGTATATCTCGTATTATATACTTAAGAATGTTCTATCATAATATAATTATCATTTTCAAGGTGTTTTATATTCGTAATTAAAATATATATGTTCGCTTTAAATGTTATGTCGTAGTGTAAAGTAAATGCGGAGATAGAATTCTTTCGCTGGAATTATATTTGATATTTTATGCTTTTGACTCTGACTCCGAAAAGAAAGTCTGTTTATCGATATAACAAACATTATTCCAAAGAGAACATAATATAAAATGTTGTCGTATGTTACATGCTGAGGTTAGTTATGATCAGTAGTTATGATCATTAGCAATTGTGCTATATGACTATACGAGGCAACTCATAGTCTTTATTTGAACTCAATCCGTCTTAAGTTTGTCTTTGTCTTTTGAGTGCGATTAGAGCAAACAATCAACCTATTTGTATTCACACACACGCACACACACATATATATATATATCTATGTATATATATATATGTGTGTGTATCTGCATAAATAAGAGTTTATGTGTACATAATTACTTCAACTCGATATTTATTAAATATACACATATATTGAAATTACTTCAGGAAGCAATCATACTACAATGTCTATAGTTTTCGCTTATTTGCCATATTGGAACAATGTTTTTGTTACGTAAAATTTTTCAGATGATTTGAACGAATGTTAATAAGACACGCACGTATGCTACTAATGTTTAGTTACATAGTTCAGTGCGTTTTGTATATCTGCTGCAAAAGCAAGACTTAAAACACGGACATATGTGCTAAATTATAAGCTTCTAAAATATACCTATAAATATAGAAAATACATATTTAAAGATAAATTTAAAAAGGCCGATAGAAGAAGATAGAAAATAAAATAAACTAAAAACCTATAGAACAATATTTTTTTATTAAAAAAATATTGTGCATACCTAATTTCAAGGACGAACAGAAATCTTTCATGTTGTAAGAACAATAATATAACACCAACATTATATATTGTTCTTGCATCTACGATAACATGTTTACATCAATGTATTTCCTTCATGAAAAAAAGAAACTAATTTTTAAATCAAATTCTCTTTGTAACATCTGAATCAATCCTATCTTTGTATTTGAAGTTGCTAAGATGGAAATTGCTTTCACTCGCCGAATGAAAAAGTTATTGGAATTGCTATGTATCTTTTTTTTTTTTACACAGTGATCACCACTTATCTAGGCCCGGAAGCCACTCAGGGATAAGGGTTATTGCAAGTACATTACGTTAGTGAGGAGATTTTATGAAGTGTTTAATTAGGGGGGCGGTTCATTAGGAATTTGTTAACATTAGACTTGAAGACATCCAAGTTGTAGTCCGGAGGGAAGCAGGCAGACGGAACAGAGTTCCATAGGCGTGCAGTTCTAAGAAAGAAGCTTTGCTCATGAAATCCGCGTTTTGATTTAGGCACAGATATAGAGTGGGGGAAATTTTTCAAAGTGGATTCAGCTAGAGGGGTGTTTTTCGTGAAAGATTGGCGAGGGGGGACCAGGGATTGGAGTTCAGACGAGCACCTGCCATGAAAATAACGATAAAGCAATTGTAGGCTCGCAACGTCTCTTCTGTGGGAGAGGGGTTGCAGGGTAGAGAAAAGGGCATCCCCCACTAAACCACGAAGTCTATTTTGTACTCTGTCAAGGCATGATAGATGTTTTTGGCAGCTCCTGCCCAGATATGGCAACAGTATTCCATCCTTGGCCGTACTTGGCTTTTATATAGATAGAGAATTGCATCAGTAGTGAGATATCTTCTGGAGCGCTAGAAGGGTCCCACAATCTTTCCAGCGACCTTGGCAACAGACTTGATGTACGTGTTCCATTTCAGATCAGGAGTAAAGGTCACACCCAGAAGCTTGTCAAAACACGGGGCCTCACCCAGACGAGAGCAATCCATCACAATTGATTCCAGCTGGGGATCAGAGCGTTGATGATGTAAGGATAGGAGTTTGGTTTTGGATGCATTAAAGGTAACTAGCCACATCTTCCCCCACTGAACCACGCGCTCGAGATCAGAGGAGAGAGAATCCGAGAGAACTTCATTTACAGCCTTTGATGTGTTGCCGTAGATGGTCGTGTCATCAGCATAGATGTCAACGAATGATTTAAGTATGTGTTTAGGGAGGTCATTGATGTAGATCAGGAAGAGAGTTCCCTGAGGGACTCCAGCATTTATATTGCAGGCCTCCGATTTTTGTCCATCTACCACTACTCTTATGGGCCTATCGGAGAGAAATGATTGAATGAGTGAGAAAACATTTCCAGTTATACCGTAGCTGTAAATCTTGTGAAGTAGATCCTTATGCCATACTTTGTCAAAGGCCTTTGATATGTCAAGAGCAATTGCCCTAGAAAGGAAGCCTTTGTCAAGAGATTCACTAATCCTGTGGGATATAACCGTCAGCACATCTGCGGTAGATCTTGCAGAGCGGAAACCATATTGTGTGCCACTAAGAAGGTTATTCCTGCTGAGGTGGTTGACTATTTCTCTATTTAATATTGATTCCAGCAACTTACTCATAACACAGAGAAGACTTATTGGTCTGTACTGAGAGGGAGATGACTTATCACCTGAATTCTTAAATACAGGGCAAACTGATGAGGTCTTCCAGGGGGTCGAAAAGCACTTCTCCTTAAGGCAACGCTTAAATAGTTTCGTAAGTATGGGAGCAAGTTCTGGTTGAAGCTTTTTTAACACTATACTTGGGATGCCATCAGGGCCAGTTGCTTTACTGGAATCTAGGTTTTTTATTAGCTTGGCGACCTCATGCACGGATATTTGTATGTTACCTAGCTTATTCTGTGTTATAGGAGGAAATATGGGGAGTTGATGTTAAGTTAATGAGATTCGATTTTGTGTGGTGCTTTGCTCTAAGTGATTTTAAATAACCTTCATAAATACTTATGGAATAATTTTGTACTCTATATATTTATTATGTAATATGAAGATTATAAATAAGAAAAAAAACGGCATTTAAACCTTCTTTGTATGATGACCTTGTACACTTTCTTATCTTTAGCAATATTTGCCAGCAATGGTATATATATTAACACTTTAAATTACGATGGATTTGTTTACATAATATCTCATAGGCAATACTATATATATATATATATATATATATATATATATATATATATATATATATATATATATAGGGAATAGTTAGAAATCATACCTTATACAATCGGTCACGTGAGTTCTATGGTTATTGTTTATACTATAGTAGCTGACATTTATTAAGGTGAGTATTTAAGGTAAGGGTCAACAGTACTTTATATATATATATATATATATATATATATATACATATAGATAGATAGATAGATAGATAGATAGATATATGTTATACCGGCCTTCACTGAACATAGGAATTTACACCGATTAACACTATAAATAGCGCTAGTAATTGCACCACCGGTAAGAGAGATGCGACTGCATTCAACTGCTAGTCAAGTGCCAAGCAGATACACACACTGTCCTATATGTGTACATTATTGTTAATAGATTGTTTCTTTCGTGTTCTTATTTCCACTGTGTTCCACAACATAACATATATGGGTGTGTGTGTGTGGGTGTTTGCGTGTTTGTGGGTGTATGTATCGCTGCAAATGAATCGTGATAGTGCAACGTCACATGGAAAGACAAGCAGAGGGACAATGATTAGCGAAAGATAAACTACCGAGTGACACTAGGTTTTAACAGAACGAAGCTCTAGTGTAGAGCCTAACAATTCACCATTAGGGAAATTCCAAAACTTTCAATTTTGAAAATAATCTTCATGAATTATAATTATTTTTTAATGCGCTATGTAAATAGCGGATTGGTGGAGCGTGATTCATCGGCGATTTTAAGATCTTGAACAACGAAATAAAAAAAAAACTGATAAAAAACTTCTAAAGAACATATGTCTTTATTGATATTAAGAACAAACTAAGAATAATATTATAAGCATAAAACATAAAAACACCAACGTAAAAGGCGTTTCGTAGAGGAAGAATATACTGTATCAACAAAATTCAAATATATTTGTGTACTTTATAAATAACGCTCAAGTAGGGGAAATATTCACCAGTCTTCAAATTAAAAAAATAAAACATATTTCACTCATTGTCTGATTGTAGATTCCTGAATATTTTTTAAATGAAGAAAAATAGCAAGGCGCTAAAGAGGTCCTACTCTATTAAAACAATATCATATAAGATTGGATTAGAAATGCAATACCGAAAAATGTTAAAATCGATTTCTAAGCGAAAACTTCTTACGTTTAAGGTATCTAATCTCAATCGTAATAAACTGAAAAAGTAATACGCCATTTTATAGTCGAATCCATAAGTGAACCTAGTTCATGTACTAGATTAATTACATATTTCTAATTCCCCATGAGAGACCGAATAGAGCAATAGCAGATTAGAGATTAGCATCATCAGCATTGGTGTGTATTTACTAATAATATATTCTGCAAGATCAGTGATACATTGAATAACTATATATTAGAGACCTATGTGAAACCGATTTGATATGAATACAGAATGAATAGACAAGAGTTACTCGCAATATCAATATCGTCACCAAAAAAAACAACATAATTTTGAGTTTATATTAAAGATTAGAATAGCACTCAATATCGTTCGTCTTCGAAATGTGAAAGCGCAATAGCATTTTCCATTATTTAATATCCATAAACAGACTTCATTTCAGTTACAATTGTAAAGTCTGCTGCAGGATAATAGAAATTCTATAAGAAGGTTGCCACATAAAAACGAGTGGCCCCAAGAAACTTTGCACAAAGAAATCTAATGATAGTATTGTAAATATATATGTGCTTTTGTATGTGGAAAAATGCATAAGTAAATCAGAAATTAAAAAAAATAAGATGTAAACGTAATAATCACTTTTTTGTCACTTATGCATTAGACTATAATCCCATCAAATGCACGGTAATTGTGTAAGGACGCTTTATATGCTGGTTGTCAAAGTAATTAAATAAAAGTTACAGTAAAAAATAAGAATGTTATTATACATAACCCCACAACATTTATATATATATATATATACATATATATATATATATATATATATATATATATATATATATATATATATATATATATATATAGACCTTGTTGGAAAATGGCTTTGAAAGTTGACTTTTTTATTTTTCACAAGAAAAACATAACATAATAAAAATATATTCATAATAAAAACATACTATCACGTGGAAAATAAATGTCATATTTCGTTAAAAAGACGTAAAGTACGTGTAGGGTTATTACAAGCAAGCAGGCGTAATCCATGGCAATCTATTAAGTCGAAATATTGACAAAAAATGAGTATGGCCGCCATACTAAACATATGAATTGAAGAGGAAGTAATGCTTAACAAACGTTTGGTTGAAATAAAACGTTCTCATAACTAATAAAATATTACTCTAATAACATCATTAACCCATAGGATCTGATTTCTTGGCTAGGTAGACTAAACATGGCCTCTCCTACTTTTTCTTTCTCTTGTGTGCCAGCAGATTAACTTGACGTAACCGGGGATTACATAATAATGAACGAATGTTTCATTCTCTAAGAATATTTCTTGTCATTGAGATCAATACAAAATGCCATTTCTCAATCAAATGGATAAGTTGCATGCTGTAATTGGAAACACATCGCGAGTCAACTGACGAAAGCACTACATGCCTATTGCAGTGACTATATTAGCAACATATTGTATCCTATAATGCACTGTAAACAGGATGCTGTTTATATTTTACCTGAATAGGATGTTCAGCATGTTAAAAATATACCTTATGTAGTAAAAACCTAATGGAGAACCTCTGAAAAAGTTAGTGGGGACAGGATATTTTTATGTGCACATAAATCGTAAAATTGCCTTCAAACTAACGAAACATCTGCAATGGAAAAACTCCAGAAAATAAACGAAGGTTATAAAAAAGATAACGTGAATCTTTGAATATTGAACAAAATTTTGCACTATATATATATATATATATATATATATATATATATATATATATATATATATATATATATATATAATGACTTGCATTTATGTTTTAAATGCAAAAGTCATGGACAATGCTTCCATTGTAATCTAAACAGAAACATTCGCCCTCGAAATAAACAAAACCCTTCTGTTGATTTTTATGTTTGCCTTTGCTGGTTGTGAGGCGATAATTACTCTAATTTTAGTTTAAAATAAAAAAAAAGTTAAGTATCATTTTTACATCCTGCTTAAAATAACGAGCTATAATATCAAAGAAATCTACTGTTTTTTTCTTATTTTATGTATGACATTTAAACTAATAATAAAACTTCTTTAATGAGTGTGTGATGTTAGGTTGTATAAGATGTTAACTTTGGTCAAAAAACTATGTCTTCTATTATTCGATTAAGGATTATCCATACTTATTTAAGACATTCCAATATACAACATCTCTACTACCACTGACAGGCAAATTAAGTATTTTCGTCAAAAATATGATTAAAACCAACAAAATCGTTTTCAATCAATAGGGAACGAATTATCAGCCAAAATACACAGACGATAAGTTCCTTTTATATATATATATATATATATATATATATATATATATATATATATATATATATGGCGTGGCGGACGGATGTTTATTTAAATAGACATTCGGACAGAGTAGTTGCGGGCACCGCTTCCCTGGTCAAGGGGTAGAACTGCCGACTGTCATCACGACGGTTCTAGGTTCGATCCTCGGCTTGGGATAGGTGCTAGTCTAGCGACACTGATGAGTTGTGATACAACGAAACAGGACTTATGTCGATGACCAAAATATATTTTATAAAGCCCCCCTCTTAGGGTTGAGCATTATCGCAAATAATCTCACTCGCTACTTAATTTGGCTGAAAAAATGCGAAGCTCGCGGTTTGTTTACAAACAAACTTTTGAGCACTTTACGAGTGGCGGACGGATGTTTATTTAAATAGACATTCGGACAGATTAGTTGCGGGCACCGCTTCCGTGGTCAAGGAGTAGAACTGCCGACTGTCATCACGACGGTTCTAGGTTCGATCCTCGGCTTGGGATAGGTGCTAGTCTAGCTGCACTGATGAGTTGTGATACAACGAAACAGGACTGTATGTCGATGACTAATATATATATATATATACATATATATATATATATATATATATATATATATATATATATATATATATATATATATGTATATATATACTAGCGGGGGGCACCCGGCGTTACCCCAGTATTTGGAGGTGGTTGTTAATGAAAACCTAAGAATAAGCGAAGTAAAAAAATAAAAAATAAAAACGAACGTTAAAACTTAAGCGGGGGTACCCGGCCATGGGGTGATCAAAACATCGAAAAAAAACTACTAAAAAACTAAAGTAAGGAAAACGAACGATGTTAAATGTAAACCCGTAAAAAAAATAAAACAGAAAAACGAACGTTAAAACTAAAAACAAAAAAAAAACAATTGAAAATGGCTTAAATAAGCCTGTTTCGATATTAAAATTGAAAAAAATCGGTGGGTACCCGGGTGTTTTTGGGTGTGTGTGGTCAGTCGAGGGGTTGGGGTGTTAACAAAAACCTAAAAATAAGCGAAGTAAAAAAAAAAACAGAAAAACGCACGTCACGTGAAAAATGGTTTAAATAACACTGCTTCAATGTTGAAACTAAATAAATCGAAAAAAGAAACAGACTGTGGGGGGGGTACCCGGCGTTGCCCGAGTGTTTAGAGTTGTGTGTGGTTGTTAATGATAACCTAAGAATAAGCGAAGTAAAAAAAAAAAGAAAACATAAAAACTTAAGCAGGAGGCAACAAACATAAAAAACGCAAAAAAATAACGTTAGGAAAACGAACGATGTTAAATGTAAAAATTGAAAAAGCAAAAAAGAAAACAGAAAAACAAACGTAAACCCTTCCCCCCCAAAAAAAAAACACGTGAAAAATGGCTTAAATAAGCCTATTTCGATATTAAAATGTAAAAACTCGGTGGGTACCCGGGTGTTTTTGGATGTGTGTGGTCGGTCGGAGATGTTAATGAAAACCTAAGAATAAGCTAAGTAAAAAAAAAACAGAAAGACGAATGTTACTTGAAAATGGCTTTAATAACACTGGTTAAATATTAAAATAAAAAAAAATCGAAAAAAAAAAGACATTTCGCACCATAATTCGAACGGAAAACATTTAGATGATTACCCAACGCTCTAACCAACTGTGCTAACACAACGCCCATCAAATTTAGTCAGTTCTTCAACTATTTAAAGTAAATCAGGTCATGAGTCCATCTGACACATGCGTAAAACCGATCTCGTCATGAGAGGACGGTTTTTGTTGACCCCGCCTGTAGAAAATTTTCTATTTCAGGGTGAAACAATATACGTTTTTGACCAATTTTTCGATATTTTTCGGGCGAAGGATGGAGCTTCAATACCATACCAAGTGTGTTAATTTTTGTTCCGTGTGTCGAAAGTTTTTAGCGAACACACACATATATACATACAAATATACACCCATTTTCGTTTATATATATATATATAGACTAGCGGGCCGTACCGGCTTTGCCCGGGTGTTTTGAGGTAAATCAAAACTCGGGGTGGGGGGGGGGGTAAAATAATAAAAAATATTTTGGTAGATGAGTATGAGGATCGAACCCGAACCCTTGAGGCAAAGTTGGAAATTAAAGTGTGAAAAAAACCATGCGATGTTAACAATTGGGCCACCGCGACGAACACCGCAGACCCGTTTGAATTTATTTATTTAACTGTTGAAAAAAGGTGTCCGCAATAAAATTTCCATTTCACTGAATTAAGAAGGTCAAATAGAAGTCACGCAGTTAACTTTTGCGCCGAGGCAGCGTTTGGGTTGATTTACCCAAATTTGACTGTTTTTTCTGCTGGGGAGGGGGAAACCAGCTCCCAATTGTCCAGATTGAATAGCAATTGTCTGATATACAAGATTGATCAAAGCTGATTGCTTCTGGATGTTTTCCCGGCGCGATGCTGAAAAACACGTCGGTTTGAGTTTAGTTTCACTTTATATATACGAAAAAGCCGAATCAACACGCGAGAAGCCAAAATAGCAATAATTTTGTAAAAGTCGACGTAAATAAATCTAGACGCTACATGCGTTCTCAAATCCTAGATATTATTATCTACGGCCTATATAACTACTTCTAAGCATTTGTTTCTCGTCCCCCCCCCGGGAGCGTGTGCGAGAAAAGCCTTTTCGAGACATACACGAAATGGTCACACACATTTTGCATATATATATATATATATATATATATATATATATATATATATATATATATAGACTAGGGGAGGTACCCGGCGTTGCGCGGGTGTTTGGAGGTGTGTGTGCTGTTAAATAAAAAAGAAACCGGGAGGGGGTAGGATCGAGCCCGAAACCTTGAGGCGAAGTTTGAAAATAAAATCGGCCAGCCAGAATGAGTTACTAAAAGATGTTTGAATTTATTTAAGTAAGAACAAAATTGACAGGTGCGCGCACGGAAGTCGTAGAGCAATAGCTATTCAGCAAATGAGGCCATGGACAAGGTTTGTTTGTTATAGGCGAAGTAAAAAAAAAAATAAAATTGTAAATACTTATCCTCACTTTCAAACTTTGCTATTTCCAAATTAACAACAAAGGAAGCCATGGATATTTAAAAAGCACTTAATACATTTTAATACATGTTTACCACTCTTAAGTGAAATGACTTTTTGAAAAAAGGTGACAATACTATGTTTCAAGAAGCCCAAACAAGTTAATAGAAACTCTCTCCTCGCTTTCCAAAAAAAATTCTGGATAGAAAAGGTGGATTCCCTACTTGATATTTCGTCCTGTTCTTGCAATCGGCCAGTTTTTAGTTGTGACGACCTTCATGCAAAATGCAATAAAGAAAATTGCTGAGTTGCAATTGTCCTCTTCAACAAAAATTAAGTTATTTTCTATTTTTTCCAATGTGTTTGTGAGATAACTTTATATCTAAACCAATGTCCATATTTTAATGCAAACTAATGTATATTAATTTGTTCATATGTATTTTCATATCAGTAAAATCTAATTTTTAAGGTTTGATGACCGTAATAAGGCCACAGGTACTGTTAAGCTTGATCCAGTTGATAAAATTGCTAAAAAAATAAAAGCGGACGAGAAAGGTTAATAAAACATGTACATTCATTATCAACACCTTCCACTTCAACAACAAAATTCCAGAGGATAATACATGTTATTGTAAATGTGTATGCTATTAGTTGGTTTGTAATTAATTAAAAATCAGCAATCGAATATTTTTATATGATCCAGAGGAGTAAGGGGCAGCCTAATGAAATCTATCCTATTGCATTAAATACATACAAGGTAATGCAATTTGTTTACTCTCTGAAAACATTTTTGTATTCAATGGTAAAATCGGAGGAAGTTGAAGTAAGGGAATAAGCTTTAAAAATAATTTTGTCCATTAGGTGAGTAAACATTTATTTATTTATCAATGACTCAATATTTATTTCATTGTATACACACATTTTAAAGATTTTATCTAATTTCACCAAACCAATTAAAGCAGTATACACAGACTTTTTTTAAATTTTCAATTAATTTTTATATTCTTTAAGGAGTGAGCAGTCAACTAAGAAACGATTAATGAGAATTTCAAATATTAATTTTAATGCACCTCATTGGGCACAATTAATAGATTTGGCATTGTGTGGGTTTTTGAACCACCAATGACGGAATACTTTTCTGATTCTGAACTTCGAGTATCATTTTATAATGGGAGCAAGCTTGACTTGCCAGATTTTCCTTCACATTCTCAGGGCGTTGAACGGGCAGTCAAGTTTACAAGAGAAACATCACACACTTTATATGGTTTTCAATCAGGTCCTCGACACATCACAGCCAGAGTTTTGAGTCAGAAATTGAGATCGTCATTTTTTTGTCTAAAGGCTGTTGTATGGAACAATTTGACTCTATATATCTATCAAAATAATGTTGTGTATTTTCATTATTTGATTGTTATATTTTCACTTATAACAAACAAAATCAATTTTAATATATTGAAATATTACTGCTTAATTCAAAATATTCAAAGACAGTTTACTAATGCAAGTCTATGATAAATGCAGCACTTGTTAATCATCTCAACAAAAATAACCTTTTGAGTGGCAATATGGTTTCTGCTCTGAGATCTCAACAGCTTATGTAGTAATTGTTATATCACACAGAATCAGTGAATTGATTGAAAATGTTTTCATTTCTTGAGCGTTAGCTCTTAGTAAATCTAAGGCATTTTATAGGGTCTTATACAAAGGTGTGTTTACTAAAATCTTAAGTTACGCAATAGCTGGAAATATCCTCTCAAGCATTAATTATTTCGCTTTAATAGGTCTATTAGAGTGGTCATTAATGGGCAGAAATACGTAGGTTACAGTATTAATGCTGTCGTGCCCAAAAGATTCATAGTATGTCCAAATCTGTTCCTTATCTTAATCAAGGACCTCACAAACCATATACTTCGATCATTTTTCAACATCAATGCAGACAATACTACTAACTATAGCAACACTACAAAATCCCACAAAGATAAGAAGTGTTCCTATTCTCTTTCCTCTGACAGTAAACGTATGTTGCAATGGGGTAAGGAATGGCTTGTTAGTTTTAATACATCCAAAACCAAACTGCTATATGTTCACCACTAACGCGTATATCCCCAGTTTACCCCAATTTAAATGAGCATCCCTTGCCTTGATGAAGCACCCTGTTTTGACAAATATCTGGGACTCACTTTCACCATGAATGTGAAGGGAAATACCTACATCAGATCCCTAACCACTTCAGAAAGTATCTTATTCCACCTGCGATCCTCCACCTGTGCAAAACAATTCCGTTCTCAGAGGGAGTACTCTTTCCACATCTGGGGTGAATCTCTAAAAAATACCCTTCCCTGTCTTGTCAGAATGCAGTACACTTAACCATTATCCTCGGGTTGCCACAGAGCCTTGAAAAGTGGCGCCCCTCAAAGTAAAAAAAATTAAAAGGGGGGAGTAGGTTTATTCAAGACAAACATTGCAAAAACGAAGAATTCCAACATATTTTTATGTACGACTTTGATACAAAATGCTCAAAAATCGACTTCAGCATTTGGTCTTATTTTTATGCATGATTATTTCATAAGTGCAACCGCATCGTTCAGTAAGTTCTATTTTTAATATGCTAAGAAAAGTGAAAGATCGACCTTCCCTAGTATATATATATATATATATATATATATATATATATATATATATATATATATATAACAAAAGCCTATGACCTAGATTGAGGGGAGACTAACACTTGCTGCTATGGTTTTACATGATCTAAAACAACAACGGGGGAAGACGAGATTCCAAATATTTATCATATGTTATGCAACCCTTCTTTTGGAAATAAGGTACGGATATGAATATCTCCAGTACCAAATGATCTTATATACTGTAATGTAAGTCATGTATGAAAAGCAAAAACGGGGGGGGGGTAAACATGAGAAATATTTTACATCAAGTTTCCCCGTGCTGTTATTTCAGATCAGTTTGACAATAGCAGCAAATTTTTCTCTCCCCTTAATCAAGGCCAAGGTTTTGTGGGAACTATAAGATAGTTTGTAATACATATGTAAAAGTATAAAGACAAATTACTAGGATAGAATATTTTATGGTTGTAATGAGTGCAAAAAGTATGCTAAAGAATGCAAACAGGGCAAAAGTCATTAATTTTCCAACACGCCCCTAACTATTAAATTCTGATCAAAACTCACTGGTAGTTTAAACAGACAAATTTGCAAAAAAAGATGTACACACACACACACACACACACACACACACACACACATATATATATATATACATATATATATATATACATATACATATATATATATATAAAATAATTATCGATTGACACGTGTTTCGTCGTCTACATCTCATCAGAGTTGCTGAATGTAACCAGATTCGAAACCGGGACTCCACTGTCTTCGACTCCTCTTCGAATCTCGCTAGATTCAACCACTCTAATGAATCCTGGACGACAATACACGTGTCAGTGGATAATTATATTTTTAAAATAATCCCTCTCTCTCTCTCTCTCTATCTCTCTTTATATATATATATATATATATATATATATATATATGTATATATAACACTAAAACTCTGTCGTTCTTGGTTGTTTGCTTGTTTACTTGCGCACTTTCCTACTACTGCTACTACTGTTCCTCTCTTCTTGCTACTACTATTACTTCTCCTCTTTACAACTAATAATACGCCTCTTCTTCTTCTCTTTCTACTACTACTACTACTACGCCTCCTCTTTCTTAAATTACTATTACTACTACTGATTATAATTCAATGGCTGTAAGTTTTTTTTTTCAATAATAAACAATTATAAACAGAATGACTCATAGAAATCTATCTATATTCTTTTTTTATTTTAATATACTTTCATAGAAATGTTTCTGTTATGTCACAAAAAAACTATTTTCTTTACGTCCCAAGTGTCATGCTCATACATTAATTACATAGCTAATATAACATACTGACCCCTTAGGGGATTTTGTGCAACTATTCTGTATTACAAATATACTGTCACAATTTTCTCACAAATAAATCAACTTTTTTTTTACTGTGTACGTGTTTAGCGGCCTAATTTTGTTTTTGCATTTTAAATTATCCAAATAAACAATTATTAATACTTTCTGCATTTGTTTACATCTCTCATTTCCGTATTACGTTTAAGTTATATTAACGCAATTTTCTTACAAATAAATCTACTATTTTACAGTGTAAATAGATAATAGGCAATTTACACGAAAAGGGAGTATTTCTTGTTTGAGTGATCAATCTGATTTGTCATTTTAATATACTTTCAGAGAAATGTTTCTGTTATGTCAAAAAAAAACTCACGCTCACACATGAATTCAGTAGCTAATATAACATACTGACTCAACGGATCACGGGAAGTCTAGTATATATATATATATATATATATATATATATATATATATATATATATATATATATATATACCGTTGTGGGGGTACAAAATTGGTTAAAGGGAAAAGTATTTCCACCTCGCATTTAGGTAAAAATACACTTGAAGGTAATCCTGAAAATCAATACGTGTGATATTATACCACATATAAACACGTCTTTGTGATAAATGCTAAAAGTGTTTTTGTTCTCAAATTCAGTAAAAATTGATTCAGAAACATATATCAGAAACCTTGCCGGTAATAAGAATTTTTCATCAACCTACAGCAAACCTGAATTTATCAACGTTCCAAATGTGCATATTGTCCATGATCATCTCTCTCTCTCTCTCTCTCTATATATATATATATATATATATATATATATATATATATATATATATAGAAAGAGAGAGAGAGAGAGAGTAGAGATATAGGAGGTTATCACAATCGAGGAATAACATATAGTCGGTGTTGGTGAAATGAAGACGAAAATAAGTGTCGATTTACAAATCAATAATATACATATAAGACTATATATAAATATATTTATTTAGTTGTATTAAACACAAATGTCTTAATTGTTATGTCTGCGGCAATATCCATAATAATTTCGGAAACATTTCTTTTTCCAATGGTAGACGTGACAGATCGATTCAAGCATGTAAAATGATGGAGCGGAAATTGCATAGCTGTGTGGAGCCGCGGAGGAAATGTAGGGAGGAGATTTATGTATGGCCTGATTTAATTTACGTATATTTGTTCCTTTTTTAAAAAAAAATGTTTTTGTATATATACATTTTTAATTTAATTTTTTTAGTTTATAACTTGTTGCTTTAGCGGAAGGTTTAAAAAAATAATATTCTCTGTCTATTTTGTTGTCTTTCTTATTTTTTTCCTGCTGCTATGTATTTATGTGGGAGGGGGCCTGTAGTAAGGCCCTGTCTGGACTGTGAGTTGGGGATGGGTTCTGCTTGTGCTTGCGTTTAGAAAGCTTCTGTCTAAGAGATGGTCCGGAGTGGGCTTTTTTCATAGTGAGACTCTCCCGCCTGATAGTTCTGCGGACAGGCGTTGTAATCTTGTCGCTGAGATGGGGCATTTTAAGGAAGTAAGTATTGGTGGGAGAGCTTCTTACACGTTTCTCGTGTTCTAGAGGTGTTTAATGACACATGCACACTGACAAATTGCCCCGTATACCCCGCAACCATCTGCAACAGCACATACGTAGTCTACAAACTAGAATGCTCTGCCTGCGGAAAATTCTACGTTGGCAGAACCACGAGACCTCTGCACATAAGAATCAAGAAACACACATAAACATAAGCATCATCATTCCACAAACACCTCAACACCTGCAGAGACACTAATATATCTACTAAGTCGATATTTTAACCACATAACACAATATTGGGTATCTTCGCATAAAGGAATCATTACTAATATCCAAATTACGGCAATAATTCAACAACAGACTGGAGCTTGGATCATCATTCATTATATAACTTTACATAGGGCTCCCCCCATAGACTTACAATTACAACCCTACCCCATTAAGACAGGCACACCACTGCACACCGCCCATACACCAACTCACAGTCCAGGCAGGGGCTTACTACAATCCCCCTCCAATATAAGTTATATATAAGAATAAAAGAAACTTAATAAATAAGTAAGAAACAGCAATATATATGAAAAATAATAAAAAATAGTTAAGTGAAATAACATAAACAAATTTAAAAAATAACCTTTTGATTTAAGCTAACCCCCTATTAAAACCCAAATAAACACTAACACCAAACACAAATAAGTTATAAACAATAATAATAAAGAATAAAAAAGAAAACAAATGCCCCATCTTTTACCATTTATAGTTATATTACAATAGATAAATTAACAATTCCCAAGGAATGTCAATCTAGTTCCCCCTTCCCACATCTCTTCCTATTCCTGACAACCGCTCCCATAACCTAAACACCCAACAGCCGACTGAGAGCGTTCCATCCCGCACCCTCTCCCCTCCTCGCTAACATCCCACTTCTACTGTTCTCCTTCAAAATCTGACCTGCACAATCCTACTAGTGACTTATGTGACCTAGATACACCAAGCCATTCCCCTAATACATAGCAACCGGAAAAATAATAATAATGAAGACAACAAAATAGACAGAGAATATACAAAATTAAAACAAAACTTATGCTAAAGAATAAAGTTATAAACTAAAATAAATAAATAATATATATATATATATATGTATATTTACAAAACACATAAAAAGGGGAGAAATATATGTTAATTGCCTAATCAGGCGATACATTACCCCCTACATTTGCTCCGAGGCTCCACACAGCCATTAAATTCATTTGCCGCTCCACCATCTAGCATGCTTTGAATCGGTCTGTCACGTCTTCTATTCGAAAAGGGAAATTTTGTTCCGAAATTATTATGGAAATTGTCGCAGACATAACAAGTACGGCATTTGCATTTAATACAACTGAATAAATGTACGTATATATAGCCATAAATCGCCACTTATTTTCGTCTTCTTTAACCAACACCGACTATATTTCATTCCTCACATTTTGATAACCTTCTAAATCTCTACTACATACCTATCCCACACAACGCTTCAATCAAACTACATATCAATACTATATATATATGTATATATATATATATATATATATATATATATATACATTCAAAATTATTTATAACATTTTTCTCACTTTTATCAACCCCTATTACAACCCCTATTACAAATTTCTGACTTTAGAGCATATCTACAATTGTAGGTGAAAGCTTAAAATGCGTTATTAAGAAACTGTAATTCCGGAAATATGTACATATTTGTAAGTAATAGTTATGAATGAAATGTAATAACGTTAAAACATTGATATTTAAAAGTGAGTTCAGTCCAGATTATATCTCTTAAAATATTAAAATAAGGCGGATAAACGAAAATATAATAAAAATTCTTAATAACATTTTCTCTCTATATGTATTAGAAATATAATCCAAATGTATTTACACCCAATTTCCACGACTTTATTAAACAAGAACTTCTCCATATTTCTAAAATCAGCGCCCAAAGGCAATGTATGGGTATTGGTAAAGATCCGGTATTAGTTTTGGTATTTACTTTGTAAACACACGTACGCACACACGCACGCAAAAAAAAACACACACACGCACGCGGGCACATACACACACACACACACACATATATATATATATATATATTTGTATGTATTTATTTATTTTGAATTGTACAGAAGTTCAGAAACACATTGATACTGTCGGTTTAAAGCCTAACATAAGGGGGACGAGTTAATGCTTAATAGGATATAAACTGGCCCACCCTATATTGAAAACTACGGTACCAATGTTTTTCTGACCCTCTGTATAACTTTAGATAATTACATATGAAGTTCTCATATTGAATTCTTTTTATTTCACTAATCGAGCAGTTTGTTGGAATTCTTACACAATAAACTATATATATATATATATATATATATATATATATATATATATATCCCTTAATTTATAAACATATGCATGCACTTTTAAATGTGTATTTTGATATCTATCGCGTACTTTCGAGTAAGAGATGCCTTAAGTAAGTCCCCAGACGTTTTTTTTTTAATTTGCCGTAGACTCTTGAAAATTCAATATGTTATAGCAATACATATTACTAGATGACCGCCCGTTTGTAATGATTTCAATGTTATATATATATATATATATACATATATATATATATATATATATATGTACAACTAGAACATGAATTAGAATACACCCTACTGAAGCCAGATTGCCACTGATAGTGACTTTCAAAAATACAATCTTTATGCAATACAATCTTAATGAAAGTAATGTAATAAAATTATGTTTTAAAGTTTGAATAAGTCCACAGAAAAGTGTCGAATGTTGAAGACTGCCTTTCGAAGACTTTGTTTGAAACAAACATGAGTTTTTGAGTAGCAAAATGTATTTAAGAAAGCAGGGAGTGTGTGAAGCATGATTAGAATTTCTGGAGGAGTAAAGAACTAATAACACCAGAGTTGATTAGTCGAGTAAAGAATTTAATGGATAAGAACTGCCGTGCGCCTATAGAGAAAATAAGTGCACAGTCTTATTCCCGTGTAGGAACACTAAGCACAATCATTCGCTGAGAGCCAAAGATGCGGAAGATTTGCGCGGAGATTGTCGCAAGGATGCTCCATACATATCACAAACTATTTGACCAAGATATAAATCAATATAGTTCCTCAGATTTTCTATAGTTTAGACCTTGCTTCCTGTTAGCTTTGTTTTCCCCTAAACTCAAAGAAAACTTAAGAGGTTGTCGTTACGAGAAAATGGAGGAAATGTGATAGGCCCTCTCAGAAGATGTTGGAACGTATCAGCGAGTTCATTAAAGCTGGAGTAATTTACTTTGATGTGGACTAGACTTTCATGTGTGTAATATCAATAAATATTCCCATACGAAAAAGTGGAAAATTATTGAAGGCACCAAGTATGTATTTAAATAGGTAATATTCAATGCATAATTTTATGATAACACCTTGTATATAAGCATATATGCGTCCACTTATTAAGCTTCAGGAGGTGTCATTCCGTTAAAAATATTACGTCACATGAGTGTAAACTCGCTATTAACCTTATGCGGTATATGTTAGTGCAGATACGTAATAATAAAAAAAAACAGAACTTGGCAGGGTGGGATCAACGTATCCGTGAGATAGATTACAACCGTTTAAAAAAATGAAGATAGGATAATTTATAGTTTGTTTCGGTATAGAATGGCAGATTTTGCAATACGACAGCTTAGGAAAGACGTAACAAATTAAGTTGAATCAATTCCATCGCACAGAAAAGGTATTAATTATTCACCTATATTCTAATTTATTTAGATCTCAGTAACTTAAGATTTGTTTAAATAATGGTGAATTTGTGGCAGCCTGGTGAAATTAGTTAAATGCTTCCGATCAACATTCAATAAGCAACATACATGATTGGTTTATTAATAGTATAACGTAACTTGATTGAAATTTGAATAAGCGTAATTGCAAGTAAAATAGGACCTTTACAATAACGGAGAAAGTTGACAACGTGATGAGATTATTTTAATTAAGTTTAGTATAATGCCTCTGGAAACAGATCCTTTCTAATAAGCTTATTAAGGTCAATTCGACTGGAGTACACACTTAATATACATATATATAAATGTTCCGACGGAAAATAAAGAGATATAAATTTCAGTAAAATCTGACGCGAAATCTGTAATATCGCTTATACAAATGTTTATTTGAAATACATTTGTAGAACAACAAGTATGAAAAAATGAAACAGCAAATTAGAAAACCGATTATCGATTAAATAGCCCTGAACACAAAGACATCTGCATTATATTATACGCTATCTTCAATATCTACTTACGTTATGAAGTATATCATTGATATAGAGCCAAGCACTACTTCACAAAGTATTGGTAAACTGTGATAGTGTTAATACCTGGAATTTGTAATAAGTTACGTTTTGGTAAAATATACCTTTTCAAAAACTATATTCCAGCAATGTACGAGTCTAAATATTACAAGCTTTGCATAACTTGATCTGTGCTTGAGTTATGCTACCGATCAATGCAGTATAATTATCAATTACGTCAACTCAACCACGCAAGTTTTATTATGTTCAGATTGTACAGAATTCGAATCCTTTATGAAATAGCAGTTCCAAGTAAACTGGTAGCTTACTACATATGGATAGAGTTACTGACGAGCATACGACACAATCATACAAGACCATTGAGTAACAGTTGTATAATTTTCTTAAAGTAGTTATGAAATGACGAATGAAACAATAGGTCCAAGACTTTCAAGTCGTAATAATTCTTTTTATTTGTAAATATTACAAATATATCAACTGCATTGCAAAAAAAAAAAACGATCCTCGTAAGACGGTCCCAAAAGACGGCCATGCGGATTAATAAGTGATAATTTCAAAACACTAAATATTATACCTACAAGAAACCTACCATTATTTTGCTTGTCGTATTGAATGCTTTGTCGGTAAACTCTAGAAATACCTATTTATTGGAGGTGTAATTTTGTTAACACAATAGACTTTACATGCAACCATTTGCATAATTAGTATACTTTGCTCCCTTAAACTGATCAATGCTATAAAAAACTGAATAGGTTAAGCTTTACGTTTACCTGCTGGTTTAAATAGCGATAGACTTTTGTGAAAATAACAATTGCTTACCAGTTTTATAACTGTATATAGGAATCAATTATAGTAGAATGCTATTGTAAACATTGACATACATAATTGAAACTGATTTTGTGTCTTTCTGAAAAATTTGTAACACTATACAAAGGGCAATACAATACTACACGAAATTTTAAAAGCCACTGTATTTGTGATGAAATTGTTTACGTTTAAACAGAGTAAGTTTAATAAGATCACAGATATATCATTAATGGCATTTCTTTGCAATATTGTGAAGTTGGAAATATTTCAAGTCGTGAATTGCCCTTTATATCTTTTAGCGCGTTTGTTGTTCGACTTTTAGCCGGTTTTATTTTTGCGATTCAATCACTGACGATTGTGAGTGAAAGAGAGAAAAGTGTTGGCCGTGACAGGAGCAACACATGATTTATGGTTGTCGATTTGTTTCAAAAGCCAGACAATATCGTTCGTTCATTACATTGAAGCGAGAACAAAAGCAAGAGAAAATCAATTATTTCAAAACCCCAGACCGCGAATTACAGCTTCGTTCCTTTCAAAGGTTTTAGCTTCACAATCGGAAAACTACATTGACAGGCAATGCTACGTTACGAAAAGAAATCTGATGACAGGCAATCGATATTCGATGACAGCCAACACTTGTAGGTAAGCAAAACGTATACAATGATAGGCAATCGAAATAGGAGAACGATCGGACCTTCTTATTTGAGACACTATATAAAAGAGTTTTGCAAATTATATAATATAATAAGTATTGTTTATTTTAATTATTTGTTTATATGATTAGAAAAATAAAACTTGATATTTTACACGTAGTCCAGTTTAATTCTGGCTCCATATATATTGCCTTAGACGCTGAGAGCTTGGTTGACAAACATCAGCAGTAGATTATTGCCGTTATCAGCTCATAACCAGTTTTAGATGGTTTTGTGTCTATATAACAGAGGTGAATCGAGTTTTAATGGAAATTTTTCTAGTAACGTTTTTTTTAATGCGAAAATTGACATATTATAATTAATCAAAGAATGTCATGTATTATTTGGAATACTTCTAACCTAAAATGTTATATTGCATATGGTGTATAGATGAATCGTAGTATTTCCTCATATATATATACATATATATATATACATATATATATATATATATATATATATATGATTGATGAAGTTAACATGACAATCGTACAGTTGAGATGTTAACATGATAATCGTACCGTTGAGAAGTTAAAATGACAATCGTACCGTTGAGATGTTATTAATGGTACAAATTGATAATTGTGAGATTTTCTTCAAAATGAATATTACGACACATGTCTAAAGATATCGGGTTCAAAATAAAAAAAAAATGCTCATTTGAAAGGAAACATAGATCGGGTAAAGATGGATTTAATTCATCAAACTAATTACTAATTTTCGTCACTTTCCATTTACTCACCTGTAAGCAACCAATAAATATGTGTATATTGTCAAAGATAATGTATTTTTAATTATTTTATCTACATGTCTGCTGCGTTTATGGCATATATTAAGAATTTTACAATCGATATTGATACAAATAATAGCATCCCTAGTAAACATGCGAATTTAATGTAGTTCTTTATTTTATGTTAGACGAAAAAGTATGAATCTTCTCAAAAAAACTTGTGGCTAAATTTTGTATTCAATTACATGTTTAAAAGCAATGAAGGGTATAGTCTTTTATTTACAAAAGGCGATATATAGAGTGAATATGAGAAATTATGGTTATTTTCTACCTTCGTGTGAGTGCTCACAAAGGTGCAAAATAGTCATAATTTGAAATTTATAAAATCGCGCTAAAATTATATCATTCAGAAAAAATCCTTCCTCACTGAAATAAAAAAGATAAACAAGTAATCATAAACAATCACTTTCCTTATTACATTGTTGATGAACAAATGAAACGAATGCTACACTCCCCTGAAAACTCCAATAATAATACTACCCAACGCCGTAATGCAAACTGCATTAATATATATTTTCAAAATCAAATGAAACTTAAGTTCATAATCGATAAAATTCAATTAAATAATTGTTTGTAGATGTTTGACGCCTATTGACTACTAAAATTAAATGTGTTATTTACCACAAGAAGTCCAGAACACAACACCTCGTGGTTACAAACAATTCATCACCGACTATAGAATTTTTGGAACACATCTGTAGTGTATCGAGTCAAATGCTCTCTGGGGTAATGTAACTCTGAAAGTAAATGTATGAATAATACACACAGTGGGCATACAACGACATATTTGTCCCGGTGAATCACCATGCCTTTAGATAATACTAGCGATATATACTAACATTTTATAAAAGAACACAACTGTCTCTGGTCCAGTTTCTATGCAGATAGAGCGTTCTGCAACTGGACATACATGTCTTGATTTAAGTTGGAATGTCTTCACATGGCATGAAAAAGTATAAGCATTTATTTCATTTGCTGGTGTTGATTGAAGAATATCGGCTAACGTTTGGCTGAAATCTCATGCAAGCAGTAGAACTGCATTCCCAAATTGACTTATATCGCCACGCAAATCTTGAAAGGATCGATCGAGAGCCTCAAGTGTTTTTTGTGTGCAATTCTCCATTCATTCCTAACAAAAAGTTTCCTTTTCAGCAAAAATTTTCTCATGCTAGATGTTTTCGAAATAGTGAACATGAGAGTTTTGAACAATCGAAAATTTTATAGAAATTTCAAAACAAAATGAGTAGTCATTTTGTAATCGAATTGCTGCCAAAATTAATTTACTAAAAAAGCTTTTACCAGTTCATCCTAGTTATTTTTCTAAGTAGCAGAAATTTTCAAATAACTTCTATTCTCATAGTAATGAATTAGATGATTAAAGCAGGGTTGTCAATATATTTACAATATTTTCATATTTACAGTTAATTGGTTTAGGTGACTAAAATATGGTTGGTTCATGTTTTGACGATACCTTATTAACTGTAATTAATTCAGTAAACTAAACTACGATGAAAATTATAAAATAGATGAACAAAAAGGAAGATAGAGAGATAGAGATAAAAAGAGAAAGAGAGAAAATAGATTCAGAGAAGGAGATGAAGAAATATATAATAAATTGTAGTGATAGAAAAAAGATAGAGAGGGAGTGTAAGAGACAGCCAGTGGAAGAGACAAAGAAATAGAATGAAAGAGAGTGGGGGAGATATATAGAGGGAGTAAGATAAGGGGGTATTAGAAAGGTGCAGAGGGTGGTAGAGAGAGAAAATAGAGTAAGGGAGGGAAAGAGAAGCAGAAGGTTAATTATTCACCGTTTTTTCCTCAATCAACGGAGGAGTAGTCCTTCTAGACTAAGGGAACTTTCTTTTGTTACTATCTTTAGTACGCCTTTTTCGGTAGATAAGGTATCAGTATTCTCTAGTTGAGTGTTTTTATATCCACCATCTTTAGCGGCTTTTTTATAAACGTTTTTATGGGCATGATAGATTTCCTTGTCAGAAATAAGTGATTAAACATATCCCGAATTCTAACTTTAAAAGAATTAGCTACACCTCATGTAACAGAGAAATCTCCGATGCCCATAAAAAACTTTCATATTAAAGCTCTTAAATATACTGAATAATAAAAGATTCAAATAGAGTATACTAGAAATTTATCAAATGAAAATATATCTTACAATACGAAAAAAAATCATCTGTTCTGCTCTTCCCTATAACTTCATGGTTAAACATTGAAAATAAAATCCTTAATCTTATCAAAATGCATTTTCCACTAGGGACCACCTCCATAACATAAAATAAAACAGCTTCAAACTAAGTTATGATTGTGCCGATAACCTTGAAAAATTATTAAATACCACAATAGTAAAATATTAAATAGAAACCAAGAGCCATGTATATCTGAATTAATAATACTAGATCTTTTAATTGCTGAAACCAGCCTTGATGCCCACTTACACAAAATTGTTTAGTCTTGACTGTGGTATACAAAGTAACAATCATTACTGAAGAAAGTCCTAATGTAAGTAAATGCTGTATTGGAATTGCTGGTAACACATTAAAAGAGAGGTTCTCTGGTCATAACTGTTAATTTATGATCCCAAATAAAAGAACATAAATATAGGAATTTTAAAGATTAAAAGCTCACACCAGTTGTCAAATAGGGCATTCATAGGGTAAAATACATGCAAATCACTCAACTCACTTTGCTAGCTATGTTTGAATGAAGATGTCTTCATTGTTATGTGCATGGAAAGAGGTGAGCTCCTAAATAAAAAAAATGAAACCTCTATTAACTTGGACACTTCAAATCCTATCCCCTTTGCTACTTTGATTTCCTTTTGTTATGTCCTGCTGTCCGTATCTTCATTCTACCTTCTTGCACAATTCTAAATATATATATATATATGTGGCCACATGTGTGTATAGGTTAAATTTAGTAACTAATATGTATACATTTGTGTGGCTGTATGCCGTACCGGAAGCTCTATGTGCTTATTTGTCTTTATCTACCCCTTCCTTTCAGCCGACCTCTTTCCTTCGTAATATTTCCTTTACGGCAGACAAAATGTATGTTTTAAACTTTCCTTCCTTACCAGTTTTTCGTAGATGATTTAACATGTATTCCCCGCCCCTCCCATTTCATATGTTAATATAATAACACTAACATTTTTATCCTTCCCTCTATCTCTTTCTTTTTTCCTTTTCGTTTTCTTTTTGTTTTCCTTTAAATTTGTTCTCTCTGTCGCTTTCTTTGTCTTTAATCTAAAATGTAACCTAATTCCACGTTTTATTTGTATAACAAAAACTTCCTCACTTCATCCGATTTTGAACCAGACGCTTTCAGTGGTACACTACGTTGTCAGAAAGTTCGTGAAAAGTATTGAATAATTCCATATCACTGTCTTTCCAAGCTTATGACTACTCGAAGAATGTCATTTAAAACCTATTTTTTCTCAATTAAAGGAGCAAGGACCAAGGTCTCATTTAAACTAAAAAAAACAAAAAAAACAAACAACGTGATTTTTAAAAAAATAAAAAGGGTTTAAAACTTCGGATTTACAGGTAAATTTCTAAAAACACTACTTTTTTGTTGTAAATTTGAATATATTATTTATTGATCTTTTATCTTCAATTTGTGATATATAAAACTTTGGTAGGTTAATTAAGTATTTACTTTAATAATAGACATTTCAAAATAGGGGGCGTGAATTAAAAAAAGAACGTTTGTCTAAAATATTATATTCGCTTTATTGGAAAGAGCATAAAATATCACATTGACCCTGAATATATTGTAAAAATAGAATCAATAGAAAAGGTTGATAGATTTTTAAAGTTGAAAAATTGAAAAATACTGAGCTCGTAAAATTCAATTAATTTCATTACTGTTTTTTTTAAATAAAAAAATAATATTTTACAACTTTAATAGTTTATTTTTGAAGTATAATCCGTAAAGAAAATAAACACCTCACTTTTAAAAGAGAAATTACGATTTTTTAAAAATATTTTACTTGCAGTTTCGTGTTAGGGTTGTCAAAAATTCCTACAAAAATTCTGATACAGGCAGTGATACACAAACTTTATTACGGCCCCTGACGAGAACGTTTGTTTCTTACCGGCCAATTGTCTGAAACATTAGCGTGTTAAACGTAGCACCTATGTAATATGTGTTTATATAAATGAAAATATTTCATATATATATATATATATATATATATATATATATATATTAATGAAAACAAAGAGATTTAGTGTTTACCTGATATACGCAATGGTAATCTTCAAAATTATATTAATAACAGTATGTATATATAAAAAATGTAATCGCAACCGAACTAAAAATACACAATACGCAATAGAGAATAGAGTTTATTATAAGAGAAAGAAAATTAAAAATGTAAGTTGAGCTTTCCTATCGAAATTTATTGTACAACTGAATACTCCAAAACAAAAATAAAAAAAAGCTATTCTTATTATTCTTCTCATCATAAAGAAATCAGCAAATTATATTTGTAGCAATGCTAGCATTTGCTAGTTTAGGCATTAAGGGAAACTGTAATTTATTGTAGTTATCAATTGTCAAATAAAACATGAAAAAAAATAATGGATATCCAAAAAAACTAATATAAAAACAAACGGTGCATAACATTTCAGCTTGAATGAACTCCTCAAGAGCTGATACAAAATGCAAAATAGTTCTTTAGATAGAATGTATTCCAAAACCAGTCTAGCGTGACGATGCAAATAATCCAATTGGACAGTTTTAAAAAATCCGATTGGAAAGTTTACAAAACCGCTGAAATAATGGAAATTGTTTTGTTTTTTCCTGGCAGTGCAGTATATAATTTGCTGATCTCTTTATGTCATCTGATAAGAAGAATAATAAAAATAGCATTCTTTAAAACTCCGCGGAATAAGGACTTTGTAAATTGTTTTTTTGGAGTTTTAAGTCGAACACTAAATTTTGAGTGTCAAGTTTAACTTACAGTTTATTTTTCTTTCTCTTCCTCTTATATATATGGTTGTATATATATATATATATTTGTGTGTATATGTACATATATATATATATATATATATATATATATATATATATATACGTATGTATGTGTGTGCGCGAGTATATACATATATATGCATATGTATATATAGGAATACATACACACAAATATATATATATATATATATATAACTACTACATTTACTCACATAAATTTAATATACGAAAGTATAGATTTATGCGTAAACTTTAAGTATTTACTTCAAAAGTGCTCAATACGTAGGTAGAGCTAGTTAGTAATGTATAAAATATATATGGCGATTAAGCTACACTGAATATGCTGCGTTTCATCCACTATAGGATTCGTCAGGCTTATGCGCATAAGCCTGACGAATCCTATAGTGGATGAAATGCAGAATATTCAGTGTAGCTTAATCGCCATATATATTTTATAGATTACTATATATATATATATATATATATATATATATATATATATATATATATATATATATATATATATATATATATATACTAACATTTCAGCCCGGCTTTGCACGGGTGTGTGGATGTGGATGTTGGGCATAAAAAAAAACAAGAGAAAAAACAAAGTGGTAGTAGATAGGCAGGCTCGACCCTTTACCTTTCCGACCACCGCCAAACAAAAAGTAACTAATGTTTAAATTAAGGCAAGACAATCGAAAGTAGAGAATGACTTTAAAAAATATCGGCGGATAAAGCAACCCTCTGGTGAAGCTATTAATGTTTTTAGCCAATATTTCGATATTTGTCGTCTGAAACGTCGAACTTGAAAACAATACTGATCTTGGTAAAATACTTCGTCTCTGTCGAAAGGTTTAGGCAGACATGCAAACATACGTAAAAACATTTATATATTGGCAATTAAAACTCTTCGACCCAAACCGATTAAAAATGCTCCTATCTCTGAATACCCTTTATGTAAAATTTCAATTTTTTAGACCAGAAATTGTCTGAGTAATTTGGTACAGACCGCAGAGGTAATTTAAAAAAAAAAAAAAACTTTTGACCATTTACATTTTTTTTCTTTGCGGCTCAACTCAATTTATTAAGATAGATTTAAAAGTTTAATTGTTAAGAATCATAATTGGCAGGGGTATGGTAGAGTTCTCGAAGCTAAAATTGTTGAACTTTGCCCCCTTAACAACCAAATTTCTGGCCGAAAATGGATTGCAAAGATTTCCCCAAATCTCAGTACCCTGTATTTTAAATTTCGAGTCTGTAGACTTAAAATTGACAGACTTGTTGCGTAGGGCAATGTAAACAGACACACAGACAGACACACAGCCATATAGACACACATACACGTTCACTTTTATATATATATACTTGCAGTTCTACCCGGCCTAGCTCGGCCCCTATGTACTGTTCAATGTGGGGGGGGGCCGTTCATACTGAGGCAATTACTATTTTTTTAGATACTGCCAGAGTTCCCCCTTTTTACCCTGATTTTATGGGAGCTGGTTTAACACCACAATTATAACGACCTTGTGTCTAATTTGCTTTCGTCGGGAAGCAAATAAATACATAAAACTGAATATAGGCTTTGCCTTTATTCTGTTGTTCTTGGCCTTCGGGCCGAGATCAAAGTGTACTATCTGGTCCGGCAGATACTGCAAGCAAAGACTATATGTGAAGGCAACCCGACATATAAACCTTGGTCAATGTAGGGGCAACCCTTCATACCAATTGTCACTACCCAGCTCCCATTTGGTCCCCATTTCCCCTTCACTCCTCACATTAAATTGTGTCTAATTTGCTCGGCGGAGGAGCAAATAAATACCAACATCACATATAAGACGTAAGGGCAACTCTTCATACCAATTGTCACTATTCAACTCCCCTACTCCCCTGGGAGTTGGTCCTCATTCACTTTCACTCCTCACATTAAAAATCGGTCTGGGCCTACTTTGCTCGGAGGGGGAGCAAATAAATACCCTGTCGTTCTTGGCATTCGACCTGGGATCAAAGTGTAGTATCTGTTTCGGCAGATACTGCAAGCAAAGACTATATGTGGGGGCAACCCCACATATAAGTTAGGGTCAATGTAGGGGAAACCCTTCATACCAATTGTAATATCCAGCTCGCCTACTCCCTGGGGAGATGGTCCCCATTTCCCCTTCACTCTCCATGCGTACCTAAGTTTCTCAGTGGGGAAGCAAATAAATACCCTGTTGTTCTTGGGCTTCGGGCAAAGATCAAGGTGTAGTATCTGTTCTGCAGATGCTGCACATGGTTATTTATTCAATGGAGGGGAAACCCCCTATACTGGGACAATTCTTTTTTTTTTTCGTCCCAACCAGAGTGCTCCTTTTGCCTTTTTTCGAGGAGCTGGTTTTACTCTACATTAAAACGACCTAGGGTCACATTTTTCATTGGTGGGAAAGCAAATAAATACTAATAGAAAAGAGGGTGTTTAATAGGAATATCGATAATACACAAAAGTAAAACGAATTATTGGTGTATAGATAATCTATCTTCATGAAAAGCAAGTTTCGGAATATATAAGAGAGCTAATAGGTTTTCAGGTGTATAATTATTTTCAGTTTACCATGTATTGTTTTGTGTAATTTTTATAGGTAGCCGATATATTTCTGGGAAATATAAGATCGATTAGTTTTCTAATCCTTGTGGGTATTTGACCAATTAATCATCTTCGTGGTCGGAAGGGAATCTTTCTTACAAGGCGTAATGTATATGAGACTTTGGAGGCGAAGCTATGGGACGAAACATATTTACAAACCCCGGGACGATCGTTTAAAGTGTGCTCACGATGATTCCTACATTTTATATTTTTATCTAAACACACACACACACACGCGCGCGCACACACACACAACGCCCACACATATACACACACAGATATATATGTATATATAGTTATATATACATGCGTATATATAAATATATATATATATACATAAATTTATCTCTCTGTCTATATATATATATATATATATATATATATATATATATATATATATATATATATATACACTAGTAAAATTACCCGTCGTTTATTGGGTTCAAAAACAGCTACAGAAAATGGACTCTGATTTATGAAAGTATGATAGGTTATGAAAAGGAAGGGTTGTAAAGAGATAGCTTCGAATTTGGGGGTATCAAAACAAAAGCAAAATATGATGAAAGTAAAAATAAAATAGATAAACCACATAATTTATTATACCATACCTGTTCACACTGAAACACTTATCACAATATTCTGTGGGCTTATATTAAAAAACCTTGTTAAACTTTGTGACATGTTTCCATTCTATGGAGGTCAAGCGCGAACGAACACCCCATAATTTTATTATACCATATTTCTTCAGTCTGAAACATAATTATAACAGTATACTTACGCAGATAGATAGTAAATATCTTTATAAACGTATGTGCCTATTTCCATTCTATTGAGCTCAGGCGCGAACGAAGACCCCACAATTTTATTATACCATCCCTATTAAAGTTAAAACATACTTATCAAAGTATTCTTATGTGCATCTACATCAAAAACACGTGTAAACGTTTTTTCTTTTAATTTTTCTTTGTTTTTATTTCCATACTTTATGGACCAGGCGCGAACCCAGACCCCACAATTTTAATAACCCACCGTTCTGCCAGATCAAACATACCCATTCCTGTGTCTCGATACATCTTCTATCATTATATGTAATCAGTTTTCTAAAATAGTCAACCATATAGGCGCCTATCCGTGACCACACACACACACACACACACACACACATACACACACACACATTCAGCTTTATATTATAGATGAATAGAAAGAGGGAGAAAGACAGGAAAGAAAAAATATGTCGGGGCGTCGTTACAAAGGGTACGGACTTTTGAATAGTGCTGCCTTGCATTTATTCAATATATATTATACTAGCAGGAGTACCCGGCTTTGCCCGGGTGGGTCGAGGTGTGTTTGGGTAAATCAAAAGAAAAGAATAATAAAGAATGGTTGCCCGGGTGTTTGTGTCCGGGGGCAGAGGGAGTTTAACAAAAGTTATGGTAGGTAAGTAGGAATTATCCAATCCGAAGCCTTGAGGCGAAGTTGGAAAATAAAGTGTGAAACAAACGTGGGAATTTAACAGCTCGGACACCAGGAAATAGTTACGGAAGCATGTTTGAATTTATTTAAATACCAGAACAATAGTTTAGGAGCAGTTGCACGTAATGTTTGTGTCTATATTGCTTCTAATATGGCCTGTCTGTTTTGCGCAACCATTAGTTCCACATATGTGTTCATATCAGTAGGTTGAGACTATTCCGGCTCATATGAGTCTGGCTGAAAAGAATCTTGCTGATGTGACCCATGATTTCGATTAGCGTTTTCGTTGAAGGAAGTACCAAAGTGTCTTCCTGAGATTGTTCATAATGCCTTCATTGTCTACTTCTTTTTCTGGTTGCAACTGCCGATGTATTAGTACTAAGGGTATTTTTTGTGGCATATTGTAAAAAAAATGGCATGGTGTAAAAAGTGAAGATTGTTATATACTCAACTAGTGTACTCTACGTTCCTATTGTTGAATTCTGATATGTATCGCCCTTTAAACTGGAAAAAATGACACAATTCAGTTTATGTTTTTACTCCCCCTTCCCTGCTACCGACTAAAGAAATAATTTCAAGGTTTCAAATACTGAATGAAATGTAGGAGATTGCTATTTATGAAATGATAAGCTAATATATGACCGGAGAAAAGTTTAACGAAATGTAATCAGAGGACGTATTTAGGAAACTAAAAAAACCGGAAATGATGTCTATTTTTGTTTAATTTTGCCTTCCAATGTTCTTTTAGTGGCTAACTTTTTTTTTGGGGGGATGACATTATAGTTGAGGTTACTACTACCCTGCTCATGGAAAAGAAATCAAACTGCATTTATCCCCCCTGGCAAACAAAGGGAACCACAGTTTTTTAATTTTAATTACGCCACGGAGCACTGCAACTGAGCTTAGTAATTTTAAATAAGTTAACATAAAAGAAGTGCATGATTGTATAATGCAATGTGATATGAAAGTGCATTTATCTTAATGTCGGTTGCTAGGTGTTATTCGATGAGGGTACGCTACAAGAAAAACAAACGTGTTATAAGTAAGACTTAGAGACCAAATCGGTTTGTTATAAAACATGGACTCAAAGGTTAGTTCGATTCGGTAAAGTCTATGGTGTGGTTCATCCAGTAGAAAGCATAGAAGTAAAAGGAATGTTAAAAATTCATTCCAGTTGTTGTAAGCAACTACAAAACGAAATAAACCGCAAATAATGTTTTATATTTTTATTAAAATAATTGGTTTGCAGTAAAACATGTAACCAAAGATTAGTTCGTTACGGGTATTTTTACTAAACGCGATTTTTTATGTGTAAACTCAAGTTGTATTGCAGAACAGGAATTTCTGTAAGAGAGTGTTTGAATAGCATGCTATGCAATGTGTTGAAGTAATATGAAATGTAATGAGCAACGTAAAAGTAAGCGTAGGCTTCGAATTAATGTTTGTGGGAATATGGGTATCGGTTAATTTCGTGGTGCGTTTCATCATATAGGAAGCATAGAACGGAAAGGCACGGTAAATTCCCATTTCAGTTATTTTAATCAACTACAATTTAAAGAAAACCCAAACCGGCGTTCCTTCGTAACTGTTCATTGTGAAAGATCACGGAAATGGTGTAAGTGGTGGCGAGGAGGATGAATTACTTAGAGAGAAAGGATGTTACTACTTCCATTGATATTAACTGATTGTGGCAGTGAACTCTGTCAGAAAAAAAAATAGGGGAATCTGCGATTATCAAGGAAGTGAAGAGGTAATTGTTATGTAATGGGTTGTATTGTTAGAAGGTACAATATATGACATACATTTTACGTACTATGTGTTATTATTAAGATGGTGTATATATTTTTTATTGTTGTTCATGTTAGTATTAGAAAGTCTCAGTGTGATATCTAGATACAGTCTTAGGAGTGTTCATGTGTTGAGTGTTTATATGTCTTAAGATGTTCATGTTGTAACAGATAGCATATTGGAGACATACCCAGGGTATATACAAAGAGAGAAACTGTTTTGTATATATATATATATATATATATATAAATATATATATATATATATATATATAATAGGCAGTGTAAATGTTCCTACACAATGAGAGGAGATTTTGATATATAGATAGATAGACCGAGTGGGTGACATTATACTATTTGCGGTTCTGCATAACACTTATACACATATACTTTCTAATACATATTTTTTAGGTGATGATTTTATCAAGGTTCTTATCACATAAATGAACAATACCTTTTCTGCTGAATAACACCACGGAGACGCAGATACAAAAACACATGTTGACGTCCTTAATTTCATGCCCGGTCCTGATTTCGCCCGAGGAATTCAAAGTTTCTTTACATGGTTTTTCTTTAACCTTCACTTCCAAGGTTTGTTGTCAGAAGCTGCCTCTGACCTCTCTCTCGGCTCTCTCCCCTCTTTCTCTCTTCTTCCCAGACTGCATATAAAACTCTACATATATTGAGAACTCTCACGTCATCGCATGATTAAACATGTGTTCATTGATCACGTTGCCTTGACATGCGTCACGTTGCAAAACTTGACATGACCCCGAGTTCAGTAACCTATTTTTTAATAACCTCTTTACAAAATATGTTTACATTTTAAATTGACGATTAAATTCCTTATTTTAATTTTCGTTTTTATAACAGAAACAAATTTCATCGTTACATTCCTTTTCCAATAAACAGATACCTAACTATTTATTGTGAGCTAAACAATTGCGATTTCACATTCTGTATTTTCAATAACATTCTGTATTTATTTAAACTTATGATTGGAATTTTCATTTCCAAATCTAGCTCCGCAAGTTCGAATCCTTGACTATCCTATTTCATATTTACTCACTTACAAGAGCAGGCTCTGTTACTGTAACAATATGTCTTTAACACACTTCAGATATTTTGCTGCAGTTTATGCATATTACATTTGCATGGAATGTCTTGATATTTAATCCAATTAAGGTCAAAATAATAGGGGAGAATGGGTTCCTTTTATATATATAGGGATTATATGGATATTTATATACGTGTTTATGACATCTATATCTCTTGCTACGGTTTGAAATTTCTTTCCAGTAAGGAATGTTTCCATTGATAATATAAACTGCATAAAAACTTGTTTCAATAAAAAAATTGTTATCGAATATTTTTCATAAATCATAAGTAATAATTGAGATTTTTAACTGTGTATCATTTATTGAATATGTGCCTTAAAAATGAAATAAAAATATTAAAGCACACCTTTCAGTGTTTCAATAATTTTGCAATCTCTATATATACATTTCAATCCTTCTATGGTAGTGGCTGAATTAGATCGTACATAGTTTGTATTATTTGAGTTCAAATCACGGTGCTTTAATATTTCTCAATTATTTTCAATGGTAACGGTAATTATTATTATTCTATGTAACAAAATATATGTATTATTATTATTATTATTATTATTATTATTATTATTATTATTATTATTATTATTATTATTATTATTATATGATTGTTATTATTATTGATAATAAGTTTTAGGATCCGGCTGTTCGTATTCTTTAGTTTTTACTGATAGTGCATAATAACAAATTCACATAGGTTATTGATACCTTTTTTCTCATCTTCCAGCACTTTCTGCCAGATTTTGGCGGTTCACTACAAAAAAGTATTTTGAAGTCCTCTAGAATTTCAATGGATACCAATGTTTTTCAATCCCTATTTGCCAAGTCCTTTTGTTACAAATTGGCAGAGTTCCTTTCAGAGTAGGAAAACCTTCTACCTTTTTCAACGTCCGCCATGTATTTATCCTCTTTTTTAAGTCTTGTATTTTTCGATAATCTTTTTCCTTAACCTTCACATCAGCAGGTACAGTTATATCTATGATCATTGCCTTGTGTTTCCTTATTCCAACAATACTAAATTCAGTCTCATTGCTTCAATCACATTATCACATTAAATATTCATGTCCCCAAATAATTTCATATTATCACTTTGAACCATTTATGTTGGAACCAATTTGGAATTTTCTGGCGTATTTTTAAAAGAACGTTTCTCGCAATTTTGTCATGCCGTCTGATGTATTCTCACAAGTACTGACAAGTTGTTCACACAGTAGTGTTTTAGGGACTTTCTGACATTTGTTCCAATGTTATACTTCACATAATCTGTCTTGAGCGCTAGCTACATCGCTAGAGATATTACGGCTTCTTGTCACATTTTGATACTCATCGCCGGCTATAAATATATTAATATTAGGTTGGTGCAAAAACAATATCGTTTTCTCAAATTTTATATATGATTTCTTAATTAATTCACTAATATATAGTCATTTAATATATCAGTTTGAAGCACATCTTTCACTCTATTTAATCCTGTTATCGGTTGCCGTTCTCAATCTCTTAATTCCCTGTTTACAGGCTTTGTAATGGCGTAGACAACATTTAAATCAGCAAGATTTTCTTGATCACAGCTTCTTGAATCTGGGCGAAACGGTTACGGTGGAAATGTACTACAGACAAAGTGACAAACTTCACAAGAAAATCCAACGTATGTGTCCGGTAATTCTCAATATGAAGGGGTCAATTCACCTCTATAAGAACGCTCCTCTGCGTGTTGCTCAACTGATCCTGCAGAAGCTGAATGATTTAGACGACGAGACTTTGCGTCACCCGCCGTATTAACCAGACATCTCACTTAAGGTTTATCACTTTTTCAAGCATCTCGACAACTTCCTGCGCGAAAAATGCCTAAAAACAGCCGAGATGATGCCGAATCCACCTTAGATGACTTAATCGCTCTTAGAACTCCGGATTTCTTTGCTAATAGAATAAATAAACTTGTTTCTCATTAGCAAAAAATGTGTCAATTCTAATTGCTCCTGTTTCGATTAATAAAGTTTATTATGAAAGGAGTTATGATTATTTGAATTTGAACGCCAAAAAGCAACATTATTTTGGCGCAAACTAATAATAATAATAATAATAAGAAGAAGAAGAAGAATTACTATTATTATTATTATTATTATTATTATTACTACTACTACTACTACTACTACTACTACTACTACTACTAAGTACCAGTAGTTTTGCATATGCCATTATCAAAGTCAACAACCATTTGTATTCTCAGGTGTCGAGGCGACAACTAGTCTTGCAAGATTTCCAGTATTCTTCACCTGTTTGATAATATTTTCAAACGTATTAGCGTTATCGCAACAGCTGTTTGGCATTGGATTCCCGCTGACAACGACCCTCGGTTATCAATGTAATTTAAGAGGCAATAAGAGTCTCTTAGGTCACAATCCTCTTCGCACGCATCTAGTAGAATCTAGCCTTGTATTTATCTCCTAAGTATTTCGATCCTAATCGTCTCTTTACAACATTTTGGAATGGTGTCTGTTGACAAAGTGGGTGTAAATTTCACTTATTTCTTTATTTTACTCTGCGTGGCGTTCTGTTTTTACTTGTTTAACTTCTGTTGAAATGTTATAGGTCTGTTTAGCTCACGTGTATTAGTTTCCGCATTTAACGGATTTTCAGGCGCTTTTATTATTATTCTCTGCTTTATCTTCTCGGTCATCCTTTTGGTTTCAATCTTCCGACTTTTTTTTCTCGCAGTTTTGCGCGATTGTTTTAATATTTAGACATTTATTGATTGTATATTTATTTTCCTTACCTGCTCTATCTTTTTCAGCTATCTGACCGGTCCAGTATATTTGCTTCGCTTCTTATCACCTTTATATTTACCCTATTAATATTTCGACATGTTTTTTTTATTTTCTTTTTTGTTTTGCTTGAATGCACCACTATGTCTTATATGATTTTGTGGTCGCCGTTTTTAGGTACCGCTACCGGTTTGGGCTTGTAGCATTTGAATGGGTGTCTAAAATGCATTTGTGTTTTGCTATGAATCACGTGTACTACCCTCTACACATCTGCTATGTATTATTGTATTCTTTTGGAGCTAGTTCGCTGCATTCATTTATAATGTTGTTTATCGCTTCGTCTCTTTTTTCTCCTGTAATGTTGATATTTGATTAGATATAATTGGTGCTATTCGCTATAATGTAGGGCAGTGAAAACAAAATGTAGTAATCAGTTTGTGTCGTTTTCCTAGCCATGTTCAGCTGTTATAGTGACTCTCATCTTTTGTCATTCTTATTAATCTTCCGTATAGCTATGTTTTCATTGTCTTTTACGTTTTACTCCCTGTCGCTGTACGCTATATAGTTCCTTTTTCTGTATCCTATTATTATTATTATTATTATTATTATTATTATTATTATTATTATTATTGGCTCACATGGAACGTTCACACAAGTCAACAAACGATCTGATTGCTCTCTGGAAGCTGAGTAACAACAAATCTCCCCAGACGTCCAGCTCTCTCCTCTTTCTTGGATAGCATTTGCAAATAAATTTGCATCATCGCAACAGCCGCATACCATTGATTTCTTGCTGGTAGTTGCCATTGGTTTATATTGGAATTTGAGTGGCATTATGCCTCGCCAAGATCGAAGAGCTCTTTTCTCTTGTCCAGCGGAGGTCTGGCCAGTGCTCCCTACTAGGTCTTTCCTTCCTCCTTGACCCTTTTCGGCACTTTGGTATCACTTTTCTATTGGGGAAACGATGATGAAACAATGGATGGGATGCATGATGGGGGTTTAGAACATGCACTTATGAAGCTTCGGTGTTCTTCATTCCCTGTAACGCTTCTTCGTTATATTGTATTGTGTTATTCTCCGCATGCAAGGGGTTTCCTTAATATTTCAGCCGCTGTCATTATCGGTAGGCGTTGTATTTTTGCAGCTATTCCTCTGATTCCAATTTCTGCCATTCTTTTTTCCAGGTTTTTCGGAATTGTTCCTAGTGCTCCTACTATTTTGATTTTCTTCATCACCCAACTCCCTTTTAACTCTCTGGCTAGTTCTGTGTATTCGCTTGTTTCTCCTTTGCTTTCATACTCACCCTGTGGTCAGTTAGGACAGCAAAGTTTACGATTTGACAGGATTTCTCTCTCTAGTAAATTATTACGCCATCTGGTCTTCTTGCTTGGATGGGTTAATCCGTTCGTGTGCCCATGTCCCATAGGATTTTGTGGTTCTGGTTTTCGAGTGCTGTTGCGGGTTTACACTTGTACCATTTATCCGTACACTCAAAATGCAGGCGTTTGCACTATTCCCAGTGCACCACGCTCCCCACTTGTTCATGCCTGTTTTTGTATTCCTTTTGGGCCAGTTTGCTGCATTCACTTACTATATGGTTTATCGTTTCGTCTATTTGTCCACATTGTCTGCATTTGCTGTTTTCTTGTGTTTTATCGATCCTTGTTTGATATGGTGGGTTTTTATCGAGTTACTTTGTGCTGCAGTTATAAGAGATTCAGTTTCCCGGTTTATATGTGTTTTTCGCATCCATGTTCAGGTGTTTTCGTTATTCTCATCTGTTGTCATTCGTATGCGTCTTCCGTGAAGTTGCTTCTCTTCCCATTTCTCTTTTCTTGTTTGTCTTTTGTCTCTCTGTTTTCTGTTTTTTTTTGTTTACTCCATGTCTCTCGTATCCATAATTATCCTTTCAGTGCTTTGCATTATGTATTTTTCTAGTTCTTTTTGTGTGTGCTTCATACAGGCCTCAAGAGAGATCAGCCCTCTCCTTCCGTCTTTCCTTTTCACGCAGAGTATGTCAATATCGTCCTTTGGGTGTAGTGCATTATGCATGGTCATGAGTTTCCTGGTTTTCTGGTCGAGCTGTCTCAGTTCTTCTTTTGTCTAACCTATAAACAGTCCAGAGTAGCTCACTAGTGACACTGCCCATGTATTTATACATTTTATTAAGTTTATAATATAAATTTAGTTTCCAGGAGTTGTCTTGTTCTCCTGAGGTATTGCTTTCCAATTTTCTCTTTCATTCCTGTTGCTCTGATGGTGTCCGCTTCCAGAATTCCCAAGTATTTATAGTCGTCTTCTTCCCCTAGTACCCCCATTTATGTTTGGTTGGGTAGTTCCCTGCGTTCTGTCGTTTCCAGTTTTCCCTATTTTATAACTAGTAGTGCACATTTTTCCATTCTAAATTCTATGTGGATATCTTGGCTGAAGATCCTGGTTGTGTTAATTAGTGTCTCTAGCTCCTTTTGGGTCCCTGCAAAAATTTCAGATCGTCCAAGAACATCAGGTGGTTCATGTTTTCCTCTGTATTGGGGGGGCTTGTATCCGGTTTGGCACTTTCTCAGAATACTATTCAAGGGCATCATGGCTATGATGAACAGTAATGGTGATAATGAGTCTCCTTGGAAGATGCCTCTTTGTATGTTAATTTCTGTTATGTGTTGTCCATCAGCTGCCAGTTCCAGTCTCCATGGTTTCATTGCATTTTCTATTACGTTGGTGACCCCGCTTGGTATTTTATACATTTTGAGGCATTCTATTATCCATGCTTGAGGGATCCTGTCGTACGCTTCATTGTAGTCGATCGATGCCATGGCTAATTTTTTCCTTCTCCTTTTTAACTCCTTTAGAATCTTTTGATCAACATATAACATGTGTTCCTCTTTTCCCTTTTTGACATCCTTTCTGTTCCTCGGAGATGAGTCTACGATTATTCAGTGAGTGGTAGATTTGTTCCCTCAGTTGTGCTGTCAGTATCTTCCACATGGTGGGTAGGCACGTGGTTGGCCTATAATTAATCTCTGTGCCCTTCTGTAGCAGTGTGGTTCTACCTTTTGTCATCCAGTCTGGCACATTTGCTTCCTGTATACGACTTCTCAGGTTTGGAGCTAACCTTTTGTGTTAGGTTGTGAATTTTTTGAACCAGTATGCATGTATCCCGTCGTGCTCTGATGCTCTCCAGTTTGCCATTTTTCCTATGGATTATTTGGGCTGTCCTTACTGATTTAATTCACTGTTCCTTCTTCGATTTGTTGTAACTCTTCTTCCATGTATTTCAGCCATTCTGAATTTGTATTTTGATCTCGTCGTTCTTCCAATATGTTACTTCAGTAGAATTTTGTTTCTGTCGGATGTGGTTGTTCTGTTTTGTTTTTCCTCCGTTCATATTTTGGTAGAATTGGCTTCCATTAGTTTCAAATGTTCTGTTTTGTTGGCATTGTTCAGATTTATATCTATATCGCCTCAATCTCGCTTCTTTTGTTTTTATTTTTTGATCCAGTTCTTCATGTTTCTTATTGAGACCCTCCCTACCAGTTACATTTCCAATATTCTGTTTTCTCCACATTTCTTTCTTCCTGTTGATCATTTTGTTTTTTTTTTTATGTTTCTGTATTTGGGTTTCTAGTCTTATTTCCCATCGATGTTTGTCGGTCCGCTTTTCCCCGGTTGTTTTTCTAATTGAAGATTCATATTTACCATTTTGGCGCCTGCGTAAATGAGGTTCTTTACGTCTATGATTGTGTTACTTGGAAGGTGTGGGAGGAGGTTGTTAACCTTCTTTGTTTTTTTAAAGTTCTTCTGCTCTCGGTTCTTTAACGGTGGGAGTTTTGTTTTCTTCCTTCGTTCATGAACTGTGTTATTTTATTTATTTCATTTGCTCCATTCTCTGATAGTTCTGTTTCATTAGTCACGGTTTCAACGTTTGTCGTCTTCGGTCTTCGTAGGTCCTGGGACTTTGATGTTTTTACTTGTGAGGCTTCGACTTGTGGGTTTTTCTACGGGCAGTTCCGTTGGGGGTGTTTTTTGTTCAGGTTCATCATATATTTTTCGCTGAATTTGGGCAAGTTCTAATTTAGCGAGCGAACCATTCTTGAGTATCAGTCTTGCTTTGTCCGCAATTCTTTGTTCTGTCGCTCGGTGGTCACTGGAGAGGTCCCATGGTTCTTTCATTCGTTTCCAATAATCTCCATATCTATATTCAGGATGCCTTCTATCATAACATTCCATTAGGAGTCTATTCTCTTTTGTTGTTCCTTTCTCCCTTAGGTTTTTTTTTCAATTTTGATGATTATGCTGTGTTTGTTCGGTGTCATTTTGTTTCCTGAAATTAGAGATTATGCTTACCTGTTCAGCGTCCATGTAATGTGAGTTTCTGAAATTCAGAAGTTGGCCAACATCCGTAGGATGATTACCGGGTCCCCCATACTGGTTACCGAAGGAGCACCTGCTGATCATGACACCCAGATCTTTCTTCTGGGTCCCATGGTTGTAATTATTTGTACTTCGCATTTTTTTTATATTTTCGTGTTTGTGGCAACACCGCGCCCAGAATTGTTTGACCTGTGGTTATGACGCCGGGATAGTGTTTGACTCCCATGTATACAGGTGGTATCGTGCACTATCACACATACATACACGGCATAAAAAGAAGTTTAAAAAAATAAAAAACAAAAAAATAAAAAATAAAGCAATAAAAATCAACATTTAAAAAATTAATATTTTTTATATTATTAAAAGAATATATATATATATATATATATATATATATATATACACACATATATATATATATATAAGAAACTAAATAATTTTAACTATGTGTTCTACTTGGTAAAAGTCGGTAGTAATGCTCTGAAAAAAAGGCGTTTGATGATAGGTATACCTTACACCATACTGGTTAGTCGCTAGAAGCGTTAGATTGAAAGAAGATGAGGAAGGCAATATCCCCTGATGTTGTAGTATTTAATTCTCTCGTTCTAAGTCCCGGTAATTTCCACGTTGATACCACAAACAGGATTGCTTCCGGTTACAATTTCGGAGTAATATTCAGCTAAGGTATTCGTCTGTCGCCCGCCTGGCCACTTTTCGCATTCATGTTTGAGGATTTGTAGTAGTCAAATTTAAATGGGCAGGCATATATTGCAATAGAGAATGCTTCCTGAAATAAATTCGAAGTAATAATTAACTTTTTTTATTTAAAAAAAAGAAAAATCCACATTTTGTTCCATTCTTGTAGAGAGTTTCTGTGCCTTACACGTACTAAGTCTTCTCTATTAGAACGCGTGTTACAGTTAATGCCTAATCGTCGGTCAGTTAGAGTGTAATGATAGGAATGGGAGTCACAGCCCTTAGCACGTACAAACATACACGCATGTATACATATATATATACACACACACAGCATTTGTGGCCGTCTTTGCCAACAAGGAAACAAAAAAATGTTTTCCTCTCTTTTTTTGGATTTCCTTAAAGCCAGTTGCCCCTTCTGGATTTTTTCTTGATTTCATGATAATGATAGAGGATTTGCATTAGTCACATTTAAATGAGCAGAGAATTATACATTTATATCGCAATACACCCTGCTTCCTGAAATAAATTCGGAGTGATAATTAACTTTTTTTATTTAAAAAAAAAGAAAAACTCAAAGTTCGTTCCATATTTTAGAGAGCTCCGGTGCCTTACACGTGTTAAGTCTTCTCTATTAGGACTCGTGTAAAAGTTAATGTCTAGTCGTCGGTCAGTTAGAGTGTAATGATAGGTATGAGCGTCACAACCCTTATTATTATTATTATTATTATTATTAGTAGTAGTAGTAGTAGTAGTTGTAGTAGTAGTAGTAGTATTGACTCACAGGCCATAAAGGATTTATCCTTGAGAATAACCTGTGGTGTTCCCTGGAAGCTAAGTGACAACGAGTCTCCCCATATTTCTAGTACTTTCTACATCTTTCGATAACATTTTCAAATTAATTTGCATTATTGTAACAGCCGTGTACCATTGAGTTATCATTAGCAGCGGCCATTCGCCTCCACTAGAGTTTGAGTGGCAACAAGCCTCCCTAAGGTACCAGTTCTCTTGGCATTTGCCCAGCAGAGGTCTGGTCACCGATATCTCCTCAGTCTTTCCATTTTCCTGAAGCTGTTTCAGCTATTTGATATCACTCTTTTGGGGGCGCATATTTTGTAATGGGAATGGGGATTGAGAACTTATAGATATGCAGCTTCAATGTTCTTGGTTCCATGTATTAGCGCTCGATTGCAAGGTTTTTTTTTTCTGAAATATTTCAGCTGTTTTCATTATTGTTAATCGTTGTGTCTTTCCACCAATTCCTGGGATTCTAATTTCTCTCATTCTCTTCTTAAATGTTTTCGGAATTGTATCTAGTTCTCATACTATTTTAGGTACTAGCTTGAGTTTTTTAATCACCCATATCCCTTTCAGCTCTCAGGTTAGCTCTATGTGTGCTCTGCGTCTCCTTTTCTTTGATATTTATCTTGTGGTCATCTTGGACAGCATACTCTACGATTTGAAATAACTTTTTTCTTGTGAATTATTCCGACATATAGACTGTTGGTTTTGATGAGTTTATCCGTCTGAATGTTAATTGTTCATAGGATTTTCTTATTCTCGTTTGTGCGTCAGGATGCATTTTTTGCACAGTTCTGAGTGTACTGCACTTTCAACTTAGTCGTTCCTGTTCTTGTACTACTTTTGGGATAGTTTACTGCATTCACTTCATATATGGTTTATCTCTTTATCCACAGAGTCTTCATTTACTGTTTTCTTGTGTTTGTCGATCTTTGCTTTGATGTTGTAGCTAAGATATCATTTGTAATGCAAGGATAAGCATACTAGCCTATCACAAATATAAATATAATTGTTGGATCTTGAAAGCCAAATTGTGTTATGTAACTCTTTACTTAGGGTACGGTCTTTTACATTAAGTATACATACCATCTACATATTTTCAATTTGACAACAAAATTAGAGATTCAGTTTCTCGGTTTACGTGTGCTTTTAGAATCCATAGTTTCATATGATTTGAAATAATAGTAAGGAAGAAGTCGTTGAGACTTCATTAGTTAATTACCTGCTCTAGTATGCCACTCATTGGGGTGCATAAGAACAATAATTTATATGCCTTCTGGTATTGACTTCGTCCGCATTACATTGTAGTCTACATTGCAATACAGGCAACCTTCCTTTAAAATTTATGAAAAAAATATCTGTAATGGGCTGCATTTAAATGTAATTTAACTGTTGCATCAAGTTGTATTTTATTGAAAGATAGAGAGTACACTTTCAATATGTAACATTACAAATCACAACTTCAGTTATTCAATAGTTTTAATAAATTTACAAAGTACTGTAATTAAAATCTACCATGTGGTTTATAAATTTGTTTTTTCACACTTCATGATATAAAAAAGTGAAACAACTATTTCATAAATATTAAGATGTTCATTTCAATAGTGTGTTTTTGTATGTTTAAAGAGGGGTTAATATTTTATATCCGAATTAGTCGATTAGTGTTCCCATATTTAGTGTTAATTTTACAACGTCTCGGCTGGATCGATGTAACCTCTTACCTTCATCAAGTGTATATGTGAAATTTGGAAAATTGTCTGACGAACTGAATGTAAGACGATCCCCTTTATTTAATTCACTGGGATAGAATGATTTCTATTCAGTACCTTGATTAGGCTTAAGTTTTAACTAATTTTTCATTTTATTTAAAGTATAATTAAAAATAACATCTAGAAGACTGTAATTTGTAACTACATTTTCAACAGAACTTTATTCAATACAATTTTTTCTTCCATACTGTTCGGAGTTAATTAGCAAAGTTGTGGAGAATCCATTTCTATTTAAAACTGTATTTCTGGTAAATACGATCAGTAAGCATTTGTTTAATGTTACTTACGAGTTTAGTTTAAAATGTTGGATATTGTATCTTGCAGGATTCTAACATCGTGTAGCAAAATAAAGGAAGGGAACGTTGCATTTATTTATTTTTTACATAGGTATCACCACTTATCAAACTCCAGAGGCTACTCGAGGATAACGGTTAAAGAGTGTACGGTAGTCAATGGAAAATATAGTATCGTTAGTAATGGAAATTCAGTAAATCTGTTAGTTGTTGTGGAATGGCTCATCAAGAATTGTTTATGTTGGACTTGAAGAGAACCACATTGCAATCAGCTGGGAAGTAGGAAAACGGAATACAGTTCCATAGACGAGCAGTTCTAAGAACGAAGCTTTGTTCATGGAATCTACGTTTAGGTTTAGGCACAGATAAAGAGTGGGGAGATTATTTATAGTGATATCCGCTGGACGAGTGCTTCTTGTGGGGGTTTGGCGAGGGAGGACCATAGATTCGAGATCAAACGAAAAAGATCATGTGCTGAAGTTGATGTGCTGAAGATCAAAGGAGAGAGAATCGGAGAGAAATTGGTCGTTTCCGATCTTTGATATGCTACCATAAATAGGAGTGTCATTAGCATAAATATCTACCAATGATGTAAGGATGTGATTTGGAAGATCATTAATGCAGACCAGGAAAATATTTGGGGGTGAGAATAAACTTCCAAGATACTCCAGCATGTGTATTGTGAGCTTTTTTTATTTCTGTCCATCAAACACTACTCTTTGGACCTATCAGAGAGAAATGAATTAATAATTCAGAAGACATTTCCAGCTTTACCGTAGCTGGAGATATGGTGAAGTAATCCTTTATGCCATACCCTAAGCCTTTGATATGCCAAGAGTAATTGCTCTAGAGAGGAACCCTGCGTCAAGAAATTCGCTAATCCTATGAGATGTAATTGTGAGCACAATTGTATGGATCAAACCATATTGCGTTTCACTAATAAGATTATTGTTGCTGAGATAGTTGATTACTACTCTATTTAACACAGGTTCCAGCAACTTACTCATGGCGCACAGGAGACTTATTGACCTGTACTGAGAGGGAGATAACCGATCAACTGAATTCTTAAATACAGCGCATACTGATGAGGTTTTCCAGGGTGATGGGAAGCAATTTTTCTTAAGACACCGTTTAAACATTTTTTGTAAATATGGGTGTTAATTATGGTCGAAGTGCTTTTAGTTTTTTTAGTATGTTTTTTGTAAAAGCCATACATAGGCTTAATGCTACGTATTCTCAGTATTGTACCAAATTAACATAATTCATCAACAGATTGTGAGATAAGGCGTAGATATTGATTTAGAAAACAGTAATAAAAAAGTCTTAATGTGAATTTAGTATACAAATTTAAATTTAAAAAAAATAATTACAATATCGTAGCTAAATTCATAGACTAAATATCAGTCGAAATGACATCAGTTTATATTTTACAGTTTTTCTACAATGTACATTCGTGTCCTTCTTACAGCGTATCCGTTTACATTTTTTATTAATTTATTTCAGAAAGTATTATTTTTATATTGGTTTTAAGCGTCTGTGAAAATACACTATAGCTTATTTAATATTTTTAACGAAACTTTATTGACAATTAATATGTGAAATATAGATATTTTTGTTTATTTTTTCTATTGATGGCAGTATTTTAGGGCATACTCTTACGTAGTGCAAACCGTGCATGTTCTTTATTTTGTATTTCTCGTGAGACATTACGTGCAGTATCTATTCAATATCTTCAAAAACTTGTTTTATTAAATCTGTATAAAGAAGTATAATTACATTTTCTGTATATCTCCATTTACTCGCCCCTATCTATTTCTTTTTAGTTTACAACTAAATTTTGCCCTTAATGGATTAAACGTAAAAAAAAAATCGATAACCTTTGCCAATCCGGACAGCCTTTGTATTGACATGATTTACGCCTTCATTTTGGCCTTAATTAAAATCATCCCTTTCATTCGATTTATTTTTCTCTCCATCCTCTGACGCTTTCTCTCTATTCTAAATAGTTTATTATTTTCTTTCGTTGTACTCTTTCCAATTTATACTGTCAAGGTCATGATATGCTTGTAGGCGCGGTATTGTTTAATAACACACCAAAATCTGTAATCGACTAAAAATAGAGGAGGGAAATAAAGGAATAAGAAAGGGAAAGAGAAAAGATGGTGTTTCCTCCATTTCGAGCAAAGGTCAGAATTTTCCTGATCTGATTATATGTAATCTGCCTAAACTTTACTATTTATACTCAATTTAAAGAAAGAAAAATCGATTTTTAAACTCGAACTCGGTAAGTATAATGTGTAAAACGCATACAATAAGAGACAACAAAATGGAGTCTCATTCTATATTCAAAATCAACTTTATTTGCCATTTTCGTTTATGCGTATATAAGAGAGAAACAGGTTAGAAGTGTTCCTGTGTGTAAAGATGTATTCAATATGAAAGGGGCTTGTTTGAAAGCGAGAAAAGTGTTAATGTGCGACTGTATTTACAGTAGTTTTATAATATCCATGAAGAGAGTGGCTGATGTTGACATAAAGATGTGATATAAGTCAGGCCAGTTGAAAGAGAAAGAAAGAGAAAAGTATTCAGTGCATCCATCGTAGAAGCGTGCGCCCAATAGTAGAGACGCGGCAATGGGTTAATGTCTCCTGTGAGGAAAGCGTATTTGTGTGAAGCGAACGTGGAAGCAAGTATTAATGATAGTAATGTTGGCGTGTTGTGGTTACGTTAGTCGGGGGCGAAATGCCCCAGCAGTGTTTGCTGCCATCCAGCAGGGAGGAAAAAAGGAAGAAAAATTTCCAATTTCATTTTTTATGTACTCATTCGCGTAATTGAAAACTGGCTTATTATTAGACAAGCCAGGAAGGCGGTAGATTTATCTCGATTGCAGCAAGTTTCGAGTGCTACGGATACCCCCTTGTTGGATTAGGGTTTAGGGGAAAAACAAAATGTCTATTGAAATAAAAGAAAGTTTCGTTTATGCGTGTATGTCTGTGACGGTAAGTCGTATGTTAGAAAAGTCGAAGTTTGGAAGATTTTTAATATGTTTATCCCTGACAGCTAATTTTAAAATCCGTTTTTTGACTGTCAACACGAGACTTGGTGCTTGTGACGGTGTTCACATTCGTTTCGTAGAATTGTATGAAATTTCTTTAAATTTGTCCTATTCCAGTTGAATTTAAAATCGTTAAGTTGCTCGTTGCTAAACGTCCGTAACGAATTGTTTGGCTGACGAGTTTACATTGATGGACGCTGTGAAAAAATAAGTGTATCGAGTGTATTCTTCTCTGAGTAGTGTTTTTAATGGCTAGCCGCTAGTAACGCGTTTTTGTTGGACTCAAATGTTTTGTCAATAGTTTTTTTTTATGGAAAAAAATTTAGCTTTTCAGTGATTTTTTTTTTGGTAGTGAGTTGAATTTGAGCGGGAAATGTTTCATGTAGCAGATAATATTTACGCCACGAGTGTAAATGGAGTTGCAATGACCCATGCTTTGCTGCTATTGTTTTAATATCAGGGGGACATTTAAGGCAGAGAGATGGTAATTGAATATAGAAGAATGAAAATGAAATAAAAGCCAAGTGACAAGAGTGTTTTCGTATTTTCTCTATTTTTATTTAGCCGTTATATGTTTTGCTTTGTTGTGTTCGTTTCGCGGAAAACGTATCCAGTTGACAATTATTTTCTCATTTTCAATAAAAATATGTCCAGTATTTCTGCTAAAATGATTTCTGTTTTTTTTATGTGACACTACTTTTTGAAAATGTGTCGGCATTTTAGATAAAATTGTCCAACGTTGACGTTTTTTTCCGCAAAACGAATGCCCGGTGGCAGAACACACTTCTACATTATTCTCAATGTTTAATAAGCAGCATTTGAAGGTTTTTTTTCCTTTTCTTGATAAGTGCATAGTTTTGTTTGTGACGAGTATGAAGTCAAACGAAAGTGTTGAAATGAAAGGATCCTACAGCTACGTGAAGTGTTCACGATACTGAAAGTTTAATGTTTTTAACATACTTAATAAAAACGAAATCAACCACAAGGCCGTCGAAGGCTACACATTCATGGGGGTACCAAAATACGGAATATAAGAACATGAAATGGAGTTTCTTTATATATTCAACAACAATTTTATTTATCATCTTCGTTTGTAGCGTATATAAAAGAGAAACGGGTTAGTAACGGGAGTGTTCTTTTATGTATGGATAGATGTTATATGATAAGTATTGATTGAAGGCGAGAAGAGTGTACATACGCGCATGTATTTATAGTTGTATTTATAGAATCCGTGAAAATAGTGATGCTGAAATGAAGGTAGGGTATTAGTCTGACACTTTAAAGAAGAAAGAAAGAGAAAGGTGCTCAGTGTGTATATCGTATAATCGTGCAACCGATAGTAGAGACAGCAAGGGGTTAGTGCGTCCGATGGTAGAGACGGAGCAATGGGTTAGTCTTAGGAAAGAGTACGTTGGAAAGGAAGTGTTGGCAATAGCCATGTTCGCTTGTCGTACTCACGTTAGCCTGGGGCTAAAGGCTCGGGTTTTTTTTCTGCTGACAGCAAGCAGCGAGACAAAGAGAATAAATGCTTGCTGATTTCACCTTTTTTGTACTCGGCCACGTGATTGAGATCTGCGTCGTGCATGGACAAGCCAGGGAAACAGTTTATTTAAATCTCGAACCCAAAGATTTTGTCACTGCCTTCTATTGTAGCAATTATCGAGTGTTACAAAAATAAATAGGTTTAAATAATGTATCATTTCCTTTTCTTAACAAACACTAACCTAATCTAACGCGTCCCAGAAATGGCGTTTATATATATATATATATATATATATATATATATATATATATATATATATATATATATATATATATATGTATATATATATATATATATATATATATAAGAGCAATAGGAATAAAAATGAAGTAAAAAAAATATATATATATTGGTAAATATAGATTTGTTCATTTATTCTATAAAGGTATGCAAACATTTAGTTAGGGGATAGACGGAACCCTTTCTGCCAAGACATTTTGTAGTCTCATGGCTCTCATCAGAAGAGTAGAGAAGATGCTAGGTAACATAATGGGAATGCGATGTCTCGCACTGGATTCGTCAGGAACGAAATAAATCAATATAAGTATAGATGATGTTGATGGGAGTTTTATCGAATTCTAAGATAAAGGTGTAGCGTATTATATAGCGTGTAATGTAAAAATGTGTAGTGTCTCTATCATTGCCTTAAATGTATATAGTATATGTCTTAAGGTTTATGGGGAAGTTTAGTTTGGATGGGTGGTAAATCTATATTATCGGTATGTAAGTTGCCTTATCTCTATGCAGAGACATTTTATTGGCAGATGCAACCAAGTCGACAACACTTTGAGGCAGTATACAATTTAAAGAGGAATATTATGATGGTTTAAGGCGAAAGGATATATTTTAAGCAGGGTCGAACTTAAGTGATTACATGGGGCGTCGAGCATCAGGGTTTTAATTTAATGAGGCAAGGGAGGCTTCGAAACTGATTTCAAGGAGCAAGTTATGTGATGCTTATGGGTGGGTGGTTGCAAGGCTATAATAATAAATTTCGGAATACTAACATATATTATAGAATATGTAGTAATAATCCTAGTGTTGCCTTGTTATTAGATGCACAGGTAGTGTAAGGCAGAGATATAAGTATAGGGTAGCAAAGTTAATGGAGGTGGATGAAAAGACAAGCGAGATTTTAGGATGTGTACGATTGCCGTGGTGGGATAATAAGGACAGAATATACTACTACTATTACTACTACTAACACTACTACTACAACTACTACTACAACTACTACTACTAATAATAATAATGGTAATAATAGCGAAAAGGTAAATAAAATTTAGCGATGAATAATAAAAATAAAATTAAAAATGATAAATTAAATAACATTTAGGGAGAAAGGATGAAGAGTAAAATAAAAATAAAAAGGAGACATAAATAAATAACTAAACAGAAATTTGTGAAGTGGGAGCAGAGGTGTATAACTAGGGTATATGTATATACGACAATGGTGCACAAAGGAATAATGTAAATATGGATTAAGCCAGCAGAGCAGAGAGTTCCGTAGAGAATAACATCGAGGGTACAAATCTCTAGAACAGGGATATGTTTGCATAAGTCAACTACATAGACGTGAATATCGCGACTGCTAGGACCATTGATATATGCTATTTATGAACACGCAAGATATAAACAACCGAATACATATATACCGTTTATAAACGAGAAATGGTTCTTCCTGTGTAGCGTTTCGGTGAATTGTGTTATTTAAGGAAATGAAAATCGGTTCTCATTATCGTAAGGAACTTTTAGCAAATTTAAATATAAGTATTTCTGAATTTACTGAGTTAGTAATATTTTTCTAATTGCATAAGTTTATATATGTTAATTATATAGTATGGATTAGGTCAATTCGTGGAGGGGGTGCGATTGGAGGGGGCAGGGGGGAGATATTATAAGGTTCTTATTATTGGTTTAATGCTTTAGGCCCTGTGGAATGGGGTTTCTACGTTTGTTTTCATTAAGCTTTGGATTTAAATTGATGAGGACAGAGCAATGGTATAACTAGCGCAAATTACTAATTTGGGTGCAGTTTAATAGGCGGTATTAAGTGTTTGACTTTGAAAATAAGAATTGGTTAGGGATAATTGTCTGAAAAACTATACATTTACCAATATATAGTTTTTTTTACTTCATTTTCCTTCCTATTGTTCTCCTATAAAAGTTCAATGAAACCTGTTGAGCTTATATAATCACGATAAGTCTCATCTGATAGAATTGAACTCACTCTCTTCCTCTAACTCATTAATCTCTCTCTCTCTCTCTCTCTCTCTCTATATATATATATATATATATATATATATATATATATATATATATAAATATTTATATATATGCATCGTAGTCCAATTTTAAATTCTAAAAAAAGACAAAATATTGCGGCATATACTCGATTTAAAAATGTATTGCTTGACAAAAAGAAATATATAGAAGGGGTTACTTTAATTTCCTTAATCCATGGATTTTCAACAATGCCATATCATTAGAGGAAATGAAATGCAGTTAGCAATGAGTAGACGCTATTTAGCTTTTCAGCAAAATTATTGAAAATAGTTTTTTGAGTGATTGAGGATAAATATATGCAGAAACTGCATTTCATTTCTGTTGAAAATCCATGGATTAAGGAAATTAAAATAACGCCTCCTATATATTCCTTTTGTCAAGCATAAATTATGAAATCGAATATATGACTCTAGATGTTGTTTTTTTCATAATTTAAAATTTAACCAGGATACGTATATATTGCACTAAATATTAAGCTTTTCCCTTTTTGCTAGGATCTCCTTGAAAGTATTACTTCAAGTAATATCTATCAGGATTTTTCATCTGAGATCTATCAGTGTCTTATCTCGCTTATATATATATATATATATATATATATATATATATATATATATATATATATATATATATATATACATATATATATATATATCGGTAATTGACTGTCATGCGTCTTGTGCTGCGACGTGTTTGGCTGTGGAATTTATATATATATTTATATATGTATATATATATATATATATATATATATATATATATATATATATATATTAGTCCTCGCGCGAAAGCGCAGCACACAACATGTTTTAAATAATGATAATAATAATAATAATAATAATAATAATAATAATAGAATAACAATAACAAATCTTTCACTAGCGAGGACTTATATTGAGCGTAACCAGTTATCCACTCCTTTTGAAATTTTCATCCTTATATTTCTCGTTATCTACTGAATATTTTAATGAAACCTATATGAAATATGTTCCTTATTAAAATGTAAAGATTTTCTATTCTGAAAGAAGTTTTAAAAAAATATCTAAAAGTGTTATTTTAAAGTTTGTGTAAAAAAAAATCAGATTTTCTCATTATTCAGACATGTATGGCAAAGAGGGAGTTGCAAAAAAGAAGTGTGGCGTGAGGAGAATTACGAACTGAAACAGAGAGTATATTCAGACCTGAAATAATACAAAGAGGGGGTTGCAAAAATGAGTTGTGGTGTGAGGAGAAATACAATCTGAAATAGAGAGGCGGAGAGTTTTTTTATAAATACATACAAAAGCACATACATCTATTTTTTTAAATTCAAATGATTAAATTAAATATAATATAATCTTAGAAAGATACGATACAAGTTAGAAAAGCATTTCATCGGAGGCATAAAAATTGTTAAACAAAATGTTTTTACTATAGGCTTTAAAAATAAAGGTACAAGATTCAATGTGAAATTTATTTATCTTCAAAGTGCACTTTTATACATTTTACAAAGTAAGGTATTACATTTGCATACCTTACTTTGTAAAATTAATAAAAGTAATCTTTGAAGATTAATAAATTTCAAATTGAATGTTGTACCTTTATTTTTAAAGCCTATAGTAAAAACATTTTTTTAAATTAATTTTCAGGCCTTGGATGAAATGCTTTTCTAACTTGTATATATATATATATATATATATATATATATATATATATATATATATATATATATATATATATATATATATTGGAGTATCAGATATTGATATAGGAATCGGAAACATCTGTATCTATTTTCCGATGTTGAATGTACTCCTTTCATATTATTTTTTTCATTTGATTTTATTTAAAACAAACTTTTCTATAGCTGGTAATAATTATACAACAATAAATATTTCTTTATTTTGAAATAGTACTCAAACTAAAATCTACAGATTACCCCATCTGAACACTAAAAATGTGTTTTTTTACGGTAATCAGAAAAAAATAACAACTTTTTAGTAAATATTTAGAGATTTAAAAGAATCGGAATCGGTAATTGTATCAGAATCGGGAATTTAGTAAGGAATCGGTAATTGAATCGGAATCGGGGAAAATATTGGAATCGCCCCATCACTAGTACACACATTTATGCACATACACATATGCATATGTACATATTTAAGACCAGATTTTTTTTTATAATTATGATTTGTCTACCAATCTGTTAGATATATCAATTTTAATGCACTAGTTACAGAGTTTTAGATTAAACGAAAATTTAATCTAAATTGATAGGAGGGGCGAGCAATAAGTAATGCCCTGACCATCTCTGTTTTCTGATCTACCTCAAATTTTGTATGTGCACTGAGTTATAACTCTACGGGTTATGTGGCAAATTACAGCACTGAACTAACTGTGGTTTCTGTTTTACAGGTGTTTGAACTGATTCGGGTGTGAAATGAAGCCTGTTGAATGTCAAGCAGTGATCCGGTGTTTGTATTTGAAAGGACGCACACCACAGGAGACTTTTGATGAGATGAAAGAAATTATGTTGATAATGCCCATCATATGAACTTGTAAAACGCTGCCATCGTGAATTCAAACATGGCCGAAAGTCTGTGGAAACAGCTCCCAGACCTCGTCGCCCTCCTCCTGCCATTGATGAGGCATCTGTCTGTCATTTTGAGACTACCATTTTGGAAGATCGGTGCATTACCATTTGCAAAATAGTCTAAGATGTCATGATTAGTACAGGGTCTGTGGAAACTATCATTCATGACCGTTTGCATATGCTGTCTTCCAGATGGATTCCCAGAACTGAGAAATCGTCGAATGCTCGAGGGTGAATTGGGAGATGTGCCAAGAAGCTGAGTCAAAGGTTTTCAAAAGAGTGATTACAAAGGATGAAACCTGGGCCCATCACTATGATCAAGAGCCCAGAGCCCAGTCAATGTAGTAGAAGTAGTTGGATTCACCACCTCCAAAGAAGGCAATAGTTTAGCCCTCCGCTGACAAGTTGATGCTCACAATCTTCTAAGACCAGGACGGAGTAGTGATGACATTTCTTGGCTAAGGGTACCACAATTACAGGTGCATATTATGCTTCACTTTTTAGGCAATTAAGGGAAGCTATCAAAATCAAGAGGCGGGGAATGATCAACAAAGCTACCCCCTCCTGCAGGACAACGCTCCGGTCCACAACTCGCATGTCGCCAGATCAGAAGCATGGACGTATAGTTATGAAATCTTCCCCACCCTCCCTCCTCTCCTGACCTTGCACACTCTGATTTTCCTTCTTCCCAGCCATGAAGTCTTTTTGGAACGGAAAGCTTTTCTCAGACGATGCAGCCTTGATTTCTGAAGTCACGTCGTGGTTCGAGAACCAACCTACAAAAACGGTATCCAGAGCTACATTAAACGATGAGAGAAATGCCTAACTCTGGGTGGTTCCTAGGTAGAGGGAGACTAATAACTGTGTCAAACTTCGTTTCTCTACTGCTATGGGAATTGGGCCAGGAGCATTACTTATTGCACACCCTTCGTAGATAGTTTGATAAACGCAGAATTAAAAAAAAAGAAATGCGACCCCCCTACCACATGAAACCCAACACTGTATAGCTAGTAGTGAACGCAAATTCACTGTCCACCAGTAAATACTATTCAGTTGACCACACAGTTAGTGAGGTGTCCCCTATATACACATACCCACTCTTTCTCGCTCTTTCTCTTCCTTGCTCTCTCTCACCCCTCCGCCTCTGAATGAAGTGACTAGCGCAGAAATTCCAAAATAGAAAAGAAAGAAAGTTTATCATGTCTTTTGGAAGACGCTGCCTCGAGTCGAAGACACAGTAACTTCCTATTGTCGCTCCACACGCCGCTTGTGGAGATCCGCGGCATATCTTCCCAACCCGTAATACATACGGACATATATGTATAAATGAAATCAAGAGACAACCGCTTCGGCAAAAACTAGACACATATAAATTCATAAGTACAAGTCGATGTATCTGCATCGGAATAAATTTTCCGACATTTGAAATCTAGTCTACACGTTTCGCATGGAAGCAGAGAGCCACTCATATAAGGACGGTCTATTCCACATCACAACACGACCGAGACCTGCGACATATCACCATTGCACTCGAGCCAGCTACGTGAGAACGCCAAAATAAATATATCATTCTCTGGAAATTCAAATGCGGAGAAGAAAGAATGATATTAGTCCAAACCAATAAAAAGATGAAAGGAGAAAGGAATTTAATAAAACTGCATTTTCTTTCGTATCTGTATTTCTTCCTTTCTTTTGTTCCCTTTTTATTTTCAGTCAAGCAATTTCACATAACAACTACAATCGCTTTAACTTTTAGCCCAGAACATTGAGTACTGTGCTAGAATTCAGTAATTGCGGGATATATATGAATGACAACCGTTATATACTTATATGTTAACTACGTGTCGAGATTTTCTTCCCGTGTTCGAATGCCGGAAGTCGAGAGAGAAAATATTCGTGATCCTGACGACGTTATATTCTAGATCGCAACAAATCATCAGATACCTTCCTTTTTTATTTAATTTCTGTTGTGGGCCACAGGAGGAGCAAGTGCCAATACAAAGCCAACGTTCTTTATTGGGGGTCATTGCCCCCGAATTTAACCTCTTCTCACCGGAAGAAAAAACGAAGAAAACAATCTAAACCATTGAAGGATACTTATTCATAGGGGTCACCAAAATAAAGAATAAAAGAAAACAAAATGGCTTTCCATTCTATATTCAAAAGCAACTGCATTGCCCATCTTTTTTTATAGAGTATATTAGAGAGAAACCGGTGAGAAGCGGAAACGTTCTTGTATGTAAAGAGAGATTAAATAAATAAGGGTGTGTTAAAGACGAGAAGATAAATTAATTACCTCCCTTGGGCCAGCAAAAATAAACAAAAGGCAGACCGGACACCATGCAGATGGGAAACAAGAATAGGACAGTACATGTTTACTAAAAATGCATTAAATAAAACATTAACAAATTAGAAAATTCATATTAGAATAAAATAAAATATACAGAAATATGAATAAACTATAGTTAAATAAAAATTAGCATCATTATAAGCAATAAATGCGGGCCTATTTTTTCCTCAGATAGAAACAACATAACTGACGAGAGCCTAACACTATTTACGATTTACCGTTAACTGTTCCTCTTTATGTTGGGCGGGAAACCGACGGTACCAATGTTTTCTCTGAACTTCTGTACAATTATATATATATATGTATAATAATTATATATATATATATATATATATATATATATATATATATATATGGACAGAATTTTTTTCTCTCATGCATGCATAATTGAACAGCAGAGATAATTCCAAATTTGTTTCCTTCTCGATCCATTTGTTTTCATTTGACAGACGTCTGTTCGAACGTTCTGTTCAAATATAAAATTAAATTGTTCATACATGGGAACATTTTCCACTTTCATGGTTTGTCTTCAAATAAACAAAAATGGGCTTAGTGAATTTATTGCAAAATCGGTGGAAATCGTTTGAAATCGTAAAAACACTTAAGCGTTCTTTCCCCTTCATATTGAGCCTGAATAATGGTCGGCTTGTTCATGCTAATGCGTAGGGCTTCCATGATGAAAAGGCACAGGTTTTAATGTAAGACGGCTTAAATGGCGTTTTTTATTATTAATATATTTCTCCATTCGTTTTGGTGGCGTCCTGTCAATTGAGCTGTTAGGGAAAACAGGTGAGATGTAAGCGGGGTAGATATACTGGTTCTACTTATGCCGATGCATTTTGATTTGGAGACACATTTTCCGATAGCACATTTAAAAATATACCCAGCGTTGGAAGTTTTTATGAAATTGTCATCGGTATATTGCTCTTTGCTTAGTGAGCTGTTTTAATTTTTTATGATAAATGAGGAATCAAAGTTTACTTTTTGTTAGTGGTCGAAATGTGTTTATGTAAGATGTACTTTATTATTTTTAGTCGATTTTATTATTAGCATGCATCTCGTTACAGTCGAATATTCTTATTTGTTATCCAAGTTTTATATTTTAGCTACAAAATACATATACATTTTCCCCAAAACCTATGGTCTTGGTAAAGAGGGAAACTACATCATTCTTATATAGTTTGGAATGATCTTCAATAACGGCAGGAGAGGGTGGAGTGTCAGCCTAAGATTAATAGTAGGTTTTTGCGAGGGAATGACACGATGATGTCCTCAGGTAAATAAAATGATACAATATCGCTTACACTTACTTTACATAATTATATCCGTAAACAATAGAGAAGAATCCAGGTTGTCATCGACGCATGTACATCTAAACAATATGATATATAATGCAGGGTTATTCAGGGTTATTTATTTTTTTCCTGATGAAATTGTATCAGAGATGGGTATAGTCGCTGATGACACAACGTTATATAAGAGGTACGAGCGGTAAACAAATATATACATATTTAAGGAAATAGCAGATACACTAGAAGAGGACTTCCAAACTATGGCGGAATGAGGACCAAATGCAATGGTCACATACAATGCTGCCAAGTATAAGCTTGTTTACTTCAATAATTGCAAGAAACCATTCCGAACCTAAAATATCTATAGCTAAAGATCCATTACCTAAAATTATTTCTTTCAAACTATTCGGCTTAACGTTCAGACACAACGTGAATTGGATCAGATACATCGAGAGCATTGCCGAGGCAACTGCATGAAAGGTAGCCTCCCTCTACCGTGCTAGAAAATTATTTACGACAGGAGGCATCGTGTACATCTACAAGGAAACCATTTGCCTATGCATGAAGTAGTGTTTTCACATTATGGTTGGAGCATCTGCTACTAGTCTCTTGCTCCCTGAGAGTGTTCAAAAGAGAATCACAAACCTGATAGGTTCTGAACTGTCATTAACGCTTAAACCTCTGTCCTATTGACGAAATGTTGAATCGCACTGCCTTTTCTACGAGTATTTTAATGGTGGATACTCTAGCGATTTATAAGTCCTTGTGCTTACTTGACGTAAATACCTCTTAAAAACGGCACACGCAACAAAACCTCACACATACACAGTAGAGATCCTTAAATGAAAGAAATCTGTTTACTCTAATAGTTTCTTCCACAGAACTGCTACATTCTGGACACCCCCCTCGGGGTTCTGCTTTTTTAACTGTACTGACAGGTAGAAGTCTAATAGTAATGTGAATAGACACTTCCCTGCATAACTCCTTACATAGTATCCTTGGAACTTGGCACTGTGCTTTGTCTCGGGTGAAACTGTAAGAAAAAAATTCTAGAAAGATACACATTTTCGCTTCACACAAACTAATTCCGAAATTACTTTGACATTTTAAATATGATAAATAGCACAATGATTTGCAAATTAACTACTCTCACAAATGATAAAAAAAAATATGAATATCTAAAACAAAAATTGGAAATAAATTTCAATTCATGATTTAATGTCCCCAAGAAATAATAAATGGTTTAATAAGAAATTAACAACAAATAATTTGGACATGTTTTTCTTCTATCAACACCATTTATATGATTCAACTGATCCAGGACATGGAAGCAGTAAAACATCATAACAATTTAGACTTAAACTTCTAAAATACTTAAATCAGCGTTTAAAAAATCCATTTAGAATGGAATGACTCAAGCAATTGCTTTCCAATTCGTCATATAATGAGTTAGCTTAAAAACATTCACGAATATTCCAAAACGGAAATTGTTAGATTGGCGTATTTAAGATATTCAAATATTAGAATATTGTTTGTCATCTGCATTTTGTATGCATGTTACTGTTTTATTTTCTTCAAGTTATGCGTGCTTCAAAAACGCAAAATATATTTATCAACACATGCATGCACTAACTATTATATGCCCATTATTTTATGAGATTATTATATGATCTATAGTAAACGGGTTTATTCTATATCTATATACGGAGATAAACGATATACAATGAATAAATATAGATGCAGCTCATTTACTTCTCTGTCTCCTTGTTTTTTGTTTGTCTATTTATTTTTTGTACAAATAAGTGATCGATTACCACTTGACATGCACTTATCAATTGGATGAATACACACACTATGGGAGGATCAATGATGTTTGACTTAGTCGGAAAATACGATTACTTAAAAGAGCGTATCCACAAGTATTTATTTACATTGGGCTTGAAGAGATCATCTCTAAATCGGCTGGAGAGCAATTTCGTTTGTATGTGTTTCACGGTTGGTACATTTTTTTAAAAGCGCCTGTAACATTTCTTAGATTTACGGTCTACATTTTCTCATTATATTGTGGAAAACCCCCAATTCGACCAAAACATATAGTTTAATAGCAACTTGTGTTCAATTAGCCGTATATAATGTAATGTTATGTCATTTTCTAATATTAAAAAATAGACAAGGAGTAATTTGCTGTAACTTATACCTAATCAAATTAGAAAAGCGGCTAATTACAAGTGCATTTCGAACCTCAGATGTTTCCTGTAACGCATATCATTTTTATTGGTTCATTAGGTCGATATCATCATAAAATTATCTATATATCCTAAATCACTGCTGATGATAGCCCTGTGTCGGTTGTTGACGCTCGTGTTCTTCATTACAAATGTGTGCTGAAATTACGTAACTGATTTTTATTTTTAGCATTAATTTCTACGTGTACACAAACCATATTATTATTTTACTTAAATAAAAGCATGTAGCTAGTATTTTATTATTGTATCGTCATTTTCAAAACAGGTGCTCGCCATGCGTCCCCGACAAATATTATTAACAAACAGACACCAAACTCAATCACTGTCAACAATCTCCTATCATCTAAAAATCACGAAACTTTTCGGAATGTTGTTTCTTTCTTTAAACTATTTGTTTGTGGATTATTATACCGCAAAATTGTTTCCAAACTGGCTATCATAATCTTGTTTGAATTTAAACATAAAAATCTGGATGAGCTCAATTCTATAGCAATTAAATACTCTTCAATCCTCACCATCATTATCAATCGTAATTATGTTGTCTTAGCTTAAACTGATACTCATCTCGCTCTTATGGCCTTGTAGATTTCGGTCTTGATAATACGTCACACCTTAACCAAAAAGAAAAAAATATAAAATAAAATAAAGATACGTCAGCAAAATGTTAGATGTATTTAAATGAAAATATAAATATGACACTGATGAACATGCTCGCCTAACGAGCGACTCATTCAAGATCCCTGGCTAAATAGACTTTCAAGTGTATGCGCCGATTCAAATACACATAATCGCACTTCATTATACCCGCGATAATACGAAATCCTGACTATACAAAAGAAAATTGCTTACGTTTTTTGATATATAGTTCGACCTAAATAAATTTGCAATATACAAACGCATTCAAACTCATGTTGAATATCATTTGTTCTAATGCGCCGTCCCACGACTCGACTGCGCTACCATATTTGATTTCCTGTGTATCCGATGGGATTTATCATCTTTTATAACGACATGAGCGTATGTTATTGTTAATGCATTAAGGTAGCTTAATGGCGGATTTGGGATTGATAATAGTGTCTAATATTAATATTGTTTTACGAAGGAATTTAGAGATTTGGTGATGAAAGGTATGTTGGCTAAAATCGGGAGCAGTAACTAACTCCGAGGTCAACATCCAAAGATGCTCTGTCTGCGAACAAATTCGATAGAAATTTACTTCGATATACGTGTATGTACGGAGTCAATCAGAAGAGACGGGAATGTGTCTTGGCGACTTGCTGATTAACCGGTTGGCATCGGGGAAGTTCACTCCCCAACCATCTACCTAATTATATAAGGGTGTGCAAGAGCGGATTTTAGCGAGCTGAGTGCACCTTAAGCCAGTCCCCGAAACTCCTCTAAACGCGTCTAAATAACGCCGACTTCGAGATTCTGCGGTTAATATCTTTCGCAAGCAGAATCACATTTTCATGAAATATCGTATTTTGCATAAACAAAAATAGTTTTGTGTGTGCTGAATAAGGCCACAGCAACAAAAGTTTCCCTGAGACCCTTACATCAACCTCTGTCGACTGTTCGTTATGACATAGATCAAGAAGAAAAAAGTCACGTATTTGTGGCGACGTCCACGATATATGGAAATTAAATCTGGAATTATGGATGACACTTCACGGTCGCAGCTGATATGACACCTGTTGCACTGTGGACTCTTAAGTGGTTTCGTTTCAACCGCCTATATAATAAATTTCCACAGTGGTATTATAAGAGTAATATGCGCTATCGTTCGCACATGATGCGACATGTGTTTACTGTGGGGTCTGAAGTGATTTAATTTAAACTACTTATCTTATTTTACAGAGATATTTTGTTATACCGTTGTAGTTATATAGTTTCTGAATAAAATTGTGTAAAATAAAACGTCTGCAGTTTTTACTTATTGCTTCTGCGAAGAAGTTTGCAATACTACCAGACCTGACGATAAACTTGATTTATTTTTTCACGACCAATCGATCAAGTCATGAGTGACGACCTTGATACTGGAGAGTGGACTGTGGCCCGCAAATTAAACATCAATAAACACAACGTGACGTGGGCCTCACCTGTCGCCCTGAATTGGCGGACTTATTCTATTGAAACAGAACAACCAGAAAATGCCTGTGCAGACGATCAGGCTAAGTTACTGTGTTTTGAGAGTAATTCTGTACTGACCAGAATACATGTTGAACGTTTTGGGGCGTCTGACGATCAACGAGGCCTAACACGAACTCGAATACTGAGCTAATGTCGGTTTATATTCACATGATTTCATTTTCGGGAAATAATAGATCTACCTTCTTGAAAGTGCAACCTCTATGTTTTTACTCAAGCACTTATCCTAAATAACTCAACGCAGTTACATGTAATGCTCGTGTCTTAAAATTGTTTAACATGGAAAATAACTACTTTTAAAATCATATAGCACACTTTCTGATTAATTATTCAAATATTTCCTTTCTCATTTGTCTCGTACTTTGTAGATATAGAGAAACTTTCATTAGTCAGAATAGAATATACATTGTTTTCAAACTAAAAATAGATAAATACATGTGTAATATTAATAAACGATCTTGGCTAAGCATATTAAATATAGTGTCAATAAGATGCTTCCCTGATTATACATGTGTGCTAAGTCGAGTGTAAAAGAATCTTCTCGGAATATGCTACGCTAATTTTACAACAGACTTAATTCCTGGGTATGTTTTTTTTATAACTAGTGTAATAATTTACACTATCAAGAGTAGGAAGAGGTAAGGCATGTTAAAATTATATCATCGACAGCAAATATTAACTACTTGCTAAAGCGGAAGCTGATTCCTAGTCGAATGATCTTATACCAGAATAGGTTTTCGTTTGAACACGGATCAGGTATTTGATTTTATACCTGCGACCTCGTAGATGCTTACAGGTGTTGTTTGTGATCTTGACATGGATTTTATAGGGTGGTTGTATTTTTTATATCTTCACATTTAAACATTTTTAGGGTCTCTTTTGTACATAGTGCACAGAATTTATCTCCTGGTTTATATGGTTTGCAAGATTCAATAAGTTGCCATTACAACTTGAAAGGAATATTGTTATTCTTGAGTTGCCAAGTATACTTGGATAGAGTAGTTTGGTTTGACAGAGAGCTATTTTTAAAAGAATATTTGTGCGTTGAAAGTCTATGTTTTATTAGGCCAGATTCTGTGCACTATGTACAAAAGAGACCCTAAAAATTTTGAAATATGAAGAATTCAGAATAGGAACTAATATTCACATGCAGTCATAAACGTTGGTTTAAATTTAATAAATATAAACCACCTTAAATCATGAAAAAATAATTATTAATAAAAATAGATTACAATTTTTTTATTATTACATTCTTTAATTAAATATATATGCCTTATTATCCCCCTTACATTATTTAATTATGCAAATAATATTATCCTCCAATTTCATCGAATTCTAAACCTTGGCGTCCTTTAATCAAAAGTACGTTACCGGAAATAAATTATTACACAAGCGTTCTTTTTGAAAATTTATAATTTCATTAGCTGAAAAGCTATAGCGAGCATCTATATGAATACTTTAACTATAGTTCCTGATTTCAAAAGGCAAAAAATTGAAAGGTAAATATATGTACGTATGTTTTATGTATGTATATATATATGTATATCTATGTATATATATATATGTGTACTTGTTCATATATATGCATGTATGTATTTGTGTATGTATGTATGCATAATATTATACTTAAACCAAATTTATATTTATAATTTTACTCTATGTTATTTCTATCCCAAACCCATATTAATTTTCTTATCAAGTTTACATCCATACCTTTATTTTAATTTTGTCCAGATACATCTGCCTTACTTTAATGCTAGATTTATTTATGGTGTCTTTTACATTTAATAAAAACCCTTTCCAATATTTGCTGATGAGGAAACCATGTTTGATAAAAAAACTATATGTAATAATTATTGTCCGTAACTTGATGTCTACCACAATAAAAAACACTGTTTTCCGAAACGATCGCACAAATAATTGATTTTGTTGTTGTTCCTTCTAATGAAACGGATTTTTAATTTAATTATAATTTGATTTTTAAATTATCAATCACATTACTAAATATTATATTAGCTCTAGGATATTAACCTATCGAGCTTATTATATATCTTGATTACAACGAGCACTTTTTCTTTCCCTGTATTTTAATTAAACTAGTAATTTTACTATTACATTAAAATACACTTTGCTCTTTAGACTATTGTTCTAATCTCCTTTAAATATATATATATATATATATATATATATATATATATATAACGCTTGTATGTATGTAAGATACCTTTAGACTGTGTGCGTGTGTGTACAAAGTGTTCCGCATTGTCTTCAAAACGACTTGGCCTATGTTTGTTGAAATTGAACACAAATTTACGGCATGCGTCTTCTATAGTAATGCCCCAGAAAAATTTCGAAATTCGATAATCGGATAAAATCGATTAGAAGAAGAAATAATCTTATTTTGACCAAAGCTAACACCCTAATACAACCTGATATAAAAAAAATAACTTTAGATGATTTATACATAATAAACTCTTGACGCTTTGAAAAATCAGTCGTACGATCAGAACCTGTTTATGTTTAGGGTACAAATAATGTAATGATGATGGGGTTTTGAATTTTACATTTTAATACTATATATATAAATACTTTGATTGACAGACATGTGTATCTCCACAGTATAATATCAGCTACAATATATTGTAGAATAATATACTGCTAGGAAATATGTGAAGCTTAGTATAATTCACTGGTTTGGAACTTGAATTGGAGTAAGGAATAACATTGATTTGATAGAAAAATAGGCGATTCATCTGATTTCGATGGAAACAAAACTTACGGAAACGTTAAATATCTGTTCAACGTATGGTCTCTCTAGTAAACAAGCACACACACACATACACACACACATATATATATATGTGTGGGTTTATGTACATATCTATGTATATATCAAACATGCATATGTTTTATATCTTTTTTATATTTAAAAAATTCAATTTTGAAATAAATACATATATATATATATATATATATATATATATATGTTTGTGTGTGTGATGAATTAGTTTTCTATTTTGCTATATATCAAATTTTTAATTTTTATTTTAAATTTCAACAGTTATATACGAGTAAATATGAGTGTTGCTGCACGGGGTTGTGTTTATACAACACGTAAAACAAGCTAAAGTGAAAATGTTGTTCAGCGCACATTTTCATTGACAGTCACGAAGCCAATATGAGCTAGTGATCAGCGTTTGTGGAAGACGGGATGAAACCGATAATTTCGCAATGGAAGCTGTCAAAATCTTTGTCACATGTCACAAGCAATATATCACCGCTTACACATTTTTCACTCATTTTTATCGGTCTCAGTTAATGTTACCTTCGAACGCCACATGATTAGCGCTTCGTGTTTTAATAAAGCGTAGCATTTTTACTTTGTGATCAAATTTTTGTGGGGACATGAGTTGTAAATAGTTGCATAAATGAGTGATTGTAGTATTAGAATAGATACTATCTGAACTAAACGTTTACTTTTTTAAAATATTATTTTCCATAAAATTCCAAGAATATTCTTTTGTTTTAATATGTTTAATTTAAGATTTCAATTCAGATTCTATTATCTCTATATGAGTAAATTATATTAACTTTACCTGTGCAAATAGAACCACCAAAATATAACAAAGCATTTCCAATTAGCAATCATCCAATTACTGTTGCTTGATATTCCGCATTATTTATATTAATTCTTCATTATTTTGTAATCCTTATATCTGTAAGGGCATATTTCAAACAAGAAAACCTTACCAGCTTCATCTATAGTCAATGGTTTTTAATAAATCGCAGTGGAGTAATTGTCGATCTCTTAAACAGTACACCAACACCGGTTAATCACTAATTGATACCGAATGTATTAAAATCTTAACTCGAAAAAAAAATTGCAATCATATTTCAGATATCCTGTATATATTTTTTCTCTTTACTCATACTTATTGCGTTTATCTTAATCTGACTTCATACCATTATATTTACTTATTTAAATATAAAGTGACTGGTACATCTGTAACACTTATTTTTCTGGTGAACTTACAAAATATAATGCTGCCTGAGGACTTATCAGAACTGACGTCATATATTGAAATCCTCCTTAACAGTGACATACATTAATCTCTGACCTATAAAATAATATTGTAATCACACATTGAATAAGAAATAAACCTATTCACATTTTTAATTAGTGTAAGTTAATCACACACCAATTATACGTAAGCATATAAAACAGAAGCGACACTTGCTAACAGATTGGGATATATACTCCTGTGTGTACGTCACTTGCTTTCTTTGCCTGTGTTTACAGTACAACCTAATAAAACGAAACATTTCTTTATACATCAAATTCCCTCGAGACAAAATAAGTTGTTTGACTATATTAGAGTCTAGAATTGTTTTACCACGAGTCACTTGATAAAAACATTACTTGACACTACTTATGAAGAAATTAGTTCCGTTACAGATGACTGCGTGGCCTCGTCTTATTTTACTATAGAAAGGTTTAAAAATACATAATTACAAGTATTTTTAGGGAGGTGCTATCCGGAATTATTTCATTAATCTTAACATTGTAATAATTCAACGCCCCCCATATATATATATATATATATATATATATATATATATATATATATATATATATATATATATAACTTTCATATTTTCATGTGAGAGAACGTAAGATCTACGACATGATGCATAACGTAACAATTACGGATGAATAGAATTAGTCAGTCTACTTAAATGAAACGAATCATCTAATAAGAAAAAAGAAAATTAATTAATGAACGCTCATTTTTTAATGGACTGTTTAATTAGACAATTGCATGTCATGGTTCGCATATCAATGACTGAGGATATTAAGAAAGTTTTTAAATATTTGTATAATTTGGATTCTTCGTGCTACGCTTCTCATCGGGCATTTCATATTCACGAGTTCTGGTTACATGAGCCATGCCCACATATATGCCCTAAGTAATTCGCAATTGGATTTTCTGTTGCCCGCACTGAGAAGTGAACCTCTAATCTTCAGGACAAGACCACGATCATAATTAATTCTTCCATATACTCTACTCACGGAAATAGAGATCCTTTTAGTAGCTGTACCGATGCTACCGTTACGTTGATTCGTTTTTAATTAGGGGTAGTCATCTTATACAAAATCATTTTTTTTTAAATCCCCCTAATTCCAGAGTGTTCAGTTTTGTGGTATTTACCCACATTACAAATGACCTTGTGTCCTATTTTGCTTTCGAGCGGAAGCAAATCAATAGCAATTGAAAAATGTCAGATCGAGAAAAAAATCAATTTTGCAGATCTATGCCCATAGATGTATTTATACATTTAATCAGTTTATAGCTGATACTCAACAAGGGTACTATATTACAAGTTCTCCTATTTACAAAAGTTAAATCAATAAGAGAAGAAGGCTATTATGTATATCTTCAATCTGTGTTTGTAAAATGCTACTTTTTTGTTGAATGTCCGTTGAATTTCCTTTGTCATATAAAGTCTTAAATGTTTAGACTTCTAAAAAAATTACGTTACAAACATTTCAAATGGTGCTACGATATGAAAACAAAGCATGCTTAAGATGTGGCAATGAATATGCATGCTTAACAATGTACATAATATATAAATTAAAACATTTTAAACAGACGGAGACTAAACTAAGATGATCGCGGTGCATAATTGCATTCCCCATCGTGTCCTTGAGAGCCTGTAAACATTAAGGAAACTTGAGTCTGCATCTTTCATTTCGAAAGTTTCTATTGGCACGTTAACTCTCGACTTCCGTGCATCTTTAAAATACTAGGGTTTTACATATTCAGTAAAACTTAGGCTTCACTAGGTAGTGGAAAGAGAAAAAAACATGATACTATAAAATACATCGCGATAGGAAACATCAGTATATGAACTTTATCTTGAGAGCCTACGGAATAAATCATGTTATACAGATACTCTTTAGTTTTATACTATTTCATATAACTAGATGGCAATGCGATAGCAAACGTGAGTGTGACAGTTTAAATAAAAATGTAATCGAGCGAGGGACGTTGCGTCTCATTTAGAAAAAATAGTCGAACCTAGAACGATTTTCCCCAGAAGCAAATCACATATTCAAAATCCAACAAAGGTTATACAATTTGTTCTCCAACCTTTTCCCTTTGTGCGTTCATATATTCTCGATCTCTGAGCACACCTCCGAGAAACGCAAGAGCTTGTCGTTTGCACTAAAGAAACACATCCATATGTAACTGTTAAAAAAAAGAGATAAACGTGCAGTGCACCATTACCGTCATCATTATTCGCAGCATCTACACTGTTACCGGAAATGATTGCACGCACTTTTTCCTTTGAAAAGTGGAATCTGATTATCTCAATTTTTCATTTTGTTTAACGATGATATATTCAATAGATTTCTATTACAATGGATATTGATTTAGTCTAAGCAGATCTGCGTTATTTCACTCCTAGACATTTTTTGTTTTTATTCCCATTCGAACATATATATATAAATATATATATATATATATATATATATATGTGTGTGTGTGTGTGTGTGTGTGTGTGTGTATATATATATATATATATATATATATATATATATATATATACAGAGAATTATAAAATTCTGTAGACACTTCCATGTTCAATTCTATTTTTTTAAAATGTAATAGCGCGTTGGGGTAAGTATATTTTTTTGTTAGCTATGGAAGAGTGAGCATATTAATTATGGCAAAAATATGTGAGCTTGCGAGTACAAGAAAGGCCGCGAATCTTATTATAAAAAATACATTGCTTACTATCCGAAAAACTACGCATTTACGGAAAATGTAAATTCGATATTCGTTTTCAGCATACACAAAAAGTAAATAAGTGGCAATTTTAAAAGAAAATCTTAAGGTGGCAACCAAGTAAAAATTTACCAAAACTTCTATTTTTAATTTGATTTAAAAAGATACATGTTATACAGTGTTGATCATCAGAAAATTATAGGTTTTTTTTCTGACGTCACTTCCGCCAAATGGATGTATGAACAAAAAATATACCTCTTAATTAAAGCATAAAGTGCATAGCTATAACTTTTGCTGGCGCTGTTGAATATGTCCCAACTCATCTGAGGAATATGCATATATTTTTCTAATACATTAGCATAACTTTATCACCACTTTAACTATTTCGTATTTTTGATTTTTTTTAAATTAGTTCTGTGTAAAAAAAAACAACTCATTTTAATTTTTATTTAAACCAAACCAAAAAGTTGAAATTTAGGTTTGACTATGAATTCGCTGAAAAAAAAATGTGACGCAAATTGCAGTGTGAGATATAAGATTTAATAGCCTGGTTCGAATAAAATATTTTAGAACGACTTTTTAATTTAAAAAAACAAAGACACCTTCGTTTATGTTTTTTTATTTAAATCATTTAATTTTATTTGATTTTACTGCTATGTATAAAGTAGAACTAATTTTTTTTTTTACGAAAATGTTTCACATTGCTATAAACTTTGTTGCAGTGTAACTTAAGAAGTAAAACTCTAATAATCATATAGAAAACCACATTTGTTGTCGCTGTAACGTAATGAAAGCTAACTGCTTGATATTATTTAATGACTATACACCTTATAACACAAGGGAAAGTATTACACAAATTAAACCTCTTTTAAAAATAACATTAGTCACTGAAATAGGTTTTATTAATTGTAATTGTGTTTCGCATAACATACAACGTCTATTGTTTCCGCCTTACTTTTTTTTCACTTCAAATATTTATAATTATCTAAAAAAAATATTACCGTAAATTGCAATACTGATCTACATTAGAATCGAAGATGGCTGGCAATACAGTTTTCGTATTCCATTAATTCTTATAAACATTTGAATTTAATAATTAATATTAATGTACTTTATTAATGATCTCCGTTATATATCGGTTTATACAAAACGCATACAAAAAACTGACATGATTATCTCCACAGGCTGTAAATTTTATCATCGATACGAACGAGTGTAAAAACGAGATATTCTATGCACACACACACACGCACACACCCACCCACCCACACACACACACAAATATATATATATATATATATATATATATATATATATATATATATATATATATATAAGCATCTCAGCTCAGCGTTACCCGTGTGTTTGGAGGTGCATATATCCTTGGACGTACCTGCCTCTTATATAGATAGAGAATTGCATGAGCCGTGAGATGTCTACTGGATCAATAGAAGGATCCCACCAGTTTTCCAGCGGTCTTGGCAACAGATTTGATGTACCTGTTCCATTTATGATCACGAGTAAAGGGCAAGCCCAGAAGCTTGTAACAAAACTTCAGGTCTCCTCAAGACGAGAGACATTCATTTCAACTGATGCCAGATGGGGGTCAGAACGTTGATGATGTAAACTTGCATATATTCTTGAATGCAAGCCTGAAGCGAGGAGTGAATTGGTTTTGTTAAAGTTGCGTTAGGTTTACACGATATTTTTGATTGACCTCACCTGCATCGGGTAATATAATACGAATTCAAACATTAAGCAAAAAAAAAAAAAACAATATTAAAATAAACACGCATAATATAGGAATAGAATTACATAAAATTATATGATAATTAGAAAAAAAAACAAATAGCAAAAACAGGGAAAATTAAAACGAAAGTATATACTTAATAAATAAAAAATAAAAATACGAAAACGGTAAAACGGAAAACTATCTTAACATAACACCAAGAGATGGAGGAAGTGAGAAAAACGTTAAACGAAAACGGAATAGATTGAAAGTAACGACATTTCAAAAACAATCTTTAAAAAAATTATATATATATATTTTATGCATATATATATATATATGCATACAATATATACATATATACACGCACACACACACATACACACACACACACACACATATATATATATATATATATATAATACTACGGTTTTACAATCGTTCGTATCGATGATAACATTTACAGATGGGATCGATTTACAGATATAAGCTTCCATCACAATAACTAAGCGCTCGAAAATTCACGTAAATAATTTGTTTACAGTGAAGAAGGTTTTGTGTATAAACAACCACACTATTTTGTATTATGGCTTATGATTGTCGGTGCAGATTACTGCTACATGACAGAGTATGCAGTAGACCACAGGTTTCTACAACAGAATTTCCTTCTATATGTATGTTTTTACGAAGACTGGAGTGCATCTCTCGCAGTGAATTAATGCGCCTTATATACTAACAACTACTGTACAAAGATTCATACACATATGCATGTATATAAATATCTGTGTGTGTGTGTGTGTGTGTGTGTATCTTCATTATTTATTTATTTAAATCGTTATGAAGCATTGTTGAGTTGACAATTAGAGTTTAACTAAATTGAATATTCAGATTTTATCACGTCGCAATACTATTTCTATTTTATGAGATAGACCTCTGTGTAGACCTCATTCAATGCTAACATTTATAATGTGCGGCGTAATACTTTTCTATTCAAAATAATGATTTTAACAGAGTTCGGCAGACTTACTTCTGAGGTTCGAATTTTCTAACAGGCGTTACGATTACGCCATTTATATTGACCAGTGGAAAACACAAAGAACACTTTGTTTCGGCTGTCGGATTATTTACAAGAACCAAAGAAAATACAATGATCTTCTGAGGAATGTGATGAAGCCTTTTATGGACGAGATCGCCGTCGAGATCCGTAACGTATTCTAACGGGGCTTCATGCATGAAAATAATAAGAGAGTCAGTTATGGATGTTCTAAAATGTCATGTAATACTGGTGATGTTGCTTAACCGACCGAGACATATCTGACTATATACTCCCAAGTTTTATCGAGCCATTAGCAAAGAAATACACTCAATGCACTCTCCGAAGACTATCATTGTAGAAGCATGATTAAATATAGTAAAAGATATACTCGTCCAAACTTGTAATAATTTTGTCAAGCTAAACTTGAAATATTAATATTTACGAGCCGAAGTTGAATACAAAATAATGTATGCCATTCAACGTTTTGCGAACAAAAATTCTTAGCACTCTGCATATGCAATTTATTATTGCATGGGTCGATTCTGTTAGAAAACATCAGGCGAGTAAAATATTTATTTAAGTTTTAAATAAATTAGAAGGTCTAGTAAGCAGGTGTAGAATAACAAATGAAACACTGTATCAATCACATTCAATGTGTTACGATTATATTACTTGCTTGGAGCTTCGGTTGTTTACTTTGCTTCTTGTGTTTTGTGGTTATTAAGTAGCTTGATATCATGTTTATTTTTTAAGCCTTATATATTTAGATTCTAGTATTTACCTTAACGTATAGTAACATCGATTAAGAAGTATGTTAGTTTTTAATGTCCGAACAATTTTACATTATCGCTGATTTCAGCTGGAAATTGCACTTCCCATAGTGTTCACCACACGAAAAGATATTCGCATGCAGGTAGACAATGATATAGCATTTTTAATACGCCGAACAAGCTACATATTTAAGCATATTATTTGCGATAATCTAATATTTTATCCACTGCACGATTGATATAATTATCCACTCAAACTCTACTGAATATGTAAACTACTTATAAATTAAACTCACGTATATTTAAGTTTCAATATTTCTATTTAAAATATTCGTATTAAACTAATAAACTAATCACAAATAAATAATTTCAATTATATATCTAAAAGCTTTCAAACAGTACCGTCTACTTCTAAATAACATATACCAAAACGCATTTCTTACATGAAAATACGAAAACAAAACTTTATAATGGCAGTTATTAAATAGATACTATATCTGTAATCTTTCTATATTGATATATAAACTTATAAAATCATTCACATGAAAAATCTAAAACGAACGATACGCCCAAACAAAGGAAGTATTCCCTTTATTCCCTGATAGCACATCTCTATGTACTTATCTCTGTTTCTCCTTCTTCTTATATTTTAACCTTTTCATTGTTTCTTCTTCTCTATTTGCCTCTTTCTCTCTCTTTAACAAATTGTTAAATTAAATTAAACACATTAAATATAACCCATTTTAACAGAATATACGGTTTATGCGTCATATTGATCAATTATTATATCTTAATAAAAATCGCTAGTATCCGGGAAACGGTTTTTGTAAGTATATTTCCCCCACGGTGTAAGTTATTCACTATACAATCATGAGTATTTTGGCAAAGATCAAAGTGTAGTATCTGTTCTTCACATGCTGCATTTCCATTTCTCGTTCTCTTTCATTTGGGAAGAAATCCTTCACAATTGAGACAATTTTTTTGTACCTTTTCTCCACGTTAAAAAACGACCCTGGTGTCTAACTCTGTCCCGTGGGGAGGCATTGTAAATAGGTACAATCATAAGTCTTTTCCTTACAATAACATTCTTTTTTTGTTCTTAAAGCGCAAAATCTGACACGGCTTTGGTTCTTTGCATTAAACTGACCTATTATTTTTCTTACCTTCACTTCGTTTACTATCGCTTAATTATTTCGAATATTAAGTTATATTATTATTACTGAAAAACCTAAAATATATTACTTTGACGATAAGGTTCTTGCGGAATCTTTAATTAGGATTTAAAATGATATATTTTGAAATACGTTTTAGTGATTATACCTATACATAACATATAAGTTCAAATAGAGGTGTTCACTCTGTCTAATCTTTTAAGTTACACATGTATTAAAACAATTATGTCTTCTTTTTAGAACGTTAAACGTTCTAAAAAGAAGATATAAAAGATGGGAAAAAGCAAATTCGAACACTATTTTATTTCAATTCAAGCCAGGCAAAAAGTAGCTGAAACAGCTCGCTATAGAAACGTATTGTTAAGCCCAGGAACCTCAACTACACGCCCATTAAAATGGTGTTCATATTTCGTTCTTTGCATAATCGCGATCACAGAGATTCAACAGACTCGCAATACTTGACCTTGTTCTCTTACTAGGGCAATGAACCCGGTCTCCCATTTTCCACCAAATTCCTACCACCTAAAACTGGGCATCTTGTGGTGCATGAGTTTTCCAATGCTGTTGGATTGAATTCATTGTTTTCTTACGGGTGGATGGTACCAATTTGAGAGTTTGCCGAGCTTCTGTATTTCATAAGATAGTACAGATGTCCTTACTTTTTCGTAGCGCTTGGAGCGGCTGCTTAATCATCGGCTATATAATATCGAGATAGTTGTAGTGCCATGTCGCGCATATAAAGGAACCCTAAACCCATCTCCGTTTTGTTTTCCCTCGGCCATAATCCTGTAGATGAAGAGTCGGCTGATAGTCTAATTGTGTTGAATATTTAGTATTCTACACATTTGCTTTCTCCAGCAGATCCCATCCTAAAGATGAACGTTTTAAATAAAATAATAGTAGTTCAATCAAAAATGTATAGTAAACCTGACGCAAACTCAAACAAAACCAATTCACCCCTCGCTTTAAGCTTGCATTCAAGAATATCCGCAAGTTTATATCATAAACGTTCTGACACCCATCTGGCATCAGTTGAAATGAATGTCTCTCGTTTTGAAGAGACCTGAAGGTTTGACAAGCTTCTGGGCTTGACATTTACTTCTTATCTTAAATGGAACAGGTTGCCAAGGCCGCTGGAAAACTGGTCAAAACCCTTCTATCGACCCAGTAGATATCTCACGGCTCATGCAATTCTCTATCTATATAAGTGCCACGTACGCCCAAGGATGGAGTACTGTTGCCACATCTTGGCAGGAGCTACTAGAAAGTGCTTGCCCTGCGTGGATAGAGTTCAAAATAGATATCGTAGTCTCGCATGAGATATCTTTTTCTCTTCCCTGCAACCTCTATCTCACAGAAGAGATGTTGTGAGTTTGTCTCTACTGTATCGTTATTTTCATTGAAAGTGTTCGACTGAGCTTCTGTCTATGGTCCCCCTCGCCAAACTTTCACAAGAAACACTCGTCTAGCTGAAAACACTATCAATAATTCCCCCACTCGTTATCACTGCCTAATATAAACGTAGATTCCATGAACAAAACTTATTTTTTAGAACTGCACGCCTGTAGAATTGTCTTCCGTTTTCCTGCTTTCCAGCTGACTACAATATGGTTCTCTTCAAGTCTAACGTAAACAATTTCTTGATGAGCCGCCCACGCATTAAGAAATTTACCGACTTTCCATTACTAACGATTACTATATTGTCTAAATCCCTACTATACGCTCTTTAACCCTTATCCCCGAATGGTATCTTGGCCTTGCTAAGTGGTGATGCCTATGTAAAAAAAAAGCTTAGAACTAATTTAGATGATGTTGACAACTTTCTCTTACAAATCTCCCCGCATATATTGGCACTAAGTGAAGCTAACCTACGTTCCTTCATCTTCTTTCCTAACTGTAACATGTCTGGCACTCTGCCACTTTGTAGTAAGGATTAAGACAGTCATATGCACGGACATGAAGTCTATATTCGAAACACACTTCACTATACTTCCGAAACGTCTCCCAGGTCGACAAGATCAACATGCCTTTCTTCTAGATCTCTTATTGGCCACAATTCATGAAGATTGTGTCACAAATGCCCATAGCGTACTTGGGAATGCTAATCACCTTGTGGCAATTGTAGACATTACCCTTAACACTCAACCCAAACAGAAGAGCCATTGGGTAAAATAATACGCCACAATTAGCTGAGTAGAAACAATCAGGGATCTCATAACAGATGACCCATTGGAAAATATATTTTCTCTTCCTGCAGAACAGAGTGAATATTAGACTACTGAATTGTTAAAGTGGCAATTGAAGCAGATATTCGCACACGAAGCTTCAATAGACACTTCCCTCTCCCCAAAGGCGGAGAATAATGTAAGTTTCGAGAATCGATAATGTTTTTTTCTTGCCGTTTCCAGTAAAGCTACGTAGATAACTTGCTCAATAAATCACCAATTAGTGAAAGACATATCGCGACAAGTATTTGTTATTTTTTTTCTTACATTTTTAATTCTAAATATTTAACTTCCTACAGATACTAATTAAGTGAATGTTTCCGTGTCTACTATATACGTATCATCGTTACTAGTTACAAATCAAATCACGAAATGAATATGATAACTATTTTCGGAATAGACTATGAGAAATGCTATACTTACCAATGTATATTGACAATATTTATGTTGCAGAAGATACAAAGTAAAGTATTTGCAAAATTCCGCAGGAAACAAAGGATCCTCTGCATATATACAGCAATACACAACTATTACATACACATTTACGTTTAGTTTTATTATAAAATACATAAAAATATATTTCAAAATCAGTTCTGTACTGCGGTCGAAATTGTTTTCACTAAAAATGATTAAGTATTTAAAAAATCGTAAACTAATCTGGTATTAATATTAGTATGCAGAATGTCTAAAAGATGTATTCAATTATGTAAAATTTTTAGTTTTACGTGTTATTTGATTATTAAAATATATATGAAACATACTTCTATAGTGTGAGATATCTCAGTTTTGGTGAGTAAAAAATAAAAATACAACGGTGTAATATATATATATATATATATATATAATGTATATATATATAATGTATACACACACACACATATATATATATATATATATATATATATATATATATATATATATATAACATACTCCTTATTTCTTATCAATTACCTTTTTCGTTTCTGTAAGAAGCTGGATTTCTTTATATAATAGATATAGAACTGTTCTAGTACTTATATCAAAACATTTTTATATTTTGAAATTCCATATACTATTATAGAAAGTAATTATGATTATTCTCTCTTTCTCTCATTACATAATTACAAGAACCCCTCTCTACCACCTATAGCAATGGCCAACGACTCTTTATCTGAGAGTCCATCTTTCAAACTCCTTGGCCTAACGTTTACAGGAAACATGAGTTGGAACAATTACATTGAAGGCATTGCCAGGGCCGCTGCAAGAAAGGTGGGCTCTCTCTACCGTGATAGAAAACTACTAACACCCGAAAGTATCCTGCACCTCTATAAGGCCACCATTCGCCCATGTATGGAGTATTGCTGCCACATCTGGGTTGGTGCATCTGCTACTAGTCTCTCGCTCCTTGACAAGGTTCAAAAGAGAGTCGCACACCTGATAGGCCCAAAACTGGCATCTAAGTCTCAGCCTCTGTCCCATCGACGAAATGTTGCATCCCTCTGCCTTTTCTACAAGTATTTTAGTGGTGAATGCTCTGACGAACTGCAATCACTTGTGCCCCCACGACGTGAGCACCCTCGACAAACCCGACAGGCTGCTAAATCCCACCCCCACACTGTAGAGATCCCTAGATGTAAAAGATCTTTTAATCCAATAGTTTCTTCCCCAGAACCGCTAGACTCTGGAATTCCATTCCAGGTCCCTGCTTCCCCAACAGTACTGACGTGCAGAAGTTCAAGTGTAACGTGAACCGACACCTTGCTGCCCAAATCCCGACATAGTACCCCGGTAGTTGTTGCCCCTGATAGTAGCCCCCTGCACCAAAGTGGCAATTTGCCTTGTTTGGGGTGAAAATGTAATAATAATATATATATATATATATATATATATATATATATATATATAAATATATATATATATATATATACATGCGTATACTACGCCTTATGTACATGGGTGTCTACTTTTTTTCCTTTGTTAGTTTATAAACATATATGCGTTCGTTTCAAGAACACATTCTCTTAAGTGAAATGCTAGTTTGAGTGAAATCTTCCACGTTTGTTTTGGATTACATGAATGACTGTGCCTCTGTTCGATAACACTTTTTTGTCTTTGCTTACATGGTTTATACTTTTTTTCTTTTTGTCTGCAGCAATGTCCAGACAAATGTGTGTTCAGCGGTTTTGTAATCAAGTTGGGAAATCTAATTGAAAATATCGCCAAAGAATCCAAACCACACAGGCAATCTTTCATGGCTGGCTACAAATAATAAATTACAGTAAGAAATCGAATTTCGAAGAGCTTCTTTGCTCCCAAAACCAATTCTCATCGGAAAATCGTTAACGTTGTATAGTCTCGATTTCGGGCTTAACTGAGGCTGGGTGAGCAGAAACGATGTGAACAAATATCAGTCCACACATTAGAAACAATGAATAACGAGTCTTAATTCTGAGCATGAGAATGTTAAATTAGATATCTCATATAACAACTGGTATAAAGCAAGAGGAAATAAATACTATATTTTTTGTTTACAACGACCACCGTATATTTATTTCAATTTTATTTAATAAACACAAATCATGTTTTTTTTTATTATAAAATACCAATTCGTTCAATTCTAAAACATAATATTAGCCATTTTTGCACTGTTTTAGTTTAGGTATGTTTGTCAACTTGCAGGTTCCTGTCTGTAGTAATGTGGGTATACACATTTTAGTGCTTCCAACTAATACATGAGGCCTTCTCAGTATTGACATTTGTTGGATCTTCTTTACTTTCCCTCAATCCCAATAGCTCACGTTTTTTTTTCGATGTGCCCGGTGATAGTTCTTAGCACACATATGATTATCAAATATTATATTGACTTTTTTTAGTTTTATATACAATTTGAGCTCTTTGGATTGTTCCGTGTGTTTTTTTTATTTACATTATATGTTTGGGATTCAGATTGCTTGTTTATGGGGCAATACAATTTGCGAGCTGGCAAGATTTTCCAATTCGTTAACCAGCATATAGTCCCCTTGTTTTGCTGGGTTTATTCGTTGTAACTCAATGCCATATATAATTTTATGATTTCTTTTTTTAAAAGACACTGCAAGCCCTCAGGTGTTCCTGTATATGTTATATTATTTAAAGGCGTGTTTGTGCCATCCATGTCTAATCTATCATAGACGCTATATAGTTAGTTTTAAATACATTACATTTTGCTGGTGTGTATAGTTATAAAGTTTCTCTGTTCAGGTGTATTTTCCGTTGGTTTCTACATGAAAGTTCGCGTCTTGTATTTTAACATGATTTCGTGTATATATCTTTTTTATGTTCCTTCTTAGTCTTATATATTGCTGATCAACTTTCCCACCTTTTAATTTGTACATACTTTTTTACACAGGAATCACTGCTTATCAAGGCACGAAGGCAACTCAAGCATAACGGATAATAGGTATAGATTAGTTAATGTTATTATAGAGTAGCTAACAAAAGTAGTGGATATTTTGTAATTTGGATGACTTATGGAGACGGTTCATCAATAACGTTTTTGCGTTGGACGTGAGGACAATCAGATTGTAGTCAGTTGGAAAGCAGGTAATCGGAAGAGAGTTACACAGGCGTGCAGTTCTAAGAAAGAAGCTTTGTTCATGGAATCTACATTTAGGTTAAGGCACAAATAAAGAGTGGGGAAAATTATTGATAGTGGTTTTGTCTAGACGAGTGATTTCGTGAAGGTTTGGCGAGGGGAGGCATAGAGAGAAGCTCAGATGAGCACTTGCCATGAAAATAATGATAAAGCAGAGACAGGCTCGCAACGTCGCTTTTGTGGAAAATACGTTGCCGGGAAGAGACAAGGACACCCCTCACTAAGCAACGAAATCTATTTTAAACAAGGAAAGATTAGCTACTTCTTGCAGCTCCTGCCCAGGTGTTGCAACAGTACTCTATCCTTCGTCGTACCTGGCTTTTATATAGGTAGAGAATCGCGTAAGGACTGAGATATCTACTGGAGCGGTGAAAGAATTCCATCATTTGTCTGGCGACCTTGGCAATGATTTGATATACGTGTTACATTTCAGGTCAGGATTAAAGGTTAAGCACAGAAGCTTGTCAAAACCTGAAACCTTCCCAAGACGAGAGCCATTCAACTGATGCCAGATTGTCATCCAAGCGTACATGGTGTAGAGATAAAAGCTTGATTTTAGGTGCATTAAACGTAATTATCCCCGACTTTCCCCAGTGTACCACATGCTCAAGATAAGAGGAGGTAGAATCGGAGAGAACGTGGTTGGTTACTGTCTTTGATGTGCTTCCATATATTGTAGTGTCGCCAGCATAAATGTCTATGACTGATGTAAGCATGTGATTGGGAGTATCATTAATGTAAATTAGGAAGAGACTTGAGCCTAGGATGGACCCCTGATCGACCCCAGCATTAATACTGAGAGCTTCTGATTTCTGCCCATCAACCACTACTCTTATGAACGTATCAGAGAGAAATCATTTAATAATTAAGAAACCATCTCATTCTATACCCTAGCTAGAGATGCTGTGGAGATATTTACGCAATACATTAACAAAGGACTTTGATTTGTCAAGAGCCCATGCCCTAGATAGGAAGCCAACGTCAAGAAATTGGTTAATCATATAAGATATTACTGTAAGTAGATCCGCTGTAGATCTAGCAGGACGGAAACCATATTTCATGTCACTAAGAAGGTTGTTTTTTGCTGAGATGGTTTACTACTTTTGATTTTTACACATATTCCGGCAGCTTACTTATGATGCACAGGAGACTTATTTGTCTGTACCGAGAGGGAGATGAGCGATCACATGATTTCTTAAATACGGAACATACTGATGAGATTTTCCAAGGTGTTAGAAAGCATTTCTCCTAAAAACAACGCTTACATTTTTTTTTTAAGTATGGACGCTACTTGTAGTTTAAGCTTTTTGCTGACTATAATAATAATGCCCATAAACCGAGTTGCTTTATTATAACCAAGGTTCAAAATTAGCTGGCGATATAACGCTCAGATATTTTTTTATGTCGCATAGCGTGTTTTCAGATACACGAGGAAATACTGGGAGTTGGCGGCCTTGACATTAAGGGTAGAATTAGCTGCAAAGATATAGGCAAAGAGTTTGGGTGTGCCTTATGCTGATGAGATTACCTCAGGTCCATTGATAATAGTTGGAATAGAGCACTCACTTCTGTTAAGGATTCTATTTGATATTTGCCAAAACTGATGGACTCTAGCCGCTGCCCAGCTACTTTGGACTTGACAGAGTGAATATACAACTCTCTCGCATTCTTTATTAATTTTTTACAGAGGTTGCTAGCGAACCTGAAGGCGGCTTCAATCCTTGTATATTTATTACGTTGGAAGCAATGGAAAAGGTGATTTCTGAGTGCAATGGTAACAGCATATTCTGGAGAGAACCACGGATGGCTGTTAGGTTTTTGCTGGAACTTTTTCGAGAGTATGAAACGGCCAATATCTACAATTAACTATTCTCTAATGTCTGACAATATAGAGGGCACATCCGTTTTAAACATGGGACGCAGAGCTAGATCTGATATAAATATGCGGAAGCTATCGCAGTCAGCCTTGGAGTGTCGATATAGTTTGCGATGGAGAGATACGTTTGAGGACTTATGACATTTTGTTTCTATGTTAACTAATGCCAGACAGTTGGAGGAATATTCCAGTGGAGACAGAACGGAAGATGAACATAGCGCAGGGCAAATTTTGAGAAAAAGGTCTAGGAGACTTGAATATAAGCCGTCAGTGTCAGGGACACCGGTAGATTCATTAATAATCTGAGGGAGAAATCGTAACAGAACTTCCACCTGTCATTAACATTTTTGGAGTGGGTTAAGCATTCCACCTTGTGAATACTGAAGACTCCACAGTTGTGAATGTTTGCTGAAATGTACGCAGATAGGACGTGATCAATTTTCTCAGATATGCTTTTAAAGATATTAACTTTACTGTTGCGGGGCGATAGAGTAAAAATATGAACGCCATAGAGTAATATGAACGCCGTAGTGTGAGTATGTGCAACTTGGAAGCACATATCGGATTAATTAGGATTTTCTTCTTTTTAGGGCATGGTAAGTTAAAGCCGTAACAATTACCCACTAATATGACATCGAAATGCCCCACCACAAGCTACTGCATGGTCCAGAATCCAATCACGAAATGGCAATACAGCAGCCCCAGTACTTGCCATATGCTGATAGGAGCCTACTTGATGGTTAATCGAAGGATCAGGTCTCTGACTATCAGACGGATAATGTCACCCCAGTCGAAACATTTACCTCCAGCAGTAACATGGCCCAAAGAATAGAGAAACAGAACTTCCAACATCTTTGGCAGATGTTTACACAAAATACTGCTAACCTAGTAAACAACTTTTACCTCTCTCTTTTTAAGAAAAAAATCAGTCATTGAAAAAATGGTGATTAAGGAACAAATAAGGAGAAGCGAGAGTAAGGAGAACTACCTTTAACACAGCCACAATCTCTACTCACTACTCTCCATTAAAAAAGGATCAAACATGAATTTATATTTACTTCCTATAAGTCCATAGCCCTAATTTGAAATTAAAGATATTATTAGAATATACCTTCCCCTCCCATATTTACGCGTGAGTTTGTATAGTGAAATCAACAAGAAGCTGTTAGTTATGGAGTTTACTTTTTTTTAATAGTCTACATATATTTGCATTTTAATAACTAATTGGAATAAGCTCATATTAAATAAAAGAAATAGAATAGTATAACACAATTAAGCACAGCACCGGTGGGGATTATCTCGTGTTGAAATATGTTCCCCCAAATATTTACTCTGAACAAAGAAAGGACCACAGGTGGCATAGTATTTTAGAAGCTTGTTCAGCAATGGAATATAAACGAAATAAAATAAGGGGTTACAAATTACGTTTTTCCCTTACTAGTAAAAAGTTATAATTTTTCCCCTAAATATTCTTATGGGCTAACTTCATCGCAGTAAACTTTCATTCTACGAGCCATGTTTTCGGGGTGAGTGCTAGTGCGAGAGAGAGACAGAGACGGTAAAGGGGACTACTGTGAAAGAGTTCCGCTTCATATTTATAGGGGAAAAGCAAAAAAACATAAAAGTGGAAAGCATAGTCTACATGCATTTGGATTTTAAGAAGAAACTGAAATACGGTGATATTAAACAAAATAAAACAGAATAAATAAGCGTAAAATAATAAGCACAAAAACATGTGGGGAGTATATTGTGTTGACATATGCTACCCAAACATGTAGTCTGAAGAAAGATAGCTCCACATGGCGCATGGAATTTAAACATCCTTTTTCTCCAAGATAATATGAACAAAATAAAATAAAAGTGTTACGCTTTTTACCTTGCTAGAACAAAGGTATTAATTTGTTTCTCTCAAATATTCACAAGAGCTTGCTTCAACGCAGTCAACTTCCTTCCAACAAGGCGTGTGATCGGGGTGAGTGCAAGTGAGCCTACTTCACTAAATCTCTGTTAAGTTGTGAGCAATTATGTAAAACAAAGATGGTAGCAGTAGATCCAATCGGCGTAAAACAATATAGTCAAGATCAACTGTGGTTCAATCGTGTCAAAACGTGGACTGATAGCGCATTTACTGAGAACAAATTTGATATTTGAGTAATAAAGTCATAGTCTTCTCATTGGGTTATTGCCCCAACGCGTCATTACAAATAAGAGTGTCAAATTCTGGAAGTTATACTCTCGTTTACTAGCAAAAAAAAAAAAAAAAAAATACGACATCCCTTTTAAGATATATTTACAATGTCCCTTTGGACGATTTAGTTTAATCGTTTAAAATTTAAATACACAATGTGTTTTAACAAAAATGGGTTTCTTAAAAAGGAAAAAAAAGTCACCTGTTTTTTGTTAAACAAAAACTTGAAGCATTCTGTTAGATATGTTTATTTTGTATATATATATATATATATATATATATATATATATATGTATATATATATATATATATATGTGTGTGTTCATATTTAGTTTATGTTTAATTTGTATATATATATATTATGTTTAGTGTATATATATACATATATGTGTGTGTGTGCGTATGGGTGTGTGGGTGTGTGTTAGTTTGTTAATTTTGAAAGGCAAAAAAATGGCCGTAGTTTATCGTCATAGACGAGATAATAACCATTTTTTGTGGTTTCTACTTCTCATTTTGGGTTTCTGAAAATAGATTTATTCAGGATTTAATTCCAAAAAGTCTAGCGATTAACTGTTTTTATTGTTTTCTTTAGTAAAAATTTAGTAAAAATTCGCCCACATTATTCCCAGATTCCACACACCTTCAATGAAATTATATTTGATATAATTATGTTTCGATCTTCGAAGAATCATGCAGTTATTTACTTTTAAAATACTACTTCGGTTGACACAATTAATTCATATTTGTTTCTTTACTTAGAGCTTATTTTAATATAGAATTTAGAAGGAAGTTTACAAAATATTGCTTCTTGCGCTGAGTGAGAAAGTGCAACAAACTCTGCTGCACAGCCAGAAAGAAACACAATTTGCTGAGTGTTTTTTTTTAGTTTTCCCGAAGATCACAGGTTCAGCCGTTAATAGTCTCAAACAGAATCCCGTTACACTATTTCGATCCTCAAAGTAACGTCAATCGGAATATGGAAAGCCTTCAAAATTTTGGGGATAAGTCGACTTTTTAATACTAAAGATTTTTCTCGAACGCAAAAAGTGATTAAAAAAATCCAGAATTGACGAAAAATTGTGTGTTGAGCGGTTCTTCCTTGTATAGGGTAGCTAAACTAACGTACCGTTGCATGTCAGCGGTATTTTTCGTGGTGGGCTCATCGATATTCAGATGGGTAACTATTCAATTACGAGAGCCGTCAACACGTCCATGGACGCGATCGTTGCTGGTTCTCAACCCTAATGCATTATCTGTGGTATCAAGCTTGCTACTTTGTAATGTCTGGGTGCTAATATTTTGCTTGATCCTGGACCTGAAACGCCTTGGAGTGGATATTTGTTGTGTGCAAGAAATCCACCTCATGTTGGGTGCGCTATTCAACACTTATTGTGCTTACTCAGCGTATTTTAATGTTCTCTCAAGAGGGGCGTATTGGTTAGTTAAAAGATATTTAGATGTGTTATGTGACCAGTGCTACATGAATCAATGTGACATACTTTGCGTTTTGGACGTTACAATAAAAAGTGCAGCGTTCGGTTGTATTGGTTCTGATTGATAAAGCAGTAATGCAGGATGCGAGGATGAAGAAGAGTAATCTGAGTGTAGCTTGGATTGATTACAGAAAGGCTTATGAGATGGTTCCTGATTCATTGATCCGTAAAAACTATTGATTATGAAGATTACTGAGAATGTGGTAGGGCTGTTGGAGACAGGCATGGCTACATGGAAAACGGTGCTGATGGCAAACAGAGAGGTGATTGGCCAGGTTGGCATTAAACGTGGTATATCCCAAGAAGATCCATTATCCCCACTTCTTTTTGTAATGATAATGATGCAAATGAACATACACTTAAAGAAAGAGCAACAGGGAATACCTTTGGATCTGGTGGCAGACCTTAACCTCTACTGTTCATGGATCAGTTGAATATATTCGGTAGAATTGAAAAGGAAATGAGAGACTTTTGGGGACATACTCAGAAGATATGGGGATTGAGTTTGGGATTAGTAAATGTGCGGTGCTAGTGATGAAGAGGAGTAAAGCTTCATTTGAATGGAAGTGTGCTGCCGAATAGAGATATAATGAAAATATTGAAGATACAGTGTGTAAGTATTAGGGAGTGTTTGAGTGTGTAGACATCTTGAACAGAGAAATGAAGGAGAAAGTCAGAAAGGAGTATCGTAGATGAGTAAGACTAATGGCAAAGTCGAAACTGTATGGAGGAAACCTAATGAAAGCAGTAAATGCATGTGGAGTCAGTGTGTTTTGGTCGTCATTGACAAAGTCTAAAAAAAGCTGGCAGATTGTAGATTTCTCAATACCCTGGGACAGGAATGTGAGAGAGAAGGAGTACGTGAAATGGAGCAATTATGCTCCATTTGCCTTGGAGATAAGACGTATACACGGGTAAATACACAAATAATCATAGTCGTAGTTTATACGCTAGGAGTAGTATCAAGTCGTCTGGAAGGACAGTTGGAAAAACTACACATCCCCGATGTTTTAGATTGCTCTTGTAGGTAACATCAACATCCTTATGAAAACCCTTGATCTTAAAAACCCCTGGTTTGAAGCCGGGATTAAGAGAACTCCTCTGGAAATGAATCCCATCAGCTTTCCAGATAGACATTGATAAACGAAATCAATTATTATTATTATTATTATTATTATTATTATTATTATTATTATTATTATTATTATTATTATTATTATTATCATTATTATCATTATTATTATTATTATTATTATTATTATTATTATTATTATTATTATTATTATTATTATTATTATTATTACAAGGATCGCTACATCGCGTGCATATGTCTGCATACGTGATCACAAACAAAATAATTTCTCGGATATTTCATATACATGACCTGCACTATATTGAACTCAGCTACCATTAATACAACAATAGATACTTTTAGTCTGATGTCATTCCATTGTTTTATAAATAAAACAAAGATTACTCAAAAATACAAACTGAGCGAAAAAAGAACTTGTTCAATTGTTTTTCTATATTTGTTTAAGTGCAGAAAATAATATTTCAAATTGAATTGCTTCCGGAATTTTTCCCCCTCAAACAAATTCTTCTATAGACAATTACACATTTAGATTGCTTTCAAAATGTTTTAGAGTAATACTTTTCTATAAATAAATTATTTATATATAAAATATGTATTAGTAAAATACGAAAAAACGTCAGCTTTAAATACAAAGGTTCATGTAGCTTGTTATTTGGTATATTTAGTTTTATTGATTTTATTAAATACGGCAACATCCACGATCAATTTTCAGCAATGACATCTATTCTTTAGATAAACTATAAGCGTTGTCCTTTATTATAGACCTATAAGGAGTTCTTACCACATATAATTATTATTCAGATTAAATAAGAATAACCGGTTTTGTACCCTGGGATTTGAGTAAGAAAAATGTAAGATATATATTTTTTATATAATAGATGTTTAAATTTAGTGTCTGGTATACTACTGCGTGTAGCTAGTTGTTTTACTGGCATTTAAGTGCACTTTTCAATTTTATTGACTTTCAGCTCTTGCAACTACTGATTATTTTCCATCGAAACCGTTATCATAGTTCCCATTAAACTTCATGAAAAAGAGTTTGAACACTGAAGGGATATATTTAATTAAATTTACTTCTGTACGTACCACATCTGCAAACTAAGTATACGTCGACTATCTTGTTTCCTAGGTAGATAAATTCATCTACATACTCTTTTGTTGCAAATACAACATAAATATTAATTGTACATATATTTTGCGTCAAAAAATATTAATTTACTTATAATAAGTCCAAGTTCATTTTGCTTAGTATTGAGAGCATATATTTGTGGAGCTTCCATTTACAATAACCCTTAAAGTTCCGTTGAGCTTGGCTGAGTTTTGATTATGTTCTTATACGCTCACTTTATCTCCAAATATTCGTAACAACTCTCGGTGTCAACAATTGTTCTATTATTATCGCTTGGAGTTCACAAACACCTCAGATGATAGGGTTTTCTCGTGGTTATCTCTAAATTAGCGCATTGGGTGATTTACATTTTTATCAGGGGTATATTGCTAGTTCCTGCCCCACCCACCAAATTTTCGGACATCCATGAGTAAGAGGAAGGTTACCGTTGTAAGTCCTTTTTCACATTCGTATCATGTTTTTTGTTTTAATTATATATTATATATTATTACTTATTATTATATTGTATATATAATTACGCTAATTTGCTTAGCCCTTTATCATCCTGAACATCCGTTCAAATGGAAAGTGGAATATTGCAAATGGCTAAAAAATATTTGAGTTTAATAAAGCAAAAAAAATGAGTGTCACTGTTATGGATAAAACCTTATGACATTCTGATTGTATAATGAAAACCCTAGTTGTATTCAGGTTAGAAAAAATATTGCATATAAAAAAAAATATAAAGGAACATGGCTGTTTGCTTAAATACGTAATGCACGTGTAAACGTTTATCCATTAAAAACATAGAAATAAAAATAAAAATAAAATTCAAATTGCTTGGATTAGAATTCTATTGTGTAACTTTTTAATAAATGTAATGCATTATTTACAAAAAAAAAATGAATTATTATTTGTTTGAAAATAAATTAAATTAGACGAACGAATAATGGGCATGTTGCTGTGCTTTTTAAAATGATATTTACATTCTATTTTGCCCTTTTTTATACATTTGTATATGTTAATATATTATGTTAAGATATCTTTCTTACAATTCTGATTTAGTTCCTCTTATTTGATAGAATAGTAACGAGGCCAAATATTTCGCATGTTCAGATAGAAAAGTGAACTAGAATTCTGTACTTTTACCATAACCAGAAATTGACTGTTTAAATACGCCAGACTATATTTCATATGACGATGTAAACAGGCTTTCTCCACTACTATTATAGAGGAAATAAAAAGAAACATCTGACGCTGACTGATTAACAGAAGTTAAGTGGTAAATACTTCAAAACATCCTAAATTAAAGTGTTGGGTGAAAATACAACACACTCTCTCTCTCCTCGATGTCAAGAATGACTTTCTAAGAAATGATTTCACGGCAGTAACATAAATGCATAATTATCATCGTTTTTTTTATTTCGAATTATTTACTCAGAAACCAAATTTGATGCAATATTCGCCGTGATGGACTGCGTTTTTATATTTGCATATTTGATAGTAGTACAAATCAAAAATAATAAAATTAAACAAAAATCTTTTTTTTTCGAATTATTTAATCAAGTAAAAATTCTATTTTTTACTTGATTACTAAAGTTAAAAAACATTTTTGTTTGAGGGTCGATCAATATATCACATAAAAGTAACCAACTTTCCAAATTATCGTTTTGTTCCTATGTAATTGCCTCCTTGAGAGGGCAGAGTTTGACACAATACCAATTTTAACGTGAGAAAAATCCAGATCCCAAATGGTCTATTCTGAATAGTAACAAACATTAAAATTACCTCTGTGTAGAATAATTTCTCCATCACTGATTGAGGTAAAAAAAGAAGTGCCCGGTATTAGACTTCAGCTTTTTTGTAATCTTGCCAAATGTCAATAATATATAAATATGATATTGGTCAGCAGTTATTTTTCAGAAATAAACAATATAAACAGAACTTGACCAAAACAAAGAATCAATTATTTTTAATCGTATACAAAGGAAAACATATGTACAGAACTCTCTTTTAGACAATATAAATAACACTTTTTTATTATTGTAAATAAACAATGAAAACGTTTTTTTTTTAGTTTTAAACAATACAAATATATTTATTTTCCTAGTGATAGTTTTTGTATCATGTTTATTGAAAATTGGATAACACAGTTTTATAACGATCTTAATTAAAGTTTAATTTTACACTCATATTCCCTTTTTTAGTTTGCATTTTGTTAGAGTCTCCAGTTATGTTTTCCAGCGAGCATATAAGACAAGGTGAGTTAAGAATGGGGTATAAGTTTTCGGAGCCGTCAAACGTGGCTCAAACTAATATTAAAATAGTTGATAGCACTAATCGGGAAATATTTTCTCGATAATCAATTCATATACCCTAACAGAGACACTAATTATATCGGATGTGCAACAGTCTACAAACGTATGGTCCACTTAGATTGTGGAAAATATCAACATGGCGAAATAATTGACCCGATTGACTTTGCGACACAGACACACACCATGAAATGTTTATGATCCCATTGTAAAAACAACAAATACAAATCGAAGCCAATCAAAAGTTGGAAATAGAAAACGTTGAAATTAATATGAGAGAATTCATGTGGCGAAACAGAGAAGAAAGGGAAAATATTTCGCCGTATAATCAAAAGCATTCGTGATCGACAGTTATTTTACAGAATCGGTTTATATCATCTAACATTTTAAAAGTTTATGGTGAAGATTTACGTTGTTTAAACCTAAACTGTTTCCCTTAAAATAACTACTTTTATAGGGTTTCGATATACTGAAAACAGATATCGCATTTTAGGTGTAAAATGCTGATCATTGTTGTACGCGCAAGTGCGCATATTTTGGTCTACACCTAAGGCCACCAACAAGAAATCGCATTGCTTACTATCCGGTAAACTACTTCGTTGCGGACACATTAAATGCGATATTCGGTTTAATTATACAGGAAAACCTTGGTAGTCAGCATTTTAACGGAATATGCTTAGGAAGAAACCAATTAAATTTCTCCCTTTAAACTTATATTACAAGTTATTTTTATATCGTTTGAATTTAAAGATAAACAAATATACCCATTTCTGTTGATATGATTTAAAAGTTAAAATAATAATGGTTTATATTGTGCAATGCTATAAAAGTGTTTTATATATAGTGTTTAAAATTTTTACAACTGTTATGTATATAATAATTTGAAATAAATAAAAAGTGTTTATTCTTTAAAAACAGTTAGTTCTTCTTATTAAAAACTGTTAACTACCGATATCATTGTTAATATATTGTTGGCATAGTAACATAAAGGTGATTAGGAAATTATGTCTCTCTTTTTATAAGAGAAGGGTCGCGGGTATTTTGCCACCTAATCTCCAGTCAGACAAATAAAAATTAAAAATTAACATTATTGTTTCTTTATTGGGTGGACGTTTAGAGAAATTGACTCTCATCTCTAGATTTCACAATTTCACAATTTTCATTTTTTTAACGATAACTTAATTAATTACAAACTTTACTTTCTGAATAAAAAGAAATTTGGAACAAATAATTTTTATGAATGCTATCCTCGGCGATCGGTTTTCAATTATTATTTATTACTAAATTGGGCACGCACTTTGCGACAATCACCGAGAAAAATATTGCAACTCGACGAGATTAACGCTAAAAAAAATTATAAATTGTGGAATTTATGAATAGGGGTCAATTTTCTAAACGCCCACCCTTTTATTGCGTGACCTTCATAACGGACTTGTGATAAATATTTACTTCCAATTCTTTAAATGTTTTACTTATGTCAAACTGATATAAGTTATTACATGTCATGATGTAATTCATAAAAAAATGCCCACGCATTTAAAGGGAAAACATTATCATCTATTACACTGCTATGTCGAAATATTTACAATCATATAGTGGATGTTTGTATTTTGAACCTGTGCATTTCAGGTGATAAAATTACCTACTTATGTGCCATATCGAAATAAGTAAAAGCATATAGTGCTTTTGTTGATTAAGGAGCTTTAAGATCTACGCGTCTCTGGTAAAAATATGAATACCTACTTACATATAATGTTGAATTAGTAAAAAATCCCAGGCATTTCAGATGAAATCATCATTATTTACTAAAAGACTTATATCAAAATTATGCTTACTTATGGATCTTTTAACCATACGCATTTCAGATGAAACAATTATTACCTACTTATATGTAATGTTGAAAATATTACAAAGCAATAAGTACAAAGCAGTTTATTGTAAATACTTAAAATGAAACCTATTCCTTCCATGCATGTGTAATGCCTTTAAATAATAAACTAATTGGTGCAATCAGAACTTACTTAATATCGACCTGACTCCATATCACGTGTGTATCATGCACATCTAGCGTAACTTTTGAAAGATATTAAAGACAAGCATGTATTAGAAATTCTATTTGCAAATATTTACTTTATAGAATTTCAAACAGAGGGTTACCACACTGCCACATGTCCATCATCTTGCTTGATACGGAGAAGATCAGTTCATCAAATTGATGCAATTATCAGCAAGGATACCATGGCCTGAAAATACAGAGCTTCGTGATTGTGTTAAGTCTTTATTTGTACATGGTTCAAGAGCAATGTAATTGGTTTATAGTCTGCTAAGGTGTTTCTTACTAACGTGTATTTCGAAAACTTTTTAACTACTGTGAAATTTCCATGGGTTCTGCTAGTTGTGGTTATTATTATTATTATTATTATTATTATTATTATTATTATTATTATTATTATTGTTAGTGTTATTATTATTATTATTATTATTATTACTATTATTATTATTATTATTATTATTATTATTATTATTATTATTATTGGCTCACAAAGAGCTTTTACAAAGGTCTTCAGAACCTTTTCCCTGAAAAGAGCCTGTGGTGTTCTCTGCCAGCTGAGTGACAACAAGTCTTCCCAGGTTTTCAGTACTCTCCACCTCTTTCGATAACATTTGCAAATAAATTTGCATAATCGCAACAGCTGCTTGCCATTGATTTTTCGTTGGAAGCGGCTATTGGTCTTTTCTGGTATTTGAGTGACACTAAGCCGCTCCAATGTTCCAGTTCTCTTCGCACTTATTCGGCTCAGGTCTGGTCAGTTCATCGGTCTTTCTGTCCTCCTTGAATATTTGGTTATTTGATCTCTTTCTTTTTGAGGGAACGATTATTATTATTATTATTATTATTATTATTATTATTATTATTATTATTATTAATATTATTATTATTATTAATATTATTATTATTATTATTATTATAACATGTCATTAATGCTAATAATAATAATATTATTATTATTATTATTATTATCATTATTATTATTATTATTATTAATATTTATAGTTTCTTTTCTTAAATACATAAAATAAAAATTGTAGGAACTTATATTAACTTTGCAGTATTCATGTCATGTAATGATACCATTTATACACTACCGTTCAAGTAAAACTAAATGGTTAATTGGATATCTCCTAAGAAATAATATCTTTCTTAGAACTAAACGCCTGTGGAACTCTGTTCCGTCTGCCTGCTTCCCACCGGACTATAACTTGGATGTATTCAAGTCCAACGTTAACAAATTCCTAATGATCGCCCCCTTAAGTAAACACTTCATCAAATCTCCACACTAACGTAATGTACTTGCAATAACCCTTATCCCTGAGATGATTCCGGGCCTTGATAAGTGGTGATCAATGTGTAAAAAAATAAATAAAAATAATATAGGTCTATATCAATATACGCATACGGTTAAGTACTCATTAAAGAGTGGCTTAATACATTCATATAATCCCGCTGTAATAGGGTAAGAAATAGTTGATATATTAAATTGTTAATATTTGATTGGCAAGAGTGAATGTGTCTGGTGACTGTACATGTCATAAGGTACACAGATACGAGTAATTAGAACAGACAGACAAGAAAAAGCTTGCAGACATAGTAAACACAATAATTACTCGTTATTAGTTTTATCAGCAGGGGAATAGCTAAACTAGATTCTTCCTATCCCCTTCTACACTTTTTTGTTATAAACAAGTCACTACTTATAAATACGAAATGTCTTCTCTTGTATTAGATTATTGAGCTTTGAAGTATAACGATAACACATCGAGAAGGTAGGTAACTACGCTAGTATTTTGATATTTAAAGAGAAACTACCAAACAAGAGTTTGTTTATATGGCACTAAAAACGGTAAGGTGTAGTCAGCAGGAAAGACTGTTTTGCTCACAATAATTGTATTCACGTATAGGTTTTAAGAGATAAAGAAAGGGAAATTGTTGGCAGCAGTGTAACTAGTGTAATCTGACGGTTACGATGTTGTATTGGGAACGATCGATTGAAGGTGAGTCGAAGACTTCCTGGAAATGTAACATACTATTACAGTATTTACTAATAACTTTTATTTCTTAGTTAGATATGGAGGATAAAAGTTACACAGTATCTAATATTAAGTGTTATTTCTTGCGTAGATATGGATTGTAACCGTGTGTTTTACCTTGCTTAAATAAGTAATTATCAATGTTATAATATGTGTTGCTATTATCTCGGTGTATATATATATATATATATATATATATATATATATATATATATGTGTATATATATATTGTATCCAATTTCCGACATTTTCCGATGTTTTAATTGAATCCAATTACCAACATATAGCTTGTATAATATAAATTACACACATCATATATTTTGCTCAAGACCGCATGAGGCATCGTTACAGGAATAATTATTACAGATCTAAGGCGGTGCTACTATCTATCCATCAATCTATCGGTGATCTCATTATCGCTCTGTCTAGCCGAGAAAATAATAGAGACTGTATCATGAGAAAAATAATTTGAGCAAGCGTGAAGACACATAAAGGCTGAAAGGCCATGTGATATTTATCAAACTTAGTTGATACGTAAGTTTGCAGACCGAAAAAGAATGACAGTTGATACTCATAGATTTAGAATATGCATAAGGTAGTGGCAAATGAGCATGATGAGAGTAATCTAAGGGAAAATTGTCAAAATGCATGTAAAATAATAGTATGATACATTGATGGAAAACAGAGAAAGCAGCTGTAAACATGCAGAAAGTGTGTTGCAATATAGTAAATAGGTTTATATGCGAATCGATAAAATATCCTTTAGATATGAATCAAGGCGTGTATATATATATATATATATATATATATATATATACATATATATATATGTAAAACTCAGATGGTTCTAATTATTGAATAAATGTAACGGAGTCAACCAATAAAAACACTACATAATAATAAAAAGTTAGAGTTTCAACTTCATAAAACTCATTAAGTTTATCAGTCTCTCTTCATATTTTCAAAGTGTATCTCTGTCGAAACTATAATTCGCAGAGCGGCGCTAGGGTTCTCAAATGATAAGGTTTTTTATAGAATATACTCTTATAGGTCTATTGCCGGTTAAATATATTTTAGGTGGCAACATTGAAAAAGATACGTTAAACACTTAGGAGAACACAGTATATTTTAATCAATTCATATGCGTGCCACGTTGGCACGGTGAGAATGCCAACAACAATTTTGCTTACAATTTCAATTCTAGCTGATGACAATCGAATATTTTTTTTTTACTTTTTAGATCATGACTATATACTAATATATAGGAAATCTGCACAAATTAAAATATTATATTCAGCGTATTTTACGAAAAGAAAAATCTGTGTCTCCCAGTAGTCTAGTATATAAAATACACTATGTCTGTCCGTTTATTTCTCTCTCTCCGTATTTAAAAACTATATATCTTGCGAAACAGGAAGTCGCAGAGAGTCGCTAGTGACTTCAAATTATTGGATACTTCATGGCCCCTTTGTTTATGGATCTTTAGCTGGTAAGAATTGTTTTATAAATTCCAACATTGGAAAAATCGTTATACACATTTATATTCATTTTTATTAAGATTAATTTAGCTCACATGGGTGTTACATTGGTACATTGGTAATGTCGCACGCTTTGATGTGGCTAACCGTGTTCATTGTGAAATTTAATTATTTCGTCATCTAACGATATCTTAAGAAATAATAATTCAGTGCTTTCTTTTTGTCTACAATTTTTAAAATTTAAACAACTTTACATATCGAGTTTTTTTTTATTTACTAACGAAATGACGAAAATAGCAATGTTTATTAACTATCAGCATTATTCGCATTCTAATTACGTGAATCATTTAGATTGCTATTAGTGTGGCATTGCTTTCATCAGTAATCACACTTTTATTTACACTATGAAGTAGCTGAACAACAGCACGAATTCAAGCTAGTAAATTCCTATCGGAAGTCTGAAAAACACTCATCAGTAATGAGTAAATATTCGGAGACATTGCACGTATTTAAATGTGTGCACAGTTAAGTTACAAGGAATCGTGTTTACGAAACAATAAAAAAGTACAGAAATCGTAAGTATTGTGAAAAGTAATTGCTTCATAAGCGCACGTTATTTTACTGCAATTAAATATTCAGTACACTAAATTTTTTCAAAGATATTCAATTTGAATAATCCTCATCATTCGAGTTATCTATTACTACTTTGACTAATGCAATTACATTAATGTTAGTAATTGCGCACTGTAGATTAAAATCCCACTTTTATCATGTAAATTATTTATAATTGCATAGATTTAAATATTTAAGTTTTATTTACACACTGTGTTAACTAAACAAACACATATTTAATTCTAACATATTTTATTGTCATGTGAAACGCACAATCTAAAAGTTAAATTTGAAGAATAAATTATTTGAGTAGAATCAGCTAAATTAAAAGCCGACAACGAAAGCGACATTTACAGCGAAACAATCTTACGTAGTAGCCACTAGGATATTCTTAACTAATTAGGAGACTAAAAATAAAGCAATACAAAAGCGCACAAAATGACGAAAACGATCAACAGAAAATCCAGTTATTTAAGTCATCTAGCGTTGCCCTGCGAACATTTGTCCTGGAGGAGATACAATTGTAAAAGATGAAGACAGAGGAACAGACAGATAGACATATATAATGAAGTTTATAAGAAAAATTTGAAAAATATTTTATTCCATTCAATATTGTAATTATTCTATTTAATTTTCTCGTATCCACGCTTTTTCAACAAAAACAACGTTTACTTTTAATGTGGATGCACGTGTAAATGACTATAAATGAGACATGTTTATAAACGACACAAAACGCAACTAACTCAGTTTTAATTTGGCTCTTAGAAAAGCTGTGTGTACTTGTTCAAACATTTTAACATGTCTAATTAATACGAAAATATAGATTAGACAGGAGCTGTCGTTACTTGACGGTAAACACGCTTAAGACGTAAAAGAATCGCAACAAGAAGTGTATTTCAATTTACGTTACAGTTGTTTCCATGTTCAGTTCGACAATTTCAAGCATTACGTCGTTTGAAAATTTTCAAAACCAGCATTTTTTCAGACTTTATGAATGAGCACACTTTTGGCAATGGAGCATTTTTTGCAGAGAAGGAAGGAAGGGGAAATCCCTGGCTAGAAAGGCATGCGAGAAGCATCCACCTTAAAATCTGAAGAAATGCTGGTTTTAAACATTTTCAAACGATATAATGCTTGAAATTTTCGAACTGGACATGGAAACAATTGTAACGGAAATTGAAATACACTTTTTTTGCGACCAACAACTTGTTTTAAAGGCTTGTTTTTGCTTACACAGTATATTAATGCTCAATTATAAAATTTGATAATTTTGTAGCTTACTCTTTAAGTCAACCATGTTTGGCTTAAAACTCATTGGTATATGAAAATTTACTGAATTTCACGAACTCAGTATAATTACATATAAGTATATATATATATATCTATCTATCTATATATATATATATATATATATATATATATATATATATATATAAAGGGGGTTAGGGCAGTAGTCTAAAGAGCAGGGTGTATTTTAATGTGATAGAAAAATTAGTAATTTAATTAAAATACAAGAAAAACAGTGCTCGTTGTAATGCATTCACACAATGTAATCACATTACTAATTATATATATATATATATGCACACACACACACACATATATATATATATATATATATATAAATCTATAGTGTGTAATCACCAGTGATATGACAAGAGAATATTCTTATTATAGTTTCGACTCTCAAGAATATATCTGTCAGAGTAAGACACAGTTAATAAATCGAGAACCTCATCACACTATCTAAAAACATATCAGATATTAAATGATATATACTCGGGAGGCAAAAATTATGAAAAGACTATTCTCTTGTAACACCCCTAGTAATCACATAGCGTAGAATAAGAGGTAGAATTATTGTATAATATCCTGCATTTCCGCGTTTGCCGGTCGGATAATAAAGTTAAACATGAAATTCTTATTTTGTGCAGATGTCGTATGTATTATAGAACCAATCATCTATTTGTTATTATTCGTTATAAGAATTTGCCCGGTGGGCTAATTCGAAAAAAAATAATAATGCCATTCATCTTATTCCGTGTTTGTTTGTTTACAATATCACTCCAGCTGATGTTTGAGCTTGACGATAAAATGCTCTCGAAAATCACTCCTAATTTATGTTTAGTTTTTAAATATATATATATATATATATATATATATATATATATATATATATATATATATATATATATATATATAAGAAAACACATCTGCGGCGACTATAAATGATACATATTCTTTAATCATAAATTTAACTCATTAATACAAATAATATTAAAAGAAAATTGTGAGATGAACGCGGGTTTCAAAAATGGGATCATTCGATCTGTAATCAAATGCACTACAAATTAGATATATCTTCAGATTATAATGAATTTATTTTTTAAGAAGAAATGATGTGCTGAAATTTTATTATATCACTTTGCCGCTGGAACTGCCATGAAAATTTTGTTTTATATATCTATAAGAAAGTGAAGCTATTTTAAGAAGGGATTTTTTCGATGTTCGATACTTTTCACACAAATCATACGCAAGGCCATTGCCAGAGATATCAAGTACTTTATATTAAATTTGCAACAGATAGGTTAAGCCGTTTCGGAACCTATGAGAAAGGAACTGTCACACACACAAAGTAATTTAATATAATTGTACACTTAGAGATAGAGATGCGTATATTTATGTATTAGGCGATACTGCAACTTTGGGGATTGCATTTTACTTAATACGTTTGTAGAATGTTTTAATTGTGGACTATGTGCACACCCTTTTCGTTGTAAGATAGATACGTTGTTACTATTGAGTCACTGTGGAGGAATCAAGTAAAAAATGTGTATTTTTCAATGATCATAAACTTAAAAAGAAATATCCGGACTATATGCAAAAATTAATTCAAAAACCAGCTGCTCCCTAATATTCGTAATTAGTTTTCAACGAGAAACGGATAAATATGAAAATTTTGTGAATTTCTTGTAAACCCCACAACATTATTGCGTGATATTATTCCAGAATTGTGCACATATGTACGTAAACGGAATTAATCAACGTTATAGGGCGTGTGTAATAAAAAAAGTATTATATACCCGCGAGGATAGTATTCCATTAACGCTTTCATAATATAGTTTCAAATAAAGGAACCATAATAAAATAGTTTAAATAATCGATCAACAGTGTGTAGAAAACTTGATACAACATTGAAATTCTTTTGCATATAGCTTGGTGGCAATGCGCTTTAACTTTAAAGTGCCGATATTCTATGCAAACTCGTAAATATTTAGGAAAACGTGCGTTTAAATACACAATATAATTTCCTTTATAACTGGTGTCACGTTATAAATAATGTAACTATTAAAACACTTTAACTAAGGACCAAAACACCCCAAATCATATGAGCGATGTGACGGATGAGAAATGGTCTATTCTCAGATTACAATCGATTGCAACGGTCCACAGATTGTGCATACACTGACTATGTAGAGCTAAAAGTTTAACGTACATTAACTACAAATAACAACTAACTATTACATAACTAAAGAGTGCGATTTTATACTAGTACTATGTGAATGTGCGCGTTTTACAGGATAAGTATCAGCCCTGGGACGGAGAACAAGCGAGCAGCTGTTAAAACAAGACTTCAAATTATCAGGTGTGCGCGAGTTTCTGTCATAAGAAGAGAAACCTACAAAACGTTGTCGACAGAATAAAGAACTTAGTCTCAGTTTATTGGAATGTATAGAACTGCGTTGTTTAGGCAGAACCACGAATAAACAAATTTTATTCGCATTTAAAAAAAGGTGCGTAATTGGATGTTATCTTACTCTTAATTTAGTTGTTTGTTCTTTCCACGACACGACCTACGTTTCAAGTATATTTTTGCTCCGTGACCAGGTTTTTTACCAAGAAGGGGACCCAAATGATGAACAAATAAAACGTTACCACTGAAAAAGGCAATTGCAAAAGAGTGATGTAAAAACAAACCAGGCCGTGAGTGAAGAACTTAAAAAAGGAGACATTGCACTAATCGATCAGTCAATCGTTCACTCTTTTGGTTATCATCTGCGCACTTTTGCATTTTTTACAAGTCGTCTCAGTCATAATTTTGCAGCTACAGTTTAGTTGATGGGGCAGTAATTTACATTTAATGGTGTATTAGTTTTAAAGACAAATGTTCGAGAGTACGGTTCGGTTATGCAATATAATCAGCAATATACTTTCATATTCATGTAAACGTATTTATTTTATTTTTCTATTTATTAAGGTAACCGCGTTACACAAAAAAATACACAACTTGTTTTGTTAAAAAGGATTTTATAATAAACCATTTTGACGTGAACATATTTTATACATTTAGGTGTGAACTTTTAAACTTTTATTTGTATAAATCACTTCATTTTTATGATTTTAAAAAAATGCCTGAATTTTGCAAGATTGAAATAAATGCTTAAGCTTTTATGACGGGTGGAAAAGGAAATATCAATACCAAAAATAAAAATAAATCGGAGCAGCAATTGTTTCTAAGCCTATGAGTCCGAATTAATTGACTATATATCCTACTTCTGTGTAAAATGGTGATTACATATGACGAAACTATTAATTTTATTTTTACTTATTTTAATGAAGAAACTGAAGATGGTTATGATGAGCGACTTACAAACAATTTGCTTTTATTTAAGAGGCTTTTAACCGTGTTTGGTGCTTTTTTGTCAGTATTTTCCTACTGGAATTCAAATAAACACTAGACACTGAAATATTAAAATTTAAAGTAGTTTTAATTTTAAAATAAATGACAAGGAAAACTGTACGGCGGTCCGCTATGACACGTGATATGAAAGAAAATAAATATTTTAAACTGGAACTCTTTATAAGAATGAGATCGCTGTTTATAATGTAACATTGGTAGAATCGTTAATACTTACTATACATTTGGGTGCTTACAATTATCTCTAATACACATAAAGAATGCAAATATGAACGATGTTTTGGTAGACAGTCTTAAAAAGTTTCAGAGCATTCGGACAACGAATGAAATTTCCCGGATAAAGCACGTATCAGAAGTTAGTGACTGGAATTTTAACGAGTTGCTTAACGAAGAAAGAAGCGTAGAGGATTGCGTAAATTAGAGAAAACTTAACGGATATGCAGTGCTCGCATTAGATATCAGAACTGTTAATGTTTAATGATAATGTCCAAGTGAATTTTGACAAGAAAGCGGGAACATGCGATAATGTTTGCATTAATTTGATATCTGACCAAGTCCGGGACATGGCGAATATCTCTAGCCATTTAGTCAGATGGCAATCGTAATTGTCTCGAATAATCTCGTCAACTACGGTGCGAAGCACTTAAGAGAAAAATAGACAGAAATTGTCTTGAATAATCTCGCTAAACAGGCACTGAGAGGTAAAGAGACGAAAACCGGCCGTTGACTAAACTAATGTTTAGATAAACTAAGTTACTCTCAAATAATCTCAGTAAAACTAGCTGAATAATGGAACAAAAACAAACGAGGCATACTGCTAGACAAAATTTTAACTGGTTATTCAAAGATATCAAAGGGTAAGCTTATATGGGTCCTTGGTGTACAAATATATTAAACAAGCAAGAAAAATATAAATTTGATAACCGATAGGATTGTTTTAAAGACTGAGAGCTGTATGAGGTTAAGGAAAAAGCTGCGCGGAAAAAGGAGGAAAACTCATCCCAAAGAAATATTTATGTATAATGTATCTTGCAACACAAATAAAATTATAATATATGCTTTATGGAGATAGTCGTAAAGCAATACTCTGGCTTTATTACAAGAATAAATATATCGTGTTTTAGTTGGGTGGAATTACAGACGCAAGGCCAATAAGCATTAAAGACTATTCACAATATGGTTTGATCTTGCAATGATTTTACTTGCTTTGTAAAATGTGTTTTTTTACATTAAAACTGAATTCTTGCACGACAAATCTGAAGCAGTTCAATACTAGTTGAGTGAAATTTCTGAAAATACCAAATAAATAAAATGTAGCGATTATAGCAGTTGACTGAAATGTGTTCTTTCAACATATAAAAACGTTGGTTGTAAATATGTAGAAAAATGTTGGAATTCCTTTATTTTTACAAATTAAAACAAGAAAGAGAAAATAGTGAAAGTATTTTTTTAGGCAAAATTATAAAATGAAATAGTGGAACAGACTCTACATTCATTCATTATATTTGGATTTACTTATTAATGTTTTATTGTGTAAACACTTGAGTTTTTTATTTCTTATTTATTTTTATTGCCTAAGGCAAATGTAATTAAAGCTGATGCAAAATATTTTTGGAAGGGAAGGTATGTAACAGAACATGTGAGGGCGTATGTGGGTGGATCAGCAGCAACCGAGGGATGGATGACCAGTGAAGATATTCGCACGAGTAATTCTCAAAACACGTATGCATATTAGCAAGTGTGCGCGAGCTATTGCCATAAGAAGTAGAGAGAAAAATACACAACCTGGTTTAAGAGAGAAGAAAATTATGTGCCGATCAAGACAGATGTGTGGGTACGAGTGCAAGAAATCGTTATCTAAGATCAATGCGAGATGATTAGGAAAACACTTTTAAAACACACATCTGTGAGAAAAGAATTTGGCAATAGAATAAAATACGTTGTTTTGAAAAAAAAAACCAGCAAATAAACGCATTTCATTTGCACTTGACAGAAGGTGCCAAGTTTTATGTTTTCTTCTTTAATTTGTTTTTTTCTATTTATTAAGGTAACCGCGTTACACAAAAAAATAAACAATTCATAAACTATAGAATTGTTCCTGATAGACGAAAGTTTCTAATCATCAGATTTGTATTATAATAAAGGAAAAAGTAGACGAATGAAAAAGAGAATACTTTCAAACATGTTTTAAAACAGGTATGCCCTTTTGAGATAGTTAAATGGTTATAAAATTTGCTATTTTCGCAAACGTTTACAAAATAACGATTCCCAATGCAGAGGGTATTTTACATATCTAAACCAGTGCACTAGCACCTATCAACTGCTGTTAAAATACGTGCAAAGATTAATTTTTATTACAATCTATTTCGAAGTTACTGATAAGCTATCACTTTTATTGCACCACCGCAATTTTGAGTCTCTGTGCTTGTTTACAAGCATTACTAAAAGAATGTTCTCTATGTAAGAATGCGTGTTCTGTCAATTTGTTTAATACGTCAACTCACTGTATTAAACCAGAAACTGCAAGTATTCCCTATATGTCTAAATACTTTGTTCTCTGCATTCTGCATTTATAATTCCCTAACTGCTCATCAACTCTCCACCTTCATGAAAAAAGTAAATGTCCTCTGAACAAATATCATTCCGGATGTCTCATCAACTAATTGCCTTTTAATAATATATCTCTTACGTTCCTTCGGAAAGATGTATTTTTTAGGGTAACAAATGCAAATAAATCGCATCTACTACGTAGAGTATAATTCTTCACCCTTTACTTTTATATCGTTTTGACTGTTTAATGCATAACAGTTCGAATATTACTTTAATCGAATTGCATTTCCATGAGAAATGGAATACTTATTGCAAATGTGTTGTGTCTGGGGCTATGAAAAGGCCTGGCACTCTTTGTTATCTTTGAAACATACGTGTTAATCCTTTCAGGGTGTAGTTTATTTGCTTGTATATACAGGGGAACGTTGTGGGTTGTTTTGTGATTTAATTACATAATTCAGATAGGTTTGCACAATTTAAGAAATTAATAAAATAATTGATATTTGGTATCAATATAGCCATCGCATATTATCTAAACGAAGTCGATAGGATTTATTTGTAATATTTTATCTTTATATTATATTTAAATAAGGGTATTTTACCTGGTTTTCTAAACAAATTTAAACTGCGTCAATCGCTTTCTTGCAGATTAGTAAATTATCAATATTTCACTAATTATATGTCACAAAAAAGGTATAATCAAATGCCTGCTATAAGATTAGTTATTTCCAAAAATATTATTCAAATGTAAGCAATATTCACAAAGCTGTGAAATTTTATCTCTATCACGGCTTTTCACTGTCTCTCGCTTTATTGCAGGTTTCTTAGAATGTTGTATTAGGGCAAAAATACAATGTCTAACAATAAAACTTTACTTTTTATAATATTTTTTTGTTAAAACACATTCTATGTACTAAGACTCAAATTAATGTATTATTTATCGCCGCATTTATCAGTTTGTTTTAAAAATTAATCTAAACAACCATTTGCCACAGAAGAAGTCAATTGTTTGATCTGAAAAGGGGGTATGTTTCTGGCGACATCAACTACTTTTCATCCACATGAATCCTTTGAAGTGCATTGCTCTTCTCTCTCATAATCACCTCTATTTAATATTGACCAGTGGTGTTAAATGGGGTTATGATCCGGAGAACACGGTGGCTAGATTATGAGGGTTTCTTCAAAGAAGCCCATAGACACAAGGACCTAGCTTTTTTTTTTCTGAGAAGTGCACGCCAGCGGAATTCTCTGCCGTTTGATTGTTTCCCACCTGACTACTACTTTGACGTCTTCAAGTCCAATATAAACAAATTCCTGATTTATCGCCCCATTAAGTAAGACGCTTTATCAAATCTCCAATACCAACTATTACTACGATATTATCCCATTGATTATTGTACACAAATAACCCTTATCCCCGAGTGGCTTACGGGCCTTGACAAGTGGTGATCCCAATGTAAAAAAGTCGCCTTAGTAGAATTGGATGGTGCATTGTTATGCATACAAAATTATCTCAAAGCGACGTGACAATAGTAGGCCATCTTACCATGGTGATAAATGTTTATCTAAAAAGGCCGTGTACCTATGGCTGGTAGGTTTTACACCCTCTGGAACACGGAATGGGACGACCAACTTATCCCCAATGATTTCCGTCTAAAATACGATGTCTCTACCTCCTTTTTGGACGATGAAGTCTGTAAGGGATTGGTGTTTCGTAAGAGTTCTAAATTTTTGCCCATCCATCCGGACCGTCAAGAGTAGCATGGGTGCCATTTATAAATAGCACATATTGGAAATCTATTTTCATGTAAGTCTGTGCCCAAGCCATTCGTTTTCCCCTATGTTGTTTGCTCAATGGGGGTATTGGAATAGTTTTGATGAACCCTGATATCTCATTAAACACATTACATCGGGTCTGCTGGTTCTTGGACTAATTACAGCTCTTGCAAATATGGAAGCACTGGTGATGTTTGGGATTCGGTTAACTTCCCTTCGAAATTTCCGAATATCACGATGTGAAATGTTTCTCCTGCTGCCCTTATTCTGTCTTGATTTTCTGTTGGCGTTAGTTAAGAATGAAGCCAAAGGTCTTTGATCCTTTTCCAGCTCCATAACCAAATATTTAATGAAAACTCCTTCTGCGAGTCAATCGAAAATCCTTTCCTTTTCAATAACCGTTAATCACCTTTTTGGCATTTTAAAAGACCTGCAATAGAGATGGACAGTATGAATTGTCAGATAATAAATAAAATGTCATAACTTCGTGAATATTGCAGGAATTTGAACACAATTTTGGGAAATAATTAACAATTGAAACAGTCATTTGATGGTACAATTTTCAATTATTTTATAGTGATGCATGTTTAGTGAAATATTGATATTTTAATGAACTGCAATGAAGCAATTGACGCAGTTTCTATTTCTATCTAAAGGTCTCATGTGAATATTTCATTGAAATATTAATGTAATTTCATAAGTTATAAAAATTATAATCTAATTTATAACACTCTTACAAGTTCTTAAAATGCATATCGGCCGTAAAATGCAAATCGGCTCGAGACCGATGAACTGATTCAACGTTTGTGGATCGTTCTTTTATTAGATTTTCGTCTGTAAATATAGCTGCTAAAACGTGACATCTACAACAAACTGAGACTATGCAGGCGTATACGGGCGATAAATACTTATTAGGTGTTCGCGGAAGAGCATTCCGCTATTTTACGCCATCTCTTCGCTTTTATCTCTGATGAAAAATAATATAAATATAACTTGTGTCAATGCAAGGCTCGTGTGTAAAGAACCAATTATGTTTATACAACCTAGAGGTATGCGTTGTAACGTCTAATAAAAAACCTTTTATGAAACCACTCTCATGACATCATAAGTAGGTAATATATATTGTATGTATTATAAATTACCTTGGTTTAGTATCTTCTATGTACTTTTTATCTAGCTACATACATAAATAACACCTTACCACAAAATCAAGTTTCATTTAACCTACATATATATACCAACTCTGGCACGTGATTTTTTTCATCCACTAAAATCTTCTGTATCTCTTCGTATAATTCTTTCTGATTGTTAATGGCAGTTCAACTTAATACATACTCATTTATACAGATATTTTTCCGAAATGTGAAAAGCTAAATAAATCAGTTGCTATTAAATTTAGATCTATTGACTTTAAAATGTCTATTAATTTATTGATTAATTTCGCGAGAATGTTTTTTCCTTTGAAGACACTGCTATTTTGTAATCTATAAATAACCGTATGTTTGGCGATGAATAATGATGAGTCACTCGAATGAGTTTATCGCAAGTTTCATCGGCAATCACCTGAAGTAGTTTGGTACGAGGCGTTACATTATGTTCTTTATAGGCAGTCACATATTAGCTCAGGTAAAATAATACATTTATAAACGTTTAAAGCACTAAACTATCTATAGGTACTAGCTCTTGTCTTACAATTTAACTTTCGGTCTGTGCCGATCTGTTCTTTTACGCTATTGAATTTGTCATCGATGACTGTGGTAAAATGCATTTTCTATACAACTTGCTTTGCCGATGTTAGGAATTAGAAACATGGAATGAGTAAAAATTAACTTACTATGAATATCGTTGAACCTTTGCAAAGTTATAGTTACATATCTCTTGTGTTCTTAGCATCTTTCAGGTCTTTCTTTCTTATAATAACATGGTCAAGATGATGGGCTCCCTTTGACTTGGAATATTTCAAGAGATACTTATTATTTTTTTCTGAATGGTGGAAGTAAGTGTTCGTAGTTGCCATCACAACATCCGTGCACAAGCAGAGCAGCATTTCTCCATTTAAGTTTTATTTCCGAGAACAGAGATCCATGTACTGTAGTCCTTGCTTATTATGATATTGAAGTAACCGAAGAGAACTAGCTTATCCGCTGCAAGGACGTTTGCTACGATGACTTTAAGAAGAGAGTGAAAAAAAAACTAATTTTCCTCGTCTGGGACGTAAACGTTGATTATGGTGATGTTATGTTTATTAGACGTGATCATTCGCAGTGTTATTATCCTTTCGGAGACTCTGCAAGGGCTCTCTCTTATTCAGTTGGTAAGGTAATTTTTGACCACCAAAGCGACTACAACTCTTTTAGTTCATCCTCAGGATATACGTTTCAAATGTAGGTTGTTACTGCTTCTCTCAGTTTGCGCTTCCTATGTAGTCTTATGTTCTACAATGCGGCTATGTCAATATTTGTATTCTCGAGCTCCGGGCCAATGAGTGCTGTTCTTCTATGTAGTCTGTCACATGCGTCTGTATAGAGCATGGTACCGACTTTCTATGTAGCGATGTTAAATCTTTGAGTGTTCTAATTTCTTCTGTTGTTACCGCTGGATTCGAGATCTACTGCCAGTAGTTAGAGTGTCAGATAGTCTTTTGATGAGTTTTGTCTACCTCACCTTTTATAGAGACGTCCCCTTCCAGTGAAATCAGTGATATCCATGAACAGAGCTCCTTCATAGTTCGTGCAGCTGCAACGGGTTATCACTACTATGCGAGGACCGGATTGCCAAACAGTCCACTACCTAATGAAGACTACCTTGAAGTTCACGATAAAAACTGCGTACAGCAGAGCGACTCCAAAGCGAAAGAGAACGCTAGACAAATACAAAGCTAAGAGATAGAACATAACAAGGTAGACTACAGCTTGCATTGGAAGAAATCACTGATGATTTTGATTCACCGAAACAAACGTGGGACTCGCTAAGTAGGTCTGTATTCTTCGATGTGACACAGGAACTTGGCAACCAAGAGAAGCGGAATGTGAGCTATTTTAACGAGAATTACCAAGAAATTAAAGATGCAATATATGAAAAAAAAAACGAACGTTAAATTAAAAAATATGTAACCTAACTAGAGCAAACAAGAAGAAGCTGAAAAAGTGAGGGCAGAAGTCAAGAAAAAGCTAGGATAAATGGAAGACATATAGTGGCTGAAATAAGCTAAACATATTCAGAAGCAAGAAGTAGAAAACCATTATTAAGGTTTCTTCAAGGAACTGAAGGAAGTGTATGGTCACAGCGCCCAGATGACTAAGACCCTCTTATCAGATGATGGAAACGCTACATTATTCTACCAAAAAGATGGTAAGAGTACATCGGCAACCTACAAATTAACCAATCTCCAGGAATTAAAGATATACTAGCTAAAGTAGAGAAATTCGACGGAGAAAGATATTAAGGAAAATTCACCTAGTAATAGAAAAATGCTTGCAACAAGGAACGCTGCTACAAAGATTCAAAGATCCTATGATCAACTACAATCTATAAAACAAAGGTTACCACAAGCACTGCAACAACTACCGAGATATATCTTCGCCAACCATTGGATGGAAAATAATAACGAAAGTAGTACAAGCTCTGCTAGCAAGACTAGCAGAAAGGGTCCTAATCGAATAGCAGATCCAATAAAAAGCCATTGAAAAGTACTGGCAGTTCTACATATTTTTTTAGACTTCCACAAAACATTTCATAAAGTTGACAAAAAAATTCCGTGGAATGTCCTTAAAGTTTTCGGATGCCCCGATCACTTCGTTGGAAATATCTAATAATTGCCTGAAGGAGGAAGGGGTAGCTGTAGTAGGGAACTTACAAAGCAAAATCTTGGAAGTAAACCATTGCACCATAGAAGGGTGCATACTGTCTCCAACACTGTTCACACTATAACTGACAACCGTACTAATGCTGCTTCATTAAAACATCGAATAAAGTGTATGCACGTGTTCCGACGGAAAAAAAGTTCAACTTGCAAGACTAAAACCCGAGACAAAGACCAGAAAAGAGCTGATTACAGAACGGTTGTTTGCAGTCGACGCTGCTCTGATAGCTCACAATCAAGCTCAGATGCTAAGGATAGTTGATTCCTTCTCTCTAACCGTCAGGGAGATCGGCCTACACATCAATGTAGGGAAGACAAAAATGATGCATTAGCCCTCACCAGATAAAACACATCCCAAAAGTTTATAAAAACAATAACGCCGTGGTGCTTAAAGTTGTTGAACACATCAAATATTCTGAAGCACTCTAACCACTGACAATCATGCTGCCAAAGAAATAAGTTGCTGAATCCAAAGCGTGTGTGCCTCCTTTGGTAAACCAGAACAGCGGCTTTGGATAAGGACCGGTATCCGGCTAGACACAAAGTGCAAGGTCTACAAAACCGTCGTTCTGCTATCCTTGCTGTACTTAATAGGGGCATGCACTTTGTATTAAGAACTCAAAGGTGACTGAACGAGGCACAGCAGTGACACCTGAGAAAGATAATACAAATCAAACAGAATGACTACGTATGAAACGCGGACGTGCTCAGGTAAGCAAACCTAGACAATGTGGAAGCTACCCTTGCTACTAAGAAACTATGATATAGCAGACATTTGCCAAAATGGCAGACAACCGAATCCCAAATATGATCTTCTACACCAAACTTGCAAGAAGGTTCGCTAGAAAATGTAACAAAGGGTGTTTGGTGGCGATGAACATCAATGTCGAGAGTTGAGAGGAACAATAGAAAAATGCAGCAGCTGGCGGAACAGTCTCAGCAAATAGAAGGAAGAAATAGAGAAAGAGATTTAAGAAGTCTTAGAGCTAAGAGACTATCGACGACACAACCCCGGCACCTTAAAAAGCTGTGCCTGTGACTGGACGCTTCACACAGAAATAGGACTGCACCAGCACCAAAGGACAAAGCAAGGAAGACCCGACTAGTCATCGTCACGACTGATGGACTGCATGATGATGATGATGATGATGATGATGACTATGGTGATGATGATGATGATGTAATAACATGTTTACACATGCGCAACGCTGTATACGAAGTATTACAGAGAAACAAAGAAATTTAAAGAGATACCGTATTTCTAGGTTGAATAAAATAAATTTATGCATGATACATCCTAAACTACACAAAGTAGCTTGTTCAGATAGACTTTTCGTTTACTATGTAGTAAACAAAATATCGTCTTGTCGAATATGTGTGTTATCTCCTTCCGCGACGCGTCTGTTTTTCAGACAAGAAAGAGGTGACAAAATTTCGAGTGAACTAAGAACTTCATTTTATTAATGAGCAATGTATAATAGTGAATCAATCAGAATTTGTAGGTGATGCGCCTTTGAAAATCCAATCTTACTGAATGAAAGATAACTGCATATATCTAAAGTAAAAATTGAAGTAATTTAAATACTATTGCAACTATTACTGGCATTTTGGAAAACACCTTTTGAATCGTTGATATCCGTAAAAATTAATTTTTACATTGAGTGAGCAAATGAAAGCATTTTCGACAATTAGAGTAAAAGGTGTGCCTATACAACAAGACATTCACTAATTGTCTGCACGGAACGTTATACAATGCAAAAGTGTATTTCGAATTTGCAATTTAAAAAATAAAAATAAAAAATCTACGACAATTTCGGACACGCTGACATGAAGAGAACAGAAGAATTTAAATCTCGCATCTGTAGTACACTTCCCCAACAGAGCTGGAACGAATTCAATCCGATTCTTTCAAAAACAAACTTTACCGTAATATTATTGCTAAATATAAATATCCAAAGTATTCAATTGACATTTTTTGTAAACTTACCTCATTCGTGCAGCTGTTGAGTCATTTACAGAATAGGAATACACACACACACACACACACACACACACGCACATATATATATGTTTATATATATATATATACGTATATATATATATATATATATACGTATATATATATATAAACATATATACATATGTACTAGGGAATATATGTATTAATGTACATATCTAAATTATAAATGATGTTTTTATCTATTTACGGAAACGCTTTATCTAATAGTGCGTGTTCGCCACTCGAAAACTACTCAGTTGCCGTTGCTTAACAACAAAGACGTCAGCATCTTTGGCTTGCGATTTTCCAACACACAAATACTATTCATTGATTCTTTTTAACCTTTTGTTTATTTTCTTCAAGATAGATTTGAACACCCCTTACCAGAATACTACTCTTGGGAAATATACCTAAATCAAAATGTTGCTATGCAGTATGGTTTTATAGCAGGAATATCCAACAGTTTATAATAGTCGTCAAATAGACAAAAACAATCGCTAATTGAACTTGAACTGTCAAATGAGTTAACGGGTTGAGGCGAATGTATCATTTAGTGAAATCAAACTATTCTAATTATTTTCGATTAATAAAAGAAAGTACTTTGCATGGTGTGTTTCCTTATCAAAATACGAAGTGTAAAAGCGATTAGATGCTATCAAACGTATATTTCGAATTATTAATACAACAGAACACAAGACGGATAGATATAATTATTGCACATTTTAAGGGATAACAAATCTTAACTTATGTTTGCAAAAGATATTGACTGCCTTATTGTAACGGATACTAGACTCATTTTTTATATTTAGAATGTGATTCCAAACATTTTGATTAGCAATTTTATCCAAAAACTTTATTCGATATGAATGTGTTAAGTTCTATAGAAGCTCAGATGCGACAACAATTATCGACTTGTAAATGATAAACAGGATAGGAATGCTAGTTTAATAATTCAAACAATGCTGATATCACTTGCTTGTTATTTTTGTATATTTATTTCTAATAGCATAACAGTTAATGATCTTCTCTTTACATTTCATAAACGAAATTATTGTTTTAATGAATGGATTTTTTAAATATTTTAATGAGAATGACGGGGCATAGTAGTCGTAGCTATTTAATATGGTAAACTTTATATGTGCAATTTTCAGAAATCTATTGCTTCTCAATTGGATGCTAATATTTTAACCAATAATTTATTTTAATATGGCAGCAATAAAATAACCACATAAAATTAATTGTTATGTTAATCATGAATGTCAGAGGGTGGTCTAAAGGAAATTAAGACTTTTTTTTAAATCGTCAAACACCATGTATTTACAGTAATATCCTCACCGCTCGTGTATATTTACACATAGAGGCAGATAGAATAAACATGTAGTATTTTTCAACAAACGAATCATCTTTTATCAAGGTCAGAAGAAAACGCTAATATAAAAGCTAATAAGTATGTGGCAACTGCGATAATACTTTAGTGATCGTTGGCGAAAATATGCACGAATTGATTATTTCAGTGATGGATAAATCAAGACATGGTTGTCTTGCAGTCAGCTGGAACATGGTTCCACATGCGTAAAATTGAGAAAAGAACTTTTTTTAATGTAATCTGCGTTCGGAGTTAGGTAGAGAAAGTGTTTAAAATACATTCGCGTTAGAATATTTTGGTAATAGTTTTCAAAATTGGCAATATTATTGAAACAAAAACATTTTCAGACAATTACTTTGATACTGCTTCAGTCTGTTTTGTGTATTACTTATAATATATATTTTCGTCACATTTTTTTATTTTTCAAGTAAAAACACTTACCTTCTCTCAATGTTACTAGTCATACAAATATATTGCATATGTAACGATATATTTTAACACGAAGTATTTCTTGCAATTTTGTGTAATTATCACGTTGGTTCGTTCATATCAAATTGGTTAGATATACAATATTTGTAATTTTTAGAAATTATTTCTTTAATAAAAGAATTTAACCTATATTTATTTTCAATTTAATCTATGAATAATAAAATCTATGCACAAAGGCATTTCACAAAATAAACGCTGTCATGTATTATCAGTTTATCAAAACTTAAACAAAAACACTTTTGGTAAATAAAATAATAAACGATTTGAATGTAAGATGGGTTATTGCGTATGCCACTTCATCATAACAAGCATCAGCATCAGAGTCATTATCATCACCAGAGTCGTCTTTCTCAATTTTATAACATGCATATTTTGCACACTTGCACATATTTGTGCACATATTTATGTTTTGTAAACATGTATATTTTTACATGAACTTCTTTTACACGTAGCAGAACTGTTAATTAAATCTATTAAACTTTGTGCAGCAGGAAGCAGTTCATTCAAAGGATTACTAAATCTCTATTTTTTATCTTCCATGTATGACACTCAGAGAACGGTATATCTTGATGTGCATGGTGGCTCATTTTATAGACACGTGAAAAATAGAAATAGATGAACATTGTGTATTTTATTTAATTATTTTGCACTATTATCCACATCTTTTAGTTGTTTTCATGACGTTTAGGTCAATTACACCCCTGGTTTATCCAGGTTTACCACGACGTGATAACAATGTCGAATCTTCCAATTACATCCACAGAAAGTAGTTCTTGTCACCACGGTTTGACCAACGAATCCTCCGACTAAGTTTAAGTGAGAATTATTATTGAAAAAATTTCACGAGATTCAATCACAAACACACAACTTTATTAGTAAAAATGACTTTTCTACACACATTTTATGACGGATATATGTTTATTAGATATACATTTATAATGAAAGCAAATATTTTATATTTTCTTATAAACAACTAAAAATTAAAAGTCTATGTATAATGTTTAAAAATCTAATATTAATATTAAATATTATTGAGAAAACATACCTGTTTGATAGCTCGCTTGATGTGTTTACTAAGAGAATCTTGATTTTGAGGCATGGTGATTTCTAATTTTTATTCTAATCTAAACATATTGTATATGAATTCATCAAGACTTGAGCCATTCTGTTGGCTATACAAGTCACAAGCATCTCAAATAATATTGCTGTGTCCGGTTTGACATAAAATTAATTACCAAGCATGTGAGATGTGTAACAAAACTCATTATCTCTTAGTAATAAACAAAGTGTTTTCTTGTTTCCCTTTCCGTAAAAAACTAACGCACACTATCACATCTAATAAAGCAATGTAAATAAGCCAAGGCTTGGCTGATGGAATCTCCAATGCTGTTTTTTTATTATCTTTATATCTATTATTCGCATTTTTTTCTTTACATCCGTGGAAGTACAAATGCGCTCGCATAAGATTTTGCAAAGCTAATCCCATTGCTAATACATCTGCATCAGAACTCCAGATAATAACATCAGCAAAAGTCGTGGCTGCAATGGAGGCATGTGAATAAATCCGTGTATCCGCATCTTCTAGTGAGCTACTAAGGCTTGTTTCTTCTAGTCCGATGACCATGTCTCTTGCCTCTTTTAGTAAAGAGGCAAGTTCTTTGAAAAAATAAAATGGTTTGTTATTTATCAAAAACTCCTTCACTTTCATTAGCTCTCATTAAGAAACATAAGAACATGTTCATTAAGGAATTCTAATAAATATTATTCAATCACTTCATTTGAAAGAAATTTATTTGATATCTGAGAGAGGAGGTGGTCATTAATTCTAATGTTATTACAGGGATCTGCTTATGTGTGTCGGTAACAACGTGACTTCCTTTAAAAAATCTTCGATTTGAGCCTGTTTACTAAACTTTTAAAACCAACAAGTTCAAAATTAAGAAATCCTTTCTTTCCTTGTAATTTATTTACATTTATGTGGTGTATAAGAGACATTTACTATAACTCAGCTTCTAAATGATACTCAATAATAGGATTGCTTGGATGACTTTCCGAAGCATGAATCCATTTTGCTTTATTAGTTTTAACCAGCGACACTTGTGAATTTGAAGGAGACACTGGTAATAGATCCAGGGAATATGATAATAATTATTGACAATTAATATTCTGGAGTCTACTCATCACAAGCACTCGTGCTAGGAGATCTATATCTGCTTCCAAAGTTATATTTTTTCCATGGATATTGTGCGGTTTAATTCATTTTCTTCATCGGGGCACAAAAATCGACTTCTTCCGTTTGTAGACGCTTCTCACAGAAATGTTCAAATTCGGATTCGCCCCTTGCTTTAGAAAATTACAAACCATGTTAAACATATTTAATTTTACATAGGCATTATCACTTATTAAGGCAGAGAGACCACTTGAGTATAAGGGTTAAAGAGTGTACAGTAGAAATCGGACAATGTAGTAATCGTTAGTAAGAGAACTTCGGTAAATTTGTTAACTTATATGGAACGGCTCATCAAAAACTAGTTTACGTTAGACTTGGAGTCAGCTGGAAAGCAGGAAAACGAAAGACAAATACATAGGCGTGCAGTTCTAAGTAGAAGCTTTGTTCATGGAATCTATGTTTAGGTTTAGTCACAGATAAAGTGTGGGGGGAATTAGTGATATTGTTTTCTGCTTGACGGGTTTTTCTTATGAAAGTTTGGCGAGGGGGATCATAGATTGGAACTAAGCCTAGCACTTGCCATGAAAATAACGATAAAGCAAGGACAAACTCGCAACATCTCTTTTTGTGAGAAAGATGTTGCAGGGAAGAGAAAAAGACATCCCTTACGAGGCTACGAAGTCTATTTCGAACTCTATCAAGGCAGGACAAGTCCTTTCTAGCAGCTCCTGCCCAAATGTGGCAAGAGTACTCCATCTTTGGGCGTACCTGGCTCTTATATAGATATACAATTGTATCAGCAGTGAGATATCTACTGGATGGATAGAAGGACCCCCCCATTTTTCTAGCGGCCTTGGGAACGCATTTAATGTATGTGTTCTATTTAAAATCAGGAGTAAAGTTCAATCCCAGAAGATTGTCAAAAGATGAGTTGCAATTAATCCTTACGCAATATGGATAAACTCAGATTGTTCATAATCAATATCTTTACTTTTAGAATAACGATTAGAAGTCTGCTGAATAGTTTGATCACAGGAAATTTTGGTAAAAGCATTTGAGCAAAATCTTCTTCTACGCATTATTTATATATCAGTGAATGAGTAGTAAAAAGATTGTACATCTCCAACTAATAAACTGCAAGACACCTGCTCAAGTTAACACGGTCATATGTAAAAACTCAAGATAGCATCTGTCAAACACTTGTCAACTGAAGTTCCAAATTTTACTCTAGAATACCTCAAAGAAAAAAGTGAGAATTTCTGCTATGTGGATATATTAACTCCAGAATTCAAAGCTATCTTTTGGGTATCACCTTGTATAAACTCTTCATCTGATAATATGATTTTTTGTAAATTTTCACTTTTGAGAATCTCTTCTATACTGAAGTCCTACACATGACAAACATGTCTTTAACTGTTCTCCTGTTTCTGCCATTTCTTCAGGAACCTTTTCTGAATAGATTGCCATGATGCATTGTTCAGTTACTAAAATATGGGGTCCCACTGATTTATTGAAGTGTATCCCTGTAAAACTACATTAATTGAACATACATGAACAATTTGTGATCCAATAAGAATATCTTAAAGCCCGGCATCTCAGGAAACGCTTTACAAACACACAAGAACTGTATAGCAGGTGAAAAACTAATCTCTTTATAGAATATGGATTTTCGCATCTGATCAAATGTGCCTTTGAAGAGATTGTAATTGCAACTTTCTATAACTTGTCTTTCGATTTTTGGATTCTCATTATTTCCTTGTTTACAATAATTCGCGTTTGCGCCAAGTTGGCAAATACCTCAAATGTTTTACCGTATAGCGTTTGCTCAGTTTGTGAGGTTTTATGTTGGTTAAGCCAAGTATCGAGTGAAGTCACGTTAGCATGAGTTATAGTATTTCATCTCGATTGCTACAATTATTATTTTTTTTATTTGTATGAGAATTGTTTTATTTTAATCTTCTTCAACTTCTCGTTTAATTCTATATAGCACATGTCACAATTTTCCCTGGTTCTTTTGCAAGATCTTTCGCACAATATCTTTTTTTATTTCTGTCACAATATACAAACATTTCGCAAAATATACTTTGATCTAACTAACAAAAATGACTGGTTAAAATTAATTAAAATTATTCAATCATGATTTGATAAAAGAAACACATTTGACTAATATGTTATTCTTTGTAGAGTTTAGCAACATAAAGAAAAATTATGTAGATAAAATGTGTATGTTTACATTATACAAAAATTGTTTGGTGAATTATATCAATCAGATCAAGAAATGTATTATGCATTTTGTTGCTTATTAAAGTATACAAGTAAATTCAATCTGCGATGCATTTCATTTTACTAGTGAGTAACCATTTATCAGGGCTAGAAGCCACTCATAATAAAGGTTTATAAGTTTAATAGATTGTCAAGTTACTGGTTTTGGAAGTGCTAAATGTGAAATATTTTACCATAAACACTTGTATCTATATTTTGACATGAAACAATTACACTTTTGCAGATTAATTAAGTATCTATTAATTTAAATGAGATCACTACAAAGCATTAAACTTAGAGAAATTGACAAATAGTAAGAGTTTTTTTTTTAACTGAGAGCAAATTGTAATGTCTACTCTGATAATATTGGTGATCGTTCCTTTTCTGATCAGTGAAGTAGAAGGTTTTCTATACTGAGGTAAATTTTCATTTGGATCCCATTCAGACTGCCTTTTATAGTGGACCGAATTTAAAATTATATTAAAGCACGATATTTTTTCTAAATATATCAGGGGAAAGTAAATAGGGGCAAACGCTAATTTGTTTGTACGTGTGAGATTTTTCAAAATAGTTTTATATACATCCTTAATTTCTTATTTAAAGCAAAAAGGTATTAATGTACATTAACATCCTCGTCTAAATAAAACAAAATGAGATTGTATGTGTTTAAATAAATTTGAATATGAAAAGTGAAAAAAACACTTAGCAAAATAAAATATATTTTTTCGAGTTTACTCCTGCGTTGTTTCGACGTCTTAGGGGAATTGCCCATATTTTTTCTATATGAGAACAAGTATGTACTTCTTAGAGGACTTGGTGGTAAATTTTATTCGATTATTTGTGATTTTTCAATCTTGACACTCAGAATTTAGGTTAGTAGAAAAATAATTAACGACATACTCCACGAAATGGAGGATGAGTTTTTCTTATAATTTACACATTAAACGTTACTCTATATTTATTTTTCTCCTCTAAAGTTTTATCTGGTGTCCAATTATCTATTAATAGTCTAAGAAAATAAAAACACCATTTTAGGAGGTAGGATGAGAAAATATTGTCTCTTCAAAAATGTGTACCAATAAAATTAATTAACAACTTAAACTTACCTTAAAAAACTCATTATTCTTTTCTATTATTTCCTCAATTCTTTAAACTTTTTCTGATAATCCGGGAAATGCACATTCTATAAAACCCAATACGACATTTTTTGGCACGTGAATTACAAATAAAGTCGAAGTTCTATTTTGCAATCACTGCGTACGTGCTCGAAAATTTTGTAACATATTCTAAAGAGCGCGTACATGTCCTAGATGAAAAACATCTAATATTCAATATTTTATTCGGATATATGCACACAGCGGGCACGTTTTCGCCTCCGTTTACAAAAGTTTTTTTCCCTCACTGGAAGCAGCCAGAGAAATGTTTTGACTCACACGTCGATGATTGTGATTGGTTGAGTGTAAGAAGTAATTTATATAAATATTCATTTTTTTACGAGTGCAAATACATAGTTAGCGCCTTTTTCTGGATTTAAATTATTTATTAATGCACCAGAATCTTGCGTGTTAAAAGAATGCCTATGTTTCCTATGATTTTATACATATTATATTCATATTAAGGTTCATAAATAAGTCATCATTTTCACCTCCAGGTTGAGGGCACATTTTGTCGTGATTGCTGTTTTTTTAATCAATTATATAAGTCCATTGAAATACATGTTTCAATTTTTCCAATGTAGTAGATAAAAACACAGGAGGAGAAAGAAAATATAATCTCTCTATTATAATTTCCATCGAACAAAGTTGACGAAAAAAAATTAAGTGTAAATCAGTATATATATATATATATATATATATATATATATATATATATATATATATATATATGAATTCTGACGATGCTAGTTGGACATTTCCTCTCTTTGGGGATCTTCCTCTACGTGAATCAATATGTAAACTCATTCAGGACTCACAGTAATAAATTTCTTATATACTGCTCTGGCTACACATTGAGCACTCTATTCCGGTTTTTTAACCACTGGTTAATATATATATATATATATATATATATATATATATATATATATATATATATATATATATATATATATTTATTTATTAACTACGTAAAAGCTTTTAGTACACCGATATATATATATATATATATATATATATATATATATATATATATATTGTTTACTATGAGCAGAACACAAAATTTGACCCTTACAATTGTGAGATGAATTGCTATATTTTTTGGCGTAGGAAGGCATTGTATGCAACTTTCGGCCATTAAGTTTATTTAAGATATTTATTATAAATACACTTTTCTTTTTCTAAAACTTATCATAAAATGTCGACATTTAGATGATTGTCTGATTAGAGAAGATTAAGATAAGCTGTGGATTTTAATGAAAATCTAGCGAAGTTTACTTATTCTGTTCAATTCATTTAATCTTGAAGGAAACGTTTTGGTTTTATTTCATTATAGTTTGCTTGACTGAGTTTCATTTGTTTTTCCATTCGCTTAGCTTTAGTTCATACAAGAAAAGGCATTTCAAATGTCCAAAATGAACTTCAGTGAGGGAATAATTTTACTTGTACTGAAACTACGTAAATAGGAGCGATAGAAAAATTAAAGGAATGGATTCGTTTCGAGCTGAACTAATTAAAAGGACTCCCCACGAATGCATTTGAACAATCGAGAGCGTTGGATTCTTTATTATATTGTTTTGAAAGAAAAACACTTCTGGACTTAGCTTTTTTTCTGCAGACAAGACTTAGTCAAGAAAACACAATACCTCATACTCTTATGAACATTTTATATGGAGTAATGCCCTCCACGTGGATCTAACCAATGAGACAGGTTGGTTTCTCATTGATCCTTGTTCTATATCTCTCCAACATCTTTTTATTTTAAAAGCCAAAAGCGTGTATCATATTCGAAAGTTGTTAATCGAATTAATATAACTTCAAAATAAACGTATTTATGTATAAAGGTCGAGTCACATGTAGCTAAATTCTCTTAATATCTATACTTTGTTCTAGGAGAAATCCTTCCGGCTAAGCATATCATTAGCTGGCAGTTTCTAATCGCCTGTGAAATTAGCCCCGATTCCTCTTCCTGCACTGACACTTTTGAACATTTTTCTTCTGTCATAGTTGCGTTTCTTCCTTCAGATATCCTGTTGTTGCTTTTAGCGCCGTTGAATAGGTGATATTTCTAACAAACATAAAAACAAGGACTTCAAAAATAAAAAAAAAACACACACACACAATTCTTTGGCTTTAGTGTTTTCTTCCCCATCATTGTTTCTACGTTTAATTTTGTGCTTTCAATACCCGTTTCCAAATAACCTACTAATCTTATTTCATTCATAAACTGCTCAGAAGTATTAAAATGAATAGAACACGTATATATGAGACATACCCGAAGCAATATCATAAGAAAATTTTCACACCTATTGGTTATATTACATGGGATATATTTGAGGAGCGCATTATCGGTGTACATCTCTTCCTTTGACAAAGCCAAAGCGAAACTTAAACCTAACTCTTTGTGCTACGACTCATGTATCTCTCAAACCTCGAACCTGAATCGCAGATGTAATTATTAATATATGCTTATACAATAGTACCCCGCGATATGCTGGCCCTAGAATACGATTTATTCAGGTCACGATGTGGAATACGGTGTTTTCCCCGGTCACTGGTAAGGTATTTGTCCCAGATTACGGTTTTATTTCTATTTATATATTATTATGAACATGTACATGTGAATTATAGACTGCCCTGTATTTTGTTGCTAATATTAATGCTGAATTCCGGGGTTCTACCGTGCATATTTATATTCATATTTAAGTGTTTTATTTTAGTCGTTCGTTTTATTCACAGGGGAACAAGTCAATCGAAATAACTGGTTATAACTAGCCGCATAACATCTGCTACAATCACATTGATGAAAGGTAATATATAATTTGGTGTCTACAGAACATTATCACTCTAAAGACATTGACTGAACTAATCTGATTTATCTTTCTACTGTACAAAATGCACAACAGACGTTCAAGATTTTGTATCTCATTGTACATATTTTCTTTATCACTGAGTTTCTATTATTAAAACTGTTTCTATAAAACTATATTAGTTTTAGGAGCACCATATATGTGAGACATATTTCGTCAGGATTTTTTCTCTGGGGGCTACGATGTAATCACTTCTGAATTTAATTCGAATAAAAATGTGCCATAATAATTCTATATTGAGTAATTAGCTAGTGGATAACTCTAATATTTATCAGCAAATTCTCTATTCATCGTTTTCAACTCTAAATCTATGATCTCATTAACCTGTATATTCATGTGAATTTAAGCATCTATATAACGTAACACACTAGTAAACTTATATAAAAAGTTACATTTTATTAAATTGATTCCACATCATTAATTTAATTCGTTATGCGCCGTTTAAAGTCGATGGCTGGGTAAGTTAAACGCGAGACCTGATATCTTGTTCCGCATATTGGTTTTACGTTTTTTATATGAGAAAAAGATTCTAATATGCATATATATGTATATATATATATATATATATATATATATATATATAGAGAGAGAGAGAGAGAGATAGATAGATAGATAGATAGATATGCATATAAGTATACGTATTCTTCTCGCCACCTCCGATGGGAACGTTATAAAGTTGTCAACTAATACTCTAACCGGTAAACTGTTTAAAGGTGTGATCAATTACAGACATAACTAATAAAACCATATAAAACAGACATAACTAATAAAAAAATCATTATTTTTAGTAATTCTGGGCGAATTTTTATTTCAATTTTTAACAGTTTAATAAAATATAGTCTACTGACGGTTCGTGTTTGCAACTAGAAATTGTTGAGAAACTCTATTGCACAGATCTAAATACTGAGATCAAATCTTGCATCAAGATATGTGCATGTCTTACTGGGTTGAACTGCTTACATCTGCAACATTTGAAATAATAAAACAGACATAAAATCACATACCATATAAGGTAATTCATCTAATATTCCATCAACAATATTTTCTGAAAAATATTTTAACCTAGTAATATTAAAACAAATACCAAATTCCAGGCGATAAATATTTAATAATTTCCATAGTAATGGAAGAGTATTTATTTAAAATATCGACAATGTACAGAAGTTTTTATCATTTTGAGTCTAATTTATTATGTTAAAAAATTAAAAATACGTGTTAATTAAAAAATAATCTGTAACGACAAATTTGCAAAAACAGTAATTTAATGCTCTAAGAAAAGAAAATGACTAATATGAGAACAGGCTAACAATAAACACAATTTAAGATCATTGCACACACATGTGCATATTTAGTGCGTGTTTCTGTGTACCTGTAGACAGATACGTATAGAAATAGATGCATAATTACTAATATTTTAATGGGCAGTTACATTTCACTTTGAGAAAGAAAACTCAGCTGAATAGAAACCAAGCGAAACAATCTGATGATAAAATGCAACACAAAATTAACAAATAATTAATGGAAAAGCATCGATTTTACAAATATTTTTTATACCGAAATATTTATAATTATAAATTATGACAGTATCTTTAAGAATCGGTTTGGGACATCAACGTGAATAATTTATATTATCAGAAAACATATATTAATATCATATAATATCATGCATATAAAATTATAGGTCAGATATTTAAGTTAAAAACCAATTATTTATACGGATTCACAGGAACGAACGTTTTACGACATTCGGTTGCGCATGCTCGCATAAACATTTACCCAGAACAACGTAAACAAATAAAGACAAATCGCTTCTTTTTTTGTGAAATATTAACGTCATTATTACGAAATTATTATCTAACATGGGAAGAGTGGAGGTATTTTCAACTATTCTTTATCACAACTGTACTGTCGTTATTTTCTTACAACTAAACAACTTTAACCCGTTGGCAAGCATAAGAACAATTGTAGTAAAGCCAAGACGACTACTACTACTATTACTACTACTCCTATTATTACTACTACTACACCTACTCCTACTAGTGCTACTCTCTATCCGCCCCTTTTCCTTCCTTCATTCGTGCCTTCTTTTTTATTTTTTCTTTACATTTCTAGATACAAAATAGTTGTGTGAAAACGGTGATAAGTTGACGCATTAACTAATCTGTTTCAATATCATTTTTATTTTATTTTATTTATTGAGGTTTCATTTTTTGTTTCAGGTTTTATTAATTATCTTTGTTTTAGATTTTAAGTTTCTATAACTTGGTTGCAGGATTCCAATATGCGTTTTTCAGTCTCATATTTTTCATCGGTAGATTCCTGTGCGTTTTTGCTGCTAAATTACTTTCTTCGGCGTTGATTCTAAGGAAAATCATGTTTATTTTCGATTTTTGATCGATTATTCGGAAAAATAGGTACATTAACACGAATATGGAGTGTTTTCTTTTCATAGCTCAGTCATCCGTCCGTGATTTTTCCATTTAATATACTTTAATAGAAATGTTTATGTTATGTAAAAAAAAAAACACCTATATTCTTTACGTCACAAGTGTAACGCTCATACATGCATTCCATAGCAAATATAACATCCTGGCCCAACGGGTCACGGGTAGTATAATATATATATATATATATATATATATATACGGGTAGTCTAGTATATATATATATATATGTATATATATATATATATATATGGGTAGTCTAGTATATATATATATATATATATATATATATATATATATATATATATATATATATATATAATGAGTTAAGAAATTCCAACGATAGAAATATGTATATTTAAATAAGGGGGTAGTCACCAACAATGTGTATTTTTTAACATTATTTTATTATTCCGTGTCTTGGTTTTTCATTGAGAATTGTGTTTGCATCATTGTAATCATGTTTTTAAATCATTGAAATCGTTTTTACGCGTTTCAGACGTTCTGTGAAGCGTCCTCGTCAGAAATTATTTTCAAATGTGTTGGAGATGTAAAAATGGCATTTTTCTAGTTCATTTGAGGTGTTTCCAAGTGGTGGAGGCGTGAAAGTGTCTATTATTCATTGGAATGTTCAATTTTTACTGCTCTTTTATTGGGCTTGTCGAGGCCGCTGACCTGTAGTCACTCTCGTGTTGTGTTTCTCTCTGTCTCACTCTCTCTTTCTGCTCGTGTTTTTCCCTTTCTCTTTAGTGTAGGGTGTGTGGGTGGGTGTATGTGTTTTCTTTTATTGGTTTGATAGTATTATGAGATTGTTTGCTAGGAAAGTGACTGTGATACAAGGTCGTTACTAATGTGTATGTGTGAGGAGGCGGGCCGGCTCTTCTGAAATAAGGGTAGGGGTGCTTTCATTCTATTTTGATATTTATTTTTTGGATTCTTGGATTTTAGTATTGTGATTTTTCGTTTCAGTTTTTTCGGGTATTTTTATATTATGTTCGTTTAGATTGGGGGTGTATTTAAAATATGTATAGGGGATTTTTTAATGTTTCTATTTATTTGTCTCCCCATGTGGGTATGCCCAGACCCAGGATCAGTTCCTAGTGCGGGGAAGATTTTGTTCCCCAGAGGGGGAATAGGGGGTATAGGTATGGGAGGGGGGTGATAGAAGGGATGATAGTTGTCTGAGTCATGAAGGCCTTCTCTTCAACTGACGGATGAGAGAGCGAAGTGTTGGAACAGATATAATACTATGATTCTAGGTGTTTCCTAGTGTTGTTAGTTTCGAGGTTAAGTAGGGTTGGTATTGTTCAGTGTGGTGTATTAGAGATAGGGGTGTTAAGTCTGTGTGTGGTTGTATGCGCGCACGTGTGTGTTTTTATGTGTTGCTTGTGATTTATGTGTGGGGGTGTATATTTATATGTATATAGATGTGCATGCGAGTGTGCTTTGCATTTCATGTTTTTGTGTGTTGATATTAAGCTCTGTTCACTTCAGATTGGCATTATTTTGAAGACATTTTTAACCATGGAGGAGCAGTATATACCAAACAAATTCCGAGAAAAAGTCACACCAAAAGACACAGAGGAACAGAAGAAAATATAAAGAGCTCTAAACATATCAAAACTAAGCTGAAATCCTTATGCAGAGAGGAGGAGGAAAACTCCAAAAGAATTATCGAAAGGAAGATAACCTGGCTGAAGAATCTACCAGAAAAAGAAACAAACGCACAAGTACCGAACATGACCAGTCAAACCTACCAAAAACTGAAACATACCCGATTTCAACAGCTGGGGAGATTCCAAAACAAAGGTAAGAAACGAGACAAACACCACTCTCAAACATACCCACACAATAGGCCAAAACACACACAACGAAACGACCGGAACATATTCATACCATACACCCATGCTCACCAACTAACTAAACAAAAATTCCCATCTAGAACACCACACATCCACACAAGAACACAGACACAATACAAACACAAACACTACTACCAAAATGATCCTAAAAACAACATATCAACAACCGACAACCTACTACCACATGACAATACTAAAAGATACAACCTCCAACAACAATACGAAAATAGTTACTACCAACCACGTCACCCAACTCAGTCAAGAACCCTCTATCTCTTACCCCACCTCACCCACACAAACCACCAAAAAATCCCCCTACTAAACAATTCCCACAGAAACAACCAAATGGAACAAAACCACCCCTATAGATACCACCCAACAAAAAACAATCTTTAGAACACCCACCCCTAGTACCCCACAGTACAAAACCGACCCCAAAAATATCCCCTACAAACACACAACCAATCCGAATACCCCAGATACCATCATAACCCACACATACCTACAAAACGATACAACCCACGTCCCAACCGGATCAACGAAACTAACGACCCTCACAACCATTTTTTTTGGAATACCTCACAAAATGACAACACCAGTCCAGACAACAAAAAACCCAAAGTCATCAACCTATCTACAGAGACACTTACACAGGATGATATTGAAGTACTAAAACTAGGCCTCAAATTCGGCCCAACTTCCCAAAGTAAGATAGCAGAGTTAAAGAAAGACCTTGAAGAATTTGAACGCAAATTTAGACTCATAGATATACTTTATGACAGTGATAACACAACAGACGACTCTCTAGTGAACAACAAATCAACATACTTCCCCAACAAACATAACAACACAAATGAACTAAATACCTTCTTTGAAACACTCTGGAGTCTCAACCCCCGACAAAAAGAAACCCCCACCAGTAATCTAACACGAACACAAAATCAAGCACTTAAAAAATCCAACACTATAACAACTTAGTTATAAAGGAAGCAGCCAAAGCTAGTGCAGTGGTTATAATGAATAAGAACTTCTATAAAACAAATAATTTAGAATCACTAGAAAATGAAAATTATTACAAACTCATTAGCTCTTACATAGACGACACAACCATATCTAAAATAACAAAACTCTGCACAACATACAATAGTACATTAACTAAAAAAGAAAAAGACTTCCATACAAACTTCACAACACAAACAAACATCTTCTATGGGCTACCCAACATACACAAATCTAACCAGGTAAGACATGCCATCAACATACAAAAGTCGGAGTACATAAGCACCCCAAACCCCAACGAGCTCACATTCAGACCCATAGTAGCAGCACCATCATGCCCAACACGCAGACTTAGCAACCTAATAGATATACTATTACAGTCCTTCACCAATATAGTCAGAAGTTTTGTAAGAGATGACACACACTTCCTTAGCTCCCTACCACAAGCAGTAGACAATGGGACAATACTAGCCACATTCGATGTTAGCAGTCTATATAGCAATAGCCCACACAATCTAAGAAAAGAAGCTATCGCATATTGGATTGACAAACATACACAGACTTTACACCCCAGATTCAACAAACAATTCGTGATTGATAGCATCGAAATAATCTTCAATAACAACTCCTTCCAATTCAATAAAGACAAATACGTCAAAATACTAGGCACAGCAATGGGTACTAAAATGGCACCGACATATGCCACTCTTACACTCGCCTTCCTAGAAAGGATAGAGCAAAAGTACGGGCACACTATAAAAACACTCTTTATAAAATCTTGGAAAAGATGCCTAGACGACTGCTTTATCCTCTGGAGAACCTCATGGGGGGATATCAAAGAACTCCACACCTTGCTAAAAAATCTACACCCAAAAATAAACTTCACACTAGAACAAAGCCCCACAGAACTACCTTTCCTAGACATCCTAGTAACAATCAAAAACAACAACATAATCACAGACATCTACCACAAACCCACAGACACTCAACAATGCCTCCACTTCGAAAACCACCGTCCTAAAAACTGTCTAAAACCAATACCCTACTCCCTAGCACGTAGAGTCTGCAGCATAGTAACAGGCAGACACGTCCGTTCAACTAGGCTGAATGAACTACAAATAGCTCTGCGAAAAAGAGGATACTCACTTCCACTAATACAGAAAGGTATTGAACTGGCTGAAAAAATTCCAATCGACCAACTAAGAACACCAAAAGAACACAACACGGAACAAATTTAAGCCTACGTCTCTACACACAACACAAACAACCGAGAAATATTCACACAGATAACAACAAACCTTATCCTCCTCAATCAGAACAACAAACTAAACAACATACTTAAAACAAGAAAAATAATTAAAAGCAAACGCCAACCTAAAAACTTAAAACACACCATAACTTCCTCAAAACTCGTCTCACACACTACAAAACGGGTTACAAAATGCAACAAACCGCGATGTGGGGAATGTTATATAATAATAGAAGGTAACATATACACATTCAAAACCCCATCACAAACATTCAAAATAAAAAGGATCTAAATTGCACCTCCAGAAATGTAGAATATGCACTAAGATGCACAGCATGCAACAAATTCTACATAGGCGCCAGCAAAAATTTCAGCAATAGAGTGGCCTTACATAAGAGCACCATCAAAATTGAAAATAACAGACACCTCTATGTTTCAAAAAATGTGCACACATGAAATGGAAAAAGCTTCAAAATAATGCCAATCTTCCAAACATACAATTATTTTTATTTACCTACACAGGAAAAAATTTCATCACCAGATTCACTCCTGAAATGAACAGAGCATAATATCAACACACAAAAACATCATTAACGTTGTCTTGTCACAAGAAGAAACAATAAAAGATGAGACATCGGAATACCTTGATGACATATACGTGAACGAAGACATTGTGTCATCATAACGTGTAAGGTCCAAACTTGCTGCGTTTGGTTTGATTTGCAAGGACCCAGAACGTTATAGAATGGCGCCCGTGTTTTGGGCCTGAACGTTCGACAGAAGCGAGAGACTTTGAAATGGAGGCGCGAAACTTCAGTTCCCGAAGGAGCCGATGTCTTCACGGAGCGAACAGTATTTACCCTGTGTGAAAAAAATTTGGGCTACCTACCAGTGGGTGGAGGGACTCGTGTGGCAACAGGCATTATAAAAAGGAGGACAAGGACAGTCACTAAAGGCTGTCAGGATGAAACAGCGGAGAGTCTGTTGATTTGCATGATGGAGGAGAACATTGCAAGGGTAAAGCAGGATGACCCCGGCAAAGTAGGCATGTGTGTGCAGGGAGACAAACTGAATATTGGATGGGTGCTAGCTCTCTAGCAATTGGTAAGCTGTTGGAGAAGATTGGGGCTGCAATTGAGGACGCCTGCGACCAGCGAATGACGCTGCTCATAATAGCCTGGCAGAGCTAGATGCGGTGATAAAAGGTATCAATCTGGCACTCCAGTGGAAATTCAGGAAATTGCGCATACACACGGATTCGCTATGCGAGTACCACGGGCTACCAAACACACTGGCAGGCAAGACCAGATGCGCACTAAGGCAGCCAGCGAGATGCTGATCAGAGGGAGGTTGGAGACCGTAAAAAAACTGGTAACAGAATACAACCTGTCTGTGGATGCGGTACAGGTCACTTACAAATTGCAATCTTTCTGATAGGCTCAGTCGGGTGCCACAGAGGGTTTTTTTTACACAGGCATCACCACATTGTCAAGGCCAAGATCCCACTAAAGGATAGGGATTAAAGAATGCACAGTAGTAATTGGACAATATAGTAATAATCAGTAATGAAAATTCGGTAAATTTGATAATTTATATGGAACGGCTCATCCAGAACTTATTTACGTTAGACTTGAAGACAACCATATTGTAGTAAGCCGGAAAGCAGGAAAACGGAAGACAATTCGACAGGCATGCAGTTCTAAGAAACAAACTCTGTTCATGGAATCTACGATTAGGTTAAGGCACAGATAAAGAGTGGGGGAAATTATTGATAGTGTTTTCAGCTAGACGAGTGTTTCTTGTGAAAGTTTGGCGAGGGGGACCATAGACAGATGCTCAGTCGAACACTTTCCATGAAAATAACGGTACATCAGAGACAAACTCGCAACATCTCTTCTGTTAGATAGAGATTGCAGGGAAGAGAAAAAGACATATCCTACGAGGCTACGAGGTCTATTTTAACTCAATCAAGGCAAGACAAGTCCTTTCTAGCAGTTCCTGTCAAGATGTAGCAACAGTATTCCATCCCTGGAGTACCTGGCTCTTATATAAATAGAGAATTGCATCAGCAGTGAGATATCTACCGGAACGATTGAAAAATTCCACCATTTTTCCAGCGGCCTTGGCAACAGATTTGATGTACGTGTTCCATTTAAGATCAGGAGTAATGCTCAAGCCCAGACGCTTGTCAAAACTTGAGGCCACCTGAAGACGAGAGGCATTCATTTCCATTGATGCCAGATGTGTATTAGGATGTTGATGATGTAAAGAGAGAAGCTTGGTTTTAGATGCATTAAAAGTAAACAACCACTCCTTTCCCCATTGTACTACGTGATCAAGATCAGAGGAGAGAGAATCGGACAGAACTTGGTCGTTTACCGTCTTAGATGTACTACCATAAATGGTAGTGTCGTCAGCATAAATGTCTACAAATGATGTACGGATGTGATTTGGAAGATCATTAATGTAGATCAGGAAAAGTGTTGGGCCCAGGATGGACCCCTGAGGAACACCAGCATTAATGATGTGAGCTTCGGATTTTTGCAACTCGACTACCACTCTTATGGACAGATCAGAAAGAAATTATTTAATAATTGAGAACACATTTCCAGCTATACCATAGCTATAGATCTTGTGAAGTAAGCATTTATGCAATATCCTATCAATACCTTTGGTCTGTCAAGAGCAATTGCCCTAGAAAGGTTGCCTCCGTCGAAAGATTTGCTAATCCTATGAGATATAACTGTAAGCATATCTGATGTAGTTCTAACAGAACGGAAACCATATTGAGTGTCACTTAGAAGTTTTTTTTTTTTTTGTTGAGATGGTTGACTACTTCTGTATTTAACACCGATTCGAGCAAATTACTCATGACGCACAGGATACTTATTGGCCTGTACTGAGAGGGGGATAAGCGATCACCTGAATTCTTAAATACAGGGAATACTAATAAAATTTGCCACGGTGATGGACGCTATTCTCCTTAAGACGACGTTTAAACAGTTTTGTAAGTATGGGCGCTAGTTCAGGTTGAGGATTTCTGAGTACTATAATTGGAATATCATCAGGGCAAGAATGAAGATTTTTGATTAACTTGGCAACATCACGTACTAATATATGTATATCACATAGCGTGTATTCTGATACAGCAGGAAATATTGAGGGTTGGCGGCCTCGGTCGCAAAGTGTAGAATTAGCTGCAAAGTTCTTGGAAAAGAGTTTGGCTTTGTTTGATGATGACGCGATTACTCAGGTCCATTGATGAGAGTTGGCATAGAGCACACGCTTCTGTTCAGGATTCTGTTTGCTATTTGCCAAAACTGGTGGGAACCAAGCCGCTGCTCAGCTACTTTGGACTAAACGCATTGAGCATACAACTTTCTTGCATTCTTTATTACTTTCTTACAATGGTTGCTGGCAGTCCTGAAAGCGGCTTTAGTTTCCATACATCTATTACGTTGGAAGCAGTGGAAAAAGGTAATTTCTGTGCTCCATGGCAGCAGCACATTCTGGAAAGAACCATGGCTATCTGTTAGGTTTTTGCTGGAACTTGTTGGAGGGTATGAAACGGTCGATACAATTAACCATTCCGTCAGGTATGATACTATAGATGACACATCCTTTTCATATAAATGCACGGCAGCTATCCCAGTCAGCCTTAGTGTATCGAAATACTGTACAATCGAGAGATACGTCTGGGGACTTATTACATTTCATTTTTATCTTAATTGATACAACAGAGTGGTTGGAAGATCCAAGAGAAGACAGAACAGAAACAGAACATAGTTCAGGGCAAGTTGTGAGAAAAAGGTCTAGTAGACTCGCATAGTGGTTGTCATGTTGGGCACACGGGTGAGTTCATGGGCAATCTGATTGAGGTCATAAGCAACGGAGAAATCATGACAGAACCTCCCCTCATTATCGGTCTTGTTTGAGTGGGTCAACCATTCCACGTTGTGAACATAGAAGTTTCCACATACGTGAATGTTAGCTGAAGGATAAGCAGGTAGGAGTTGGTCAATTTTCTCAGATATGCTTTTAAAGATAGTAACGCCGCTGTTTCGGGGGCGATAGAGAGTAAATATAAATGCAGTAGTGTGAGATAAAGCAACCCGGAAGCACATATAGGGTAAGTTAGGATCTTCCCTGGAGATGTCCCTACCACATGGAAGCCATGTTTAATATAGCCACATATTCCATGCCCATGGCAATCTTGGGGGCCAGATTTAGAAGTTAAGTTAGAGTATCCTTTAATTGCGAACTCTTCATGGTAAATAGCCTGTCCAATGCCAGTTTCGCTTAAAAATAAAGGGTCCGGGTTAGTCTCCTGTAATTGGATTTCAACCTGTGGAAGGTTGGAAAGTAGACCCCTGATGTTGGCGAAGGAGACATGGTAGTAGGGGTTTATGTTGAAAGTTGCAGAACCGGGTTTAATCATGGTTTTTTTCTTTAAACTTGTCATGATTAAATTTTGGAATTTGTGGACTAGGTCGTCAGATTTACTTAGAGCAGAACAGAGAGGGGAAACTAAGAGAGGAAAAGAAACGAATATTTTTTGTAGCACATGATAAGGTAAAGCCGTAACAATTACCCACTAATATGGCATCGAGAGGCCCCACCAGAAGCTACTGCATTGTCCAGAATCCATTTATCAAATGGCAATACAGCAGCCCCAGTACTTTGCACCTGCTGATAGGATAGCCTCCATAGTGGTTAATTCAAGGTTCGGGTCCCTGACTATCAGGCGGATAACGTCAGCCCAGATAAAACGTTTACCTCCATCACTCTTACTAGTGACATGGCTACAAGGATAGACATAGAAACAGAACATTTCTGACATCTCTGCCAACTGTTCGCGCAAAATGCTGCCAACCGAGAAAACAGCTTTTTCTTCCCCCTTTGTCCGAAAAATCACTCATTAAAAAATAAGGAGTTAGAGGCAAATCAGGAGAAGCGAGAGCAACGTGAGCTGCCGATAAAGCATACACAATGCGTTTTCTACTGTACATTAAAAAATATTAAGTATTCTACTTAATAAAGTCCAACAGACGTGTTTAAGGGAAAGTATGGTAATAGATTCCCCTCTCACGAACTAAAAATGAGTACAATTACGTAATCTATTTTTGCAATCAACTTGGTAGATAAATAAACATTTATGGACAAGAAAAAAGCGAACATTTAATAAAACTGACACCATGAAGAAAAAAGTCGAGCAAGTACCATTATTATGTGCCGCCTCTATTCAGGTGGCGGAGGAAATCAGTAAAATACACTACCTAAGTGGCCACCCCGGAGTGAGACTGACATGTTATTTGGTGTAGTTATCCAATCCGTCGGTGTCCAAAAGCGCAGTGAAAGGGTAGTCAATGAATTCCAAACATGCCAGTCAATCGAACCCGCCTGTGAAGGTCGGCTAGACGCGACTTGGAGCCGATGGGTATGGACATAACCAACTACGGAAGCCAGCACGTCCTCACCTTGATCGATTGTTGACCGACAAGGTTCGCGATCTGGTGCCCGTTAATAAGACAGGATTACTCCCGTGTCATCTTTGTATTGGAGTCCATATTATATGAAAGAGAGCCGCCTGAAGAGGTTGTCACAGACAACGACACGTCCTTCTGCAGTTGAGAGAGTTCAGACGTTTCGTAGACAAGTGAGTGATCAAGCTCAAACATAGATGTGCACATGTGCCAAGGGGCAACAGCATACCAGACCGGTGCATTGAAGCCTGAAGAGGATCGCGGTAAGAATACAATGCACGATCGCAGAGGTGGCCTATAGATATAATGTAGCACCGAAGGATAGCATGACTGCTGCAAGCGCACCCACCGAAGCGATCTATTGCTCTCGAGTGCGCATCAAGGATATTGAAGCCTGTCTGCCACATCTGTAGAAACCTGAGGAACGTATGAGTTAGGGGCAACTGTCTAGGTGAAGCCTCTCAATAATCGATGCACCAACAACTTTCAAACGGGAGGAAACACTGGTATCTTCAATGAGCAACCGTCCTATTCAATGGTACCTAACGCCGTGTGAAGGATATCCGACAAAATACGAAGCAGTTGGCGAGTAGCAGTAATGGTAAATCATCCAACGATCACCTGAAGATCTGAATTATTCCCCGTGATGGTACAACTGCGAACCCCAACGCTGACACCGATAGTTCCAGCGCCCATTCTCAGAGATCCGATGAAGTTCAGTTTGATGGTATGACTGTACACCCTAACGCTGAGGTCAATGGTTCCGACGCCTCTTTAGAGAGCTCCAATAAAGTGATGTGGTCCAGGCAATCCTCCTTCGTAGGAGTGCCATGTCCATCATGCCACATGTGTGGTCTCGAGACCAGGGGGTGTAGAGTTGAACGTAATAATCAAAGAAGTAGCCGCTCGTGTGTGTGTGCATTGTGTGGTTATACAACTTACCTTCGGATGGTATCTGAGAGAGAAAGAGAGAGAGAGAGAGAGAGAGAGGGAGGGAGAGATTAAAGATGGCAGCATTGGATTTATAAGGTGTAATCTCGTGGAATATCACGAGATCTCATCTTCCACTGCACATGTATGCAAATAGGATCGAATCAGTTTTCTAATAAAATACCTGTTGGCAGAGGTGGTTGTGAGAGCACGTGCTGTAATTTTAGAGACAAAGTTGGCAGTGCCGAATTCTAGCTGAACTTCTGTTTATTGTATTTATTTTTTTCTTGTATACCATCCCATTTAACTGCATACCCAAATCTATAAAAAGTGTAATATATATTTCCAAAACAGGGTAAGAAAGAATGTTGGCGATAATTCGAAAGGTGTCTCTCTACTTTACCAGTGAAGTTAAAATTTTATCACACCATGGTTTTAATAGAGGCATTTAGAATCTGGTTGATAAAATTCATCAGAAAACTAATGTTGGATCAATTCGAAGTTTGCATGTATTTTAGATTATGCCCAACACCGTAAAATATTTCCTAATTAAAAAAAAAATCGTAACATGATCAAAAGGAAAATATGTTGATATGAGTTGTCCATACCCTTCAACAATTTGTTTAAAGGAATCGAATCTCCTGAGAAGCGGTAATTACTATGTCCTACTATGCAGATTGCAGAAGCAAGAATCAATAGTGTATGTAGTAATAAAATTAAATATGTTTTTTTTCAGATATTATCGTAACTTTTCTTATGAAGAATTTAATTTAAGCCATATTTACGAGATAGAGAAAAAAACTGTCCAAGTTATTGAATACACATACATATGACTTACGTAAAATAGTCTCATGTCTGCTAGAAGTGAAATATGGCCGACATGGCTTTAAAAAGTACACAATTTTTTTTATTGATGTGTGAATTGCCGATGTTCTCGTACAAAAGCCATTACAGTGCAGGGAGAAGAGTAGATTTATTGACAGGGTTAAGATCACGAGACCTGTAGTAATTACTAAATCTTACACTAGTGCTTCCAGAAGCAAAAAAACAAACCAAAAACAGTCATGTATGTAAGCATGCAAATTATTAATACTAGCATGGGTGGCCGGCGTTTCACGGGTGTGTGGAGGTGTGTCTTGAGCAACAAAAATCGTGGTAATAAGGAAGCATGCTCGAAACCGTACCGAGAAGGAGGAAAATAACGGGGGAAAAACGTGACGACTTTGCTATTACGACCACCGCCGAATTGGAAGTTACGCAGGTTTAATTAAGGCTAGACAATCGAAAAGAGAGGATGACTTTCGAAAATATTGGCGGAAAAAAGCGACCGCTCGCTGAAGAAAGTGCGCAGTTGAGGGTGAAGAAATTAATGTTGTTAGTCAATTTTTCGGTATTTGTCGTCTAAATGGTCGCGGTTCCAAACGATACTGATCGTGCAAAAATCTGTCGCCTCTATCGAAAGTTCTAGGCAGACATGCAAACATGCATACATACATTTATATGTTGGTAGCTAAAATTTTCGACCCAAACCGATTAAAAAGCTTGCTCTATCTCTGAATACACTGTCAAATTTCAAATGTTTAGACCAGAAATTGTCTTAATACTTTGCTAGACCTCAAAGGTCAAATTTTTAAAGTTGACCCCTAGTATGACTCCTTAAGATTTATTGTTTGGGCTCAAATCAAGTTATTAAGCAAGATCCATGTCCAAGGAACCTCTAACTAAAATTCCCATTGTTTATACCCAAAATTGGCAGACGCATTTGGTAGATTTCTCAAACGTCAAACCGTTGAACTTTGACTCCTTAATAGTCAAAGTTCTGACCGAACACGGATTATAAAGATCTTCCCTAACCTCAGTAACCTGTATATCAAATTTCGAGTCTGTGTACTAAGAATTGAAATTTATATTTGACTTTATAGATATATAGATTTTCAAAAATATAATAGCTTTGTATGTATATAATATTTTTATTCATACACAAACACACAAACACACACACAAACACACACACACGCACGCACACACACATATTTTATGCATTTCCACAAAATACAGTTTCAGTGAAATAAAACAATTAGTACTATACGAAGAGTACAATGGGTATTCTGGCTTTATTATAAGTTTCACTAACGGATTTATCATTTTAATTTAAGGTATTTGTCATTTCCTATCGTGATCCTGCTCCTGCTATTATATTCCAAAAACGTTTGTGAAAATTCATGAAATATATCTATTTTGTGCTCATTCCACTGAAACGCAGCCATATCATGGAATCAATTTTCTTTAGACTGAAAGATGCTCATCTATTTTTTTTTTTTAGTTTTTGTAAATTTGGAATATTTTTTAGAGTTTTATAAATAACTAGCGGGCCTACCCGGCTTTGCTCGGGATAGTATAAAAATAAGAAAATTGAATTTGGTTTAGTAATATATGTGTTATTCTTATGAGATAGGAATTTGTATGTTTATGTATCATTTGATATTTCGAAGAAATGAATATTTTACCTACATAAGACGGGTATTACAAGTATGAAATAATTGTATCTTACCTAGGGTAGGTAATTTACAGCATGTATATGAAAGGACGGGTAATATGCAACACATTTATCTCATCAAATCCCAAGCGATGCCAGGTATGTTACTAATATATATTCTCGCCTATTTCATTAAATCCTGGCCAACGCTGGGTGTTTTGCTAGTATATATCTCAATTAATCTCATTAAATCCTGGGTGACGCAAGGTATTCTGTGAGTAAATATTTCAATCAATCTTATTCAATCCAAGGCAACGCCAAGTATTCTGCTAGTATATATTTGCATCTATCTCATTACATCCCAGGCGACCGTGTATTCTGCTTTCATACATTTGCATGTATCTAATTGAATCCAGGGTGACTCTGGGTAATCTGTAAGTATATATGTGGACGTATCTCGTTAAATCCCATAATTCTTGGATTGTTACAAATTTCGACAATTTAACCCACATTATCGCTCACCTGTCTAAAATAATAACTTTGAGACATTGTCTTGGCTGGTTTTTCATTACAAGCACATCATCCAAATAACTCACATCTCACCATTTTTATAATTGTTGTATATGTAACTATTTTCAACAACCAGGTCACATGATTTCACTTACATTATCGCCGCCACTCTTACTAAAAACAAACTTTGATACATAGGCTATGGTATGTTACTAATTTCGACTACCACTTTTCATGAGTAAATCCAGATTATCGCCCCCATCTATCAGTAAAATAATAACTTTTAGACATGGTATGGCTGGTTATTTCATTACAAACCCACCAAAGAAGTAAGTTACATTATATCATTCCTCATAATTCTTGGATATGTTACTAATTTTGACACTCATTTTTAATGAAGTAACCAAAAAAATCGCAACACCTTACTAAAATAATAACTTCCATACATTGTCTTGTCTGTCTACTTCATTACGAATACACCAGTCAAATAACTCACATTTCATCATTTTTCATAATTTTGGGATATGTTGCTAATTTCAAACGTCGTTTTTTCTGAGTTCAATCCCTCTCCTCTTACTAAAATAATACATTTGAGAATTTTTGGGCTGTTTATTTCATAAGAAACACATCAATAAAATACCTCACATTTCATCATTTTTTATAATTCTTGGATATGTTATAAATTTCGACAATCAAATTTAATGGGGGCGCACATCTAATCGCCCAGTTATTACTAAAATCATAAATTTGCTACATTGACTGGGCTGTTTATTGCATTATAAACACACACATCAACTAACTAAAGCTTTATTTTTCATAATTCTTGGATAGGTTACTAATTTCGACAATAATTTTTCATGAGTTAATCCAAATAATCGCCACTTCTAGCCTGTCTATTTCATTACGAACACACCAATCAAATAACTCACATTTAATCATTTTTCATAATTCTTGGATATGTTACTAATTTCGACAATCATTGTTTATGATTTAACCCACATAATCGACCCCCCTTACTAAAATACTAACTTTGATACAGTATCTGGTATGTTTATTTTACTATAAAAACTCCAATCAAATAACTTACATTTAACAACATTTCATAATTCTTGGATATGCTACTAATTTCGACAATCGTTTTTCATAATTTAATTCACATAATCCCGTCCCCTTTTGCTAAAATAATAACTTTGATACATTGTCTCTGGTTATTTCATGATAAACTCACCAATCAAATAACTCACATTTTACATTTTTCATAATTCTATGATATGTTACTAATTTCGACAATAATTTTCCATGATTTAACACATATAATCGCCCCTCCCTTACTTAAATAACAACCAGGCGACATTGTCAAGGGTGTCTATTTCATTACAAACATACACATCAAATAAGTAACATTTCATCATTTTTCATAATTCTTGGATATGTTACTCATTTCGACAATCGTGTTTCATGAGTTTACCCACATAATTCCCTTCCTCTTACAAAAATAATACATTTAAGACATCGTCCGTGCTGGTAATTTCATTACAAACACACCAATCACATAACTCACATTTCATCCTTTCTCACTTTTCTTGGATCTGTTACCAATTTCTACACTCATTTTTAATGATGTAACCCACAAAATCGACCCCCTCTTACTAAAATATTAACTTTAAGACAACGACTGTATATTATTCTAAAGGTATTCGACAGGAAGCTACATCCAAGGGGGTCTCTCGCAAATTTTATCAATGATTGTATATTATTCTAATGGAATCTGACAGTGAAGCTACATCGAAGGGAGGCCACTTGCATATTATAAGAATGATTGTATATTAATCTAATGGTATTGGAGAATGAAGCTACATCCAAGGGAGGTCACTTGCATATAATGACAATGAATGTATATTCATATAATGGACATCTATAATGAAAAAACATCCAAGGGAGATCAATTGCATATTACACCAATTATGGTGTATTAGTCTCATGTTATACAACAATGATGCTACATCCAAGGGAGGGCACCTGCATATTATGACATTGATTGTATATACGTCTAATGGAATTCGCCAATGACGCTACATCCAAAGGGGGCCACTCGCATATTGTAACAACGATTGTCTATTAATCTAATGGAATTCGACAATAAAGCTACATCCAAGGGAGGTCACCACATATTATAACAATTATTGCATATTAATCTAATGGAATTCGACAATTTGGCTGCACTCAAGGGAGGTCACTTGCATAGTATAACGATAATTGTCTATTAATCTAATGGAATCCAACAATGAAGCTACATCAAAGGGAGGTCACCACATATTATAACAATGACTGTGTATTAATCTAATGTAATTGGGCAATGTAGCTACACCAAGGGAGGTCACTTCCATAGTATAACAATGATTGTCTATTAATCTAATGTAATCCGCCAATTAAGCTACACCGAAGGGAGGTCACTTGCATATAATAACAATGATTGTATATTAATATAATGATATTATAAATGAAGCTACATCCAAGGGAGGTAACTTGCATATAATAACAATGGATGTATATTAATCTAATGGAATTCGACAATGAAGCTACATCCAAGGTAGATCACTTGCATATTATAACAATTATTGTATATTAATCTAAATGAATTCGACAATGAAGCTACACCCAAGGGAGGTCACTTGCATATTATAATAATGATTGTATATTAATCTAATATAATTCGACAATGAAGCTTCATCCAAGAGAGGTCACTTGCATATTATAACAATGATTGTATATATATCTAATGGAATCTGACAATGAAGCTACATCCAAGGGAGGTCACTGGCATATTATAACATACAAGGTGTTCCAAAAGTCTTGGGCACATTAAGCAGATATGAGGACTTGAAATGTGCCCAAGACTTTTGGAACACCCTGTATATACTGCGCAAGCACCTTCTATTTTTTTCAAATCGGACATATACTGCACAAGCACCTCCAAAATTCTCAAATCGGACCTATAATGCACAAGAACCTTCAAAATTTTCACATCAGGCCTATACTGGACAAGCACCTTCTAAATTTTTCAAATTGGACAAATACTGCACAAGCACCTTAAAAATTGTCAAGTCTGACCTATAATGCACAAGCACCATCAAAGGTTTTCAAATCGGACCTATACTGCACAAGCACCTTCAAAATTGTCGAATTGGAACTATACTTCCCCTATGTCATACACTCCCAGGCGACGCTTAGTATTCTGCTAGTACACATTCACCTATGTCATACAATCCTGGGAAACGCGGGCCGTCCTGCTAGCGTATATACACCTACTTTATCCAATCCTGGGCTATGCCGGGTATTTTGCTAGTACATATATCCACCTATGTAATCTATCCCGGGCGACACTGGGCATTAGGCTGGTACATATATTCACCAATTTTTTCCAATCCCAGGCGTCGCCGAGTGTTCGTCTAGGAAAAATTACATGACTTTTATCCAATGCCAGGCCATGCCTGGTAATCAGCTAGTATATATGTTCTGCTAGTGCTATGTCAAACAATTGAGGGCGACGCTGGGTATTTTGCTCGTACATACACACCAATTTTATCCAATGCGCATGTTTTTTTTTTACTTGGTCTTTTACTTTGGACATACACACATACATACATTTTCGCTTTTATATATATAGATTTTTCATAGAGTTTATGGATTAAATCCTCGGCGATTATTTTAGTTCATTATTGTATGTGTATGTAATAGTGCGGTTAGCTAATCAATTGTAAGTTTAGGGAATAAAAGTAGGGTTCAGAGGTAAATGATCGTCTGTAAGACGATGGCTTTAACCAAAGTATGGCAACTGATGAAAGTGCGACTGGAAAAGCGGTTTGTATGTCCTAATTTTTGTGGACGTCTGTAAATAAGCGTATTCAACTTAATTAGAATGTCTTCAAGCCACACCTGTCAATTTGAATTTGTACGGACAATATTTAATAATAATTTGGTGGATAGTGATATAGAGTCTTATTGCCAAGATGAGCTACACAGGGAGGTAGTAAAATAAAGAGAATGCATTGACATCAGTAAAGGCGCCCTCGTTCGTAAGTGTTTCTAATTAGTTATCATTAACGAGCGATGTCAGTTTACGCGGTTTGTTCTAACAACCCCACCCTTATAATGTCGTGTCGACAAAAGCAAACGTAATGATGTAAATTATTACTAATGAGATACCAAACAAGACATGAATGAAAACGTGCACTAATTCACTACCAATGGGGCAATGTTTCGCATCACATGATCTCGAGAAAATATAATCCAATTCTTTAGCCAATAATTCTTACAGCTGATTTATATTATTCTAGTTACTCGAGCTACTATATACGTCGTTAATGATATGCTCAATACACTTATCACAGTAAGATTTTTTTTCAACTTGGGGTGCATTTTCCAGAAGTTGGAAATATATACATGTTTTGTATTCCAGTCACCAACTATGTTATGCACACATACTTTATATTTTATTATTTGTCAGTATCGCCTGTACTAACGGAAAAAATATTCACTCATGTACACTGCTTGTGATTCATACAGTTCTTGTATAAATTCGGACAACTTTAAACTTGAACTTATTTAGATGTATAGTATTACTAGTCATTACTATATATTCATATATAAGAAACATAAGATTTTTACACTCTAATAAAACTAAAAATGTGAGAGAAGAAAATATGCATTTTTTAAAACCAAAACACCTGGTCCTTAAGAAACAATGATGGAAATTGCATTAAAAATGTTGGGCCCGAGGATTGCGTCTTCCTATACAAATGGTTCTTAGAAATCTGGGGTTCAGATTGCTCATTGGCTGTTTTAATGCCCTTAATTGAGTTTTACTCTTGAGATTCCCCCCACAAAAAAACAAAATGACAAACGGATAAATGTGGCGACATAGGCGTTAAGGCAATACTACCGAACCTTGAGATCACGCGATTATCGGACAATTATCGAAGAGCCTACCATGTTTGTCGTGTATTGCGTTATATGACTTTATTCTGTTGTAACAAGTAATCGAGGGTTTTTAAATGGCGAAATATTTACTTTCTTAAGGTCAAAATCTCACAGTCTTTACACTTGATTATGTTTCGCCATACGCGCTTTAAAATCTGCGTGTTTTGAGGTAACCGTATATATATATATTATATATATATATATATATATATATATATATATATATATATATATATATATACTAGCAAAAGTACCCGTCGGTGACTGGGTTCACAAACAGCATACAGAAAAAAAAGGAATCTGATTTATGATAGTATGATAGGTTATGAAAAGGAAGGGTTGTAAAGAGATAGCTTCGAATTTGGGATTATCAAAACCAAAGAAAAATATGATGAAAGTAAAAATAAAATAGATAAACCCCATAATTTCGAACTTGGGATAATCAAAACCAAAGAAAAATATGATGAAACTAAAAATAAAATAGATAAACCCCATAATTTATTATATCATACCTGTTCACACTGAAACATTATCACAATATTCTTTGGATCTATATTTAAAAAAAAAAAAACCTGTAAAACTTTGTGACATATTTCCATTCAATGGAGGTCAGGTGCGAACGAACCTCCCATAATTTTATTATACCATATTTCTTCAAACTGAAACATAATTATCAAAGTATACTTACGCAGATAGATATGAAAAGTCTTTATTAAAGTGTGTGCCTATTTCGATCTTATGGAGGCCACGTGCGAACGCAGACCCCACAATTTTATTATACCATCCATATTTAAGTTAAAACATACTTATCAAAGTATGTACATCTATATCAAAAACACTTGTAAACGTTTCTTTTTTACTTTTAAGTTTCTTTCCATACTGTGTGGAGCAGGCGCGAGCGCAGACCCCACAATTTTAATGAACCACCGTTCTGCAAGAACAAACATACCCAGTCCTGTCTCGATTGATCTTCTATCATTATATGGGATCAGTTTTTTTTTTAAATAGTCAACTATATAGGAGCCAATTCGTGACCAGTCACACACACAGACATTCAGCTTTATATTATAAATATACTTTTTCTATCCTTGCATAGTGTAATCCTCTTTTCTATTAGTACACTATTGACCAGCCAGCGTATGCAAGTAACAAGTCTTTAAATATTTTACTTTTTTAGGTAATTTTTTTATCTTTATATAGTTGTATTCTCTTTTTTATTCTTAAACTTTTTTAGAGGTCAGGTAATGTAGGTGCTACGTCTATGATAAGTTGAATCTGCAAGATCAAACATACCTATTCCTGTCTCGATATATATTCTATCATTATATGGGATCATTTTTTTTTTAAATAATCAACTATATAGGAGCCAATTCGTGACGAGACACACACAGATATTCAGCTTTATATTATATATATACATATATATATATATATATATCTGTATGTATATATATATGCATATATATATATATATATATTTATATATATAATAGTTAACATGCGGCAAAATAGATTCTTTTACTCTGATTATCAAATTAACTTTAGATATTATAATTTACTTATATTAATATATATATATATGTATTAATATTTATATTTTTATATATAAGTATAAATAGTAACCGTATGGTTTTACATTTTGTTATTGGGAAGTGGTATATTCTAATAGATAATTTTTAGCAGCTGTTCTGTTTTTAAATAACCGAAACAGTTGCATGGGAGGCAGCTGAAAATCACCTATTCCTATAACGGATATTTTAATTAAGGTTTTCTTTTTTCTATCCTTGCATAGTGTAATTCTCTTTTCTATTAGTACACTGTTGACCAGCCAGCGTATGCAAGTAACAAGTCTTTAAATATTTTACTATTTTAGTTTTTTTTTTTTAATCTTAATATAGTTGTATTCTCTTTTTTATTCTTAAACTTTTTTAGAAGTCAGGTAATGTAGGTGCTAAGTCTATGATAAGTTGAATTTTGTGTTTATTCCGGGAATTAAAACTACATTCTTCATTTTCATTTTTACATTTTTTTAACTCAAAGCTTTTTTTTATATTAAACACACACATACACACACACACACGCATATATATATATACATTTACATATAACATAAATAAACACAAATATATTAACATTTATACACACACAGACAAACAGACATGTATACCTATCTTTATATATGTATGTATATATATATATATATATATATATATATATATATATATATATATATATATATGTATGTATGTATGTATTAATGCATGTGTTAATGTATTGATTTAATTTTAATATACTATTAGTAATTATTGCTTCAATGGTGAATTAAATTGTATACCATGTCTACATAAAAAGATATGTATCGCCCAAACTGTACGTTGCTCTTTTTAGAAATCTGGCGCTACATCATTTTTGACCGTTATTAGTGTTCCCTTCATCCAACAATTAGTCACTTTGTTTGTTCTGGCTCTATGGAGTCAGTAAAACTTTCAATATATCGATGGATTACGGCCTTAAATTAAGATCCGGAATATCTCAATTTCGATATACTGTTTTCTTTAAAAATTTCACCCTTTTTAAATGATTTTGGACACCAGACATACTCCCTAATCACAGTAAATGGTATCATATAGGTAACATAGTTCCTAAATGTCAACATCTACATGTTTCGTATAAAATAAACAGATCTCAATATTAGTCGGAGTGTTTTCTTGCTTGATTTAGATATTAAGCACAAGATGTTATGTATTTTAAACTTGCATACGGTGTTGTTTTATTTAAATCCATCCATATCCTCCTTATATGTATTCATGCGTGAACAGATTGTTGTGGCTTTATGTTGGCCGCTACTGATGATCAGTTGCTTTGCAGTGCGAGTTGGTTTCAATAGGGATTGCTTTGTATACAAATTTCCTGAATCGTCTATTTATTTTTATCTCGATATCATTTAGAATGATGCTCTAGTGATTAATTTCTTGTTGTTCACCAATGTCGTATCAATCTTGTAACATGCGATCAATCTTGGTAGTGGCATTTGTAATTGTATTATTTAACATTACACATTCTCTTTAACAATTTTACTTTACATAAGTTTACATATTCTATCAGCGCTGAATAGTTATCTTAGAATATCTGATTAACATATGTCCGGGATATGCATCTACTAAATACAATTAAGAATTTTTTCTTATATTTGCAAGGAGAGATGATTTTTGTTTCATGTATTCTGAAATGATAATATCATTAGCTGTCTAAATAATATCCTTTGCGACATATATTAAATCGCAATGTTTAAACATCCCAGATGACAAACCAACAAAAAATATAAAGGTGTTACTGTCACACTTCAATAAAATGTGTGAACTATTAAAATACCTTCTTTTCTTGTCTAATTTATTTGAGTTTTTCATATATATATATATATATATATATATATATATATATATATATATATATATGTGTGTGTGTGTGTGTGTGTGTGTATATATGTATATATATATATATATATATATATATATATATATATATATATAAATATACTATTTACTAAATCGATAAGATTATGCTATCAGACAAGTTCGTTGTATCTTCAACATACGTCGAGGTTTTGCGGACAAGGATACTGCATGTTTATTTATTCTTTGACTATATAATATTTTATTTGAAAAAGTAGTACTACCTTTGCTGACGTTATCGTGTGTTGTTCGGTGTTAGAATGTGCTATTGAACAACGAAGAGCCATTAATGATAAAACCTTCTAATAAGATTTAAGCTAGGCATATACTTTTACACAAGTATAACAGGGAAATGAGTCCATAAACCTTTATATTCAGGCATCAAATCTTCTTGCAGCTGAACTCTCTCATGGAATCTTACTGCTGTTTTTACAGCGATAGATCTTTCTGCAATGCATTTCTATGTGGCTTTCTATCTTTTGTGGTATGTTCCACACTGCCTGGAAATAATACTTAATAACTCCAAGTGGCTGTACAATGTGCTAGAGTTTCAAAAGGTTCAACTTCACATGGACCTTCCCTTGCTGTTATTACTAATACTAAAATGTGTTTAGTGATTTTACTGATGCTGCCGCTGCTAGTACTATTATTACAACGTGTTCACTAATTCTGCTGATATGCGTATGATGTGTACTACCAGTCTTACTTATGCGGTAGCGCCATTTTATTAAACTGAAAACTGTTATATTAGCCCGTGGTAAAAATGGTGATGATTTTCCTCCCATTACTAAAATTGAACAGTTAAAGGTTAAACTCCCAACTAAGAGTATAGATAAAGGCAGATCTTATTGTTTGGCCAATGCTCGTATTGTTTCAACAATGAACTTGTCTACTTTGAAACTAGATTTCGTAAGCCACATGGTGTAATCCGACATTTTCAATGACTTTATTTGAGTATTATATTAAGAAAATTCTTCCGACAACCACGGGTATAAAAACATTTACTACACAATAGTATTTAATTCTTGACAAATATTATACTCGCAGTACACTTTTTTAATGTGTCCGGTGTATTATTATTTCTTTTGAAAATCTCGTTATATTCTAAGTATATGCGCAAAGTAAAAGTAAAATCGATTGTCCTCTCGTTAAATATTCTGAAATTTTAACCCCCTTAATTGCAAAACTGTTACAGCTACGTACCGGAATTACAGTGCTGGGGATATTTAATTCGTTGAAAACATTCTAAAACTGTTTGAAGATGATATGATGGGTCACTAAGATTGTTGAGACTTTTTCCCCTACGAATAGTAACCGATGCATTTTCTTACTGTTAAGGTTTTAGTGCTTACTTTCTTACCAACTATCGCAAATCGTGTAAAGCAAATAGGCTAGTCTCAGATCTTTAACATAATTTATTATCTAACCTATACTACCAAATTAAAAGTTGTACCGAAGATCACTTGTTAGTCGCCTTTCAATCTAAATATCTTTTTAATCAATTTTGTAACCCGGCAAATACTCCAAGGAGTGTGCGCCGAGTGCACGTAAGCGCAGTTCTATCTGGTTTCGATTTCGGAACACTCAAGAGAGTTCCGCTGCTTAGCATTGCTCGTGAAAGTGTTTGATTAGACGACAGGCGTTGATGCGCCATTCTGATTATTTCCTTTCCACAAGAAGTTCGCAAAGTAGAAAAAGAAAACAACGACCAAAAACAAAGGATTCAAAGTCTTCAAGGATATAATGTAGCACGCACCTCACAATGTTTTTTTAGACCTGGAGGTCACAGTCTGTTCCCGGCACTGGAATAGATGCACTTCCGATCAGTGTCTCCTGAAAGAGAATAAATCATGTAGTCTGTTATGCATAATAGCTAGGATATTATTCCCGTAAAAATAAATACAAATTCCAATCGTCAGTTCCTTGTTTTTACAACAAGTATAGTATCGAATAAAACTTCTAAACTACACTATGTTTTATTATACTATGGGATAAACTCCCTATTACATTTTATCAACAACACAATTATTTACAGTTAAATGTAACAGGTAGTTTCCAATAAAGAAATATCTATATAAGACGAACGGTTTATCTCTCTCGTTTGTCTAAATGTTCTCATTGGCCTAGTTAGAGGAGGTGGTCTGGCAGGCTAGAGGAACATTATTTATGTAGCTGATGTGTTGTTGTAAAACTAGCAAAATTTGCTCGTTCCGGTGTTTTGGTATCGGGTAACGTGGTGGGTCTGGAAAATTGGTAGTGTTTCTCCACGAATCAATAATCCTTACGTAAAAATCTGTTCACTATCGATTGGTCACTGGCAACATTAATAAATTAAGAACTTTTACAAAGACAAGTTTTTCACGACGAGCCAGTTTCGGTCCTCCCAATTTCAGTGAACACAATACAACAAACCAATACGATTCATCGCCAAATAATTGTTTCGTTAAGGAAGTATTATATTATCGTTTTGTTTTTGTTTTACGGAGGAGTCACCATTTATCAAGGTTCAGAGGCCACTTGAGGATAAGGGTTAATATGTGTGCAGTGATCAATGGGACAGTGACGTAGTAATTGTTAGTAGTGGAAATTTGGTAAATTGGATTATTTAAGGGGAACGGCTCATCAAAAACTTGTTTACCTTGGACTTATAGACGACCATATTATAGTCAGCCGGAAAGCAGGAAAATAGAAGACACATCCACAGATGTACAGTTCTAAAAAAGTGTTGCTCATAGAATCTACGTTTAGGTTTAGGCACGTATAAGGAGTTGGGAAAATTATTGATAGTGGTTTCAGCTAGAAGATTGTTTTTTTTATGAAAGTTCGGCGAGCGGGGGCGGAGATTGAAACTCACCGAGCACTTGCAATGAAAATATCGATAAAGTAGAGACAGGCTCGCAACGATTCTTCTGTGAGAACGAGGTTTCAGAAAAGAGACAAGAGCATCTCCTACTAGGCTATTAAGTCTATTTTAACTCCGTCAAGCAGGATAAGCTCTTGCTAGCTGCTCTTGCCCAGGTGTGACAGCAGTACTGTATACTTGTACGTACCTGGCTCTTATATCGATCGTGAACTGCAGTTAAATATCTACTCGATCGATAGAAGGACTCACCCATATTTCCAACGACCTTGGCAACAAATTTGATGTACGTATTGCATTTCAGATCAGGAGTAATGGTCAAGCCCAAGAGCCTGTAAACACATGGAACCTCTCATAGACGAGATCCATTAATTTCAATTAATGCCAGATGGGGATTAGAAGGTTGATGATGTAAAGACAAACGCTTGGTTTCAGATGCATTAAAAGAAACCAGCCACTTTTTTCCCATTGTACCAAATGCTCAAGATCAGAAGTTTACGGTATTTGATGTATTGATAGATGTAGTGCCCTCAGCATAAATATATACGAATGATCTAAGGATATGATTTGGGAGATTATTGATGTAGATTAGGAAGAGAGTTGGACCTAGGATGGAACCCTGAGGGACTTCAGCATTAATACTGTGCGTGTCTGATTTCTGCCCATCAACCACTACTCTTATGAAACCACCAGGGAGAAAGAATTTAATAATTGAGGAGACATTACCACCTATACCTTAACTGGAGGTCATGTGTAGTAGACATTTATGCAATACTCTATCCAAGGCGTTTGATATGTCAAGAGCAACTGACCTCACAAAGAAAGCTCTGTCAGGAGATTCGCTAATCCTATAATATATAATCGTAAGCACAGCTGCTGTATATCTAGCAAAACGGAATTCCATATTGTATGTATCTAAGAAGTTTATTTTTGCCGAGGTGGTTGACGACTCTTTTATTTAAAACAGATTTCAGCAACTTACTCATGGCACATAGGAGACTTATAGGTCGATACTGAGGAGATGACTGAACACCTGATTTCTGAAATATTTGACAATTTTGAGGAGGTTTTCCAGTGTGTTGGGAAACAATTCCTCTTAAGACAACACTTAAACAGCTTTATAAGTATGGGAGCTTGTTCGACTTAAAGCTTTTTTTTTGCACTATAATAGGAATGCCGTCTGGCCCAGTTGCTTTACTGGAATCAAGGTTTTTGATCAGCTTGGCAACATCACGCATAGATATTTGTATCAGGGAGTCTTTTCTAATACGGTAGGAAATAATAGGAGATGGTGGCCTTGTTCGCATAGTGTACAATTAGTTGAAAAGTTATTGGCAAATAGTTTTGCTTTATCTGATGCTGTCGAGATTAACTCAGCTCCATTGATGATAGTTGGAGTAGAGCAAAGGCTTTTGTTCAGTATCCTGTTCACTATTTGCCAAAACTGATTGGAACCAAGCCGCTGCTAAGCTACTTCGACTTGACAGGCTGAGCATACTACTCTCTTGCGTTCTTTATTACTCGTTTAAAGTGGTTGCTGGCCGTCCTGAAAGCGGATTTAGTCTTAGTACATCTATTATGTCGGAAGTAATGGAAAAAGGGATTTCTCTGCGCAATGGCAGAATCACATTCTGGCGAGAACCACTGCTGATTGTTAGGTTTTTTGCAGTAAAAGTTTTTGAGAGAATGAAACGATTTATACTAATAATTAACCATTCGTAAGGTCTGATATCATAGAGAGCACATATTTTTTAAACATGGGGCGCAGAGGAAGATCTGATATACATGTACGGAAGCTATCCCAGTTAGCCATACTCTATCGCTATACTGTATGATGTAGAGATACATCTAAGGACTTATTACATTTCGTTTTTATATTAAGTGATACAACCAAATGGTGGGAGGATACTAGTGGAGACAGAACGGAAGACGAACATGGCTCAGTGCAAGTTGTGAGAAACACGTCTAGGAGATTTGCCTACTGGCCATGAGTGTCGGGTACGCGGGTGAGTTCGTGAAAAATCTGGGCGAGGCCATAAGCAATGGATAAATCATGACAGAACATCCCCTCATCATATGTCTTGTTTGAGTTGATTAACCATCCCAAATTGATCACATCGAAGTGTCCACGGATGTAAATATTAGCTGAAGCATGAGCAGACAGTGTGTGGTCAATTCTCTAATATATGCTTTTTAAGATAGTACTCTGTTGTTGTGGGAGCGAAAGAGAACAGATATAAACGCAGTTCTATGAGCTTGTGCAACCTGGAAACGCATATATGGGAAATAAGGACTTTCTGTGGATGTGTTTCTACCACATCCAAATCCATGTTTAATATAGGCACATATTTGGAAGTTAAGTTTGACTATCTTTTTACTACGAACTCATATAGGGAAATAATCGGTTCAATGCCAGTTGTGCTTAGGAATAATAGGTCTAGTTTAGTCTCCTATAGCTAGGTTTCAACCCCTGGAAGGTTGGAACCTAGAACCCTGATGTTGGGGCACGAGACCTGGTAGAGAGGGTTTACCTTGGATATTAGAGATCAGGGTTAGATCATGTATTTTCTGATTTAATGATGGTGATTTCAGATTTGTGGAATAGGTCTACAAACTTGCTTACAGCAGTGCAGAGAGGGTAAGTAAGAGAGAAATAGAAATGCAGAAATAATTATTTTTGTAGCACATGAAAACTAAAGTCGTAACAATTACCCACTAATATGGCATCATAGTTTCCAACTCAGCTCAGTTTAATTTTAGATTTTCCTTGCTTTGATTTAGTCTTCAACCTGCAAGGACGCCTGTAATTGCCCCGTGTTCTTCAATATCAATCGTTCTAATGAATGTGTTTTCTTTTACCATTACTGTCATATTCACTATATCAAGAGGTGTTGTTAGAATTTAAACAGAACCCATGATTATCACAAATTTCAAAGTTTTATGGATCATTTTATCTCCAATAACAAATAATATGGGATATTAATATTAGCGCTAAAATGAATTTTATGGAACACTATTTTATTATTTCTTGGAATCGCAACTGTTGCACATTAACGCTCTAAAGAGCTTATACTTGGCATTGGATTTCTATTACGTACTACCACTAATGCAATTTCCCACGAGCGCATATTTAATTTTTTATATGCGTTCTTTCACGGGATCTGCATTACCTGTTTGGTTTTGAGCATGGTGTACTCTTATTGAAGCAGTTCGGCTGCAGATGCATGTATGACCTATCGTTGTGGAAGTGCCTTTCTTCAAAGCCAAACCTACACATGAGAGAAGTTAACGCTGTGATGATTGAGGAGATTCAGCTTCACTGAGACATTTGACACGTTTTAAACGCTCGAATCACCTGTAAAATTTTGCTGAAAACATTTTACCTAGTAATTTCTCTACAAATCTGATCTCTTAACTTAGTGTAAATTCTACAGAACGTGATATGGTGAATCAGAATGGTGAAATACATGATTTTCAAAGATCCGAAACGTAGTACTGCTCTTCCAATGGTCAGCTCCTTGTCCGTTTCTAACGATGACGAACACACTGTGTTTGTGTGTTATAAAATGTCACAGTAGTTATAGTTGTTTTAAATATTGCATTTTTACCTCAAACAAGGCACAGTGGGACTATAACGTAGAGGGCTACAATATGTGGCAAAATTGAAAGGATTATATATAGGGAGTTAGGCAGCATGATATTTTTTACATTACATTTGAACTTCTGCATGTCTATATAGACGGAGAAGCAGTAAGAAGGAAGCAGGAAGGCATTCTCATGTCCAACAGTTATGGGGAAGAAACTATTAGAGTAAGAATCTTTCCAGCATCTGTCTATGTCCAAGCAATGGAGGAGAATGAAATCGTGTTTGAAAATCGAAGAAATGTTCAGAAATGGGATCGTACAAAACCAGATTATAACGTCACGATAACTACCGGAAACGTTAAGATTCGAAAAAAAAGAATGCACTCTGTATGTCATAGGGCGTAGCCTATTCAGGCGAAAATACATAAAAAATGTTGTGACGTATTAATCCGATAAGTAAGCTTTATTTACATATATTAAGGATTTAAGGATGTAATGAGGAAAAAAACATATACGGCGCTCATGTATGACACAAAATGAAACAAATATGCGCGCGAAAAAATAAGAACCTTTTAAACCCCTGGACAACTTGAGGCATATCATAGATATTCCAACATATTCTGTATGAAGCTTTTAAATGGCCTGTTTTTCTAAATCAATATTCTCCAACAGAGCTTACCATAGACTCGAGGCCAGAGGGATCAGTGTGCCGAAAGTTACCATTGCAAGGAAGATTGTAAAATATGATGAAAAATACATAATAGATTTTTATTTCTTTTAATCAAAAAAGAAGGCATCGTTCCACGTTGGCCTAAGGGGCTACTATTTGAGACTAAATTTACTAGAACACTATGTTATTGGCTTTAGCAGCAATATATGCGGGTTGAGACTTGGTTAACATTGCGCAACCTATAATGTTAACCAATCATTTATAACCATGTCTAGGTGTGAAAGACACGTAGTAGATACAGTAGCCCAAATCTGGTATACATTCAGAGAGTACACTTAGGATACCTGTAGTAGGGCAGACTTGCCTAAATCCACACTCTTGGTTGCAGAGAAATTTAGTGCTTGATTAATTACGAACTCAAAAATATTTGCGACGAGATGTAGGCAACAATCGGGGTTACGCTTTAGTGCAACGGTTCTTTCGCCAGAATTCCTGTAACCAGGAGTCAAGATAATTATATCCGGTATCGTGCAGTTTTGAGAAAACCGGGCTAAACTCAGCCGATCATTATTTTAATAGTATAGCCAGGATGAGAACAAGTCCACATATCCTGACGTGTTTAGTTGTTATTTTTTCATTATATCAGATTTTAGAAATGGTTTATTTTACGCAATTGGGCTTTGTTTCTGTCCGCAAATAAACTTCTGGAAACGATGGTTTGCTTACTTAAAAGTGAAGTTAAATGCAAACCGTCAGGAAATAATGTTTGCCCTCTCGGTTTCTGTAGAAACAACCTCAAAGTTCATAGGCATTCGTGGAATTATTGATTGCCGATTATTTAGTACACTGTGATAATTTGGCTAGAAATCTCTAGTTCCTAATGTCTGCGATTTTTTCTGCGACTATTTCTTTCTTCTATATACTTTTGTTTATTTTTACTCGATTAACGTCAGATATCTCTGCGGTATTCATTTTGCTCTGAACAAGTAGAAGTGAACCAATAGTTTTTTTTATAGAATTGCTGTGTAAGAATATTTCATTCCCTTCCGTCTTTTAACGATTCCTTTGTCTTATTTGCGCATTGTTTCGAAAAAAAGAGAAAATATATTTCCAATTGGAGCATAACTGATGTAATTCCTAATGACTCCCTCATAATTATTATTGTAGTAATTTTTCATCTTGAGCTATCTGTTCTCAACAGAGTAAAGGATTTAGAGTGATGTCTATAATTACTATCACATGATCGTCAGTTTCTAGTAAGCAAAATATGTCTGTTACACAATCTTTGGGATATGTGGTCAAGAATAGGTCTAGAAATAAAGGTCGCTGATTTTGTCGATCTAAAAATCGGGTTGGAAACATCACTGCTTTTATCGAGGTATGCGATGCACAAATGGTTTGTGTTATGCTATAAGCTATGTATGTAGAACTTGATAATCAAAACCATAAAAAGTAGCTATGTTTGTTCCTTGGTAAATTATGCAATACATATGTTTATATTCGGCTCCTTTCTTTTCTATACAAGGGTATAGTGTTCTGGTGAAGTCATAAATGTCGACGCATAGAAAATTCTCTTTACATACGTTGAAGGTACTCGGAACGCCTCACAGGCTAAAGATATTACCAGCGTCAACTAGTAACACTCATTCAGTAACGCTACTTACTCGATTATTACTCAAGCCTGTAGCAAGACACACTCATCTTTCCAAATATGTAATTTCGCGGAATATGGCAAACTTATATCGTGAGAATACGTTAAATAAAAATACAAAATAACAAAGAAAACATTAGTATTTATTTAATTGCATATTTGTCAGAAATTTATTTGAAATTAAAACAAATAGCCAACTGCTTAAAATATCTGAAAGTGCTAATCAGACTATATATCTTAAAATGTAAAAGAGAGAAACGTGCAAAATCTGATAAAAATCGAGAATATTATAGAATATTAAGTGTAAAGAAAACACGTATGGACTCTGAAAATAATGTAAACGGCCTTTAACAGATATCTGTTACATTAATACGGGCACTTCCTTCTGTTCTTTGCAAATTGTTAAACATTGTGTTATTATGCAGAGCATATGTATTCCAACAAATAGGACACAACGTTTCGGACATATGTAGGATTGTGCATATAATTCCATGTAAATTAATTTTACAGACAACTTAACCAAAGTAATATTGTACCGTTACACACGTGAACCCAACACATTGTAATCTCAATATCGCTGGAAATGAAGAATAGGAAAAAAACTTCAACTCGGTTTGATTTCTTGTGACATAGGGATTTATTTCCTTGTGAAGTGCTCGTTTGAGCTCCAATATCTTGTCCTACGTCGCCAATCTTTAACGAAAAACACACGTCTATCTGAAACCACTATCTTTAATTTCCCCCACCCTTTATCTGTGCTTAAATCAAAACTTTGATTCCATGAACAAAGCTGCTTTCTTTAAAATGCACGCTTGTGGAACTCTCTTCCGTTTTCCTGATTACAATCTGGATATCTTCAAGTTAAACATAAACAGGGTCCTGATAAACCGCCTCCTTAAGTGAGACACTTCATCAGATCTCAATTACTAACGATTACTACGATATTATCCCATTTATTTATGTACACCCAATAACGCTTATTTCCGAGTGGCCTTGATATGTGGTAACTTCCATGTAAAAAAAGGTACTGTCCCGAATAAAACGTGATCGTGTTCCATCTTTCTGGCCTCTGACATCAGACGTTTTGAGAGTGCTCTGAAATCTGTTCCATCGCATGCTCCTTTGTGTGTGCAACTCTTCTTTTTTAATCTTATTTTATATAGTCATGTCATTTCGATAACCCTTCTGTATTTGTATACAGTCATCTTACGATGTTATCAGCCACTATCTGCATATTACAGTAAACGCTAAGAAAATACGACTGTTTCCCGATATCACCCATTAATCATGTGCCGACTATGCTCATTTTGTTGTATAAACCATAAATTTTGTCTGAAAAATAATATTTGTCAGTTTTTAGCATAATATATTATATGCCACTATCATATTTCTAGAATCGCATGTGCAAGTTTTTTTTTTATTCTGATTTTAATCGATTTTACGGAGAATTTACCTGACCTTTTCAAAACAAAAGCGAAACCTGTTTTACCCCCGTGTGTGATATCATAGCAAAATGGCGTGGAAAAGGTCAAATCGCTGCTTCCAGCTCTCTTTTTATTCGATAGCCGTGTTTGCTCTATTGTCAGCAGAAGAATCGAACAGCACGAAAATAATACTAGGCTAAACATCATCAACAATACATCGTTACTTATGGTCAGGTTTCATCCATTTAGGTTGTATTTTTAAAGGATATGTTTTCTATTTCAAGGTCGAGTTACAAATCTTCGATTAGAAAGAGAAAACCACGTGAGCAGATCGAAAATAACACAAAAATACGCCAAAATTTCCGTGGCTTTATTATGATACGCATATCTATATATATAAATCGTTCCTATATTTATGTTAGTCTGTCTATCCTTTGGCTTGCTGATATTTCTTAGAGATAAGTCCAACGTTCAAATCCACATCCACCAGACTTTATTAATTGTTAGGTTGTTTTTATTTAAATCGAATTTATTATGTTTGAATATGAGGTGACAAGATCAAACCTATTAAAGAGAAATAGCAGCCATATTTCATTCCGTTTTTTTCTTACAAGCTAAACAACAAGGCATTACTCGCGTGCTCTCGTGTGCGCGCGCGTGTGCGTGTGTGTATGTGTATGGAAATATATATGTGCGTGCAAATGTATATTTTTAGTTATTATATTTTGTATCATTTATCGAGCACCGTAAACATTTAATCTTTATCTGAAAAAAAAGCCAAGTAGGTAGCTGAATATGACCAAAGATAACAAAATGAAGATATATATATATATATTATATAAAGAAATGAATAAAAAGTGCTTGAAATTACTTTTTACATTTAATTAAAGCAAACATTTTATATAGATTAAGCACTCGATTATTTTTTGTAATAATATGAAATACCAAAGAATCAGGCAAAAGTTAAAATTGCTATGGCTTCCTCATGAAAAGACAGATATGGAGCCGTATATATTTTAATGATATTAACTATATATTATTAAGAATCGCCCCCTGGCATTTTCTCTTCTACTAATCAAAATAATAAAAGTGTCTAAATAAGCATGTCAGTCATCTTGGAACTTCATTTTTAAACCATTAATACATGTTTTAGATAATCTACATAGTTTTATAGGGGAAGGTGTGTCTTCTTTTTACGCTGGTTGTGTGCGCCCTACTTTAGTTTAAATAACATTTGGTGATCCTCACAATTTAGGACAGTGTAATTAATATATACGTATTTTTTAGATATGTTAGAGTTTAAGAACGTGACGAATAAACATCTCAGTACGTGTTTATACTTTAAAGTATACCCATCGAAACACGGATTTCAAAATAATTAAATACACTGTTATATTTATAGTTGTATCATTGTACTAGCTGATTACTTTCAAGATGTGACCGTTTCCATAGGTTGTCTTGCTATTACCGATAATATATCCCAGAGAAAATCAATCCGATATTTGATAAGTTGAAGAACCCCCTATAAAACCGCCTCAACTACATAGCATGTTATTACCATTTTAATTGTATTTTTAATGTTAATATTATCTAATGCGATAACTTGACGAACTTCATATAGATGCAGCTGTGCGTCTGTGGGTCAAGGATAGCAGTTTTCTCTAAGTTTGTATACTTGGGTAGCACACTGAGTATGCCTGGTGCCCTTGATAATGTATCGTTACGGATCAGCAAGGCAAGTGATGCCTTCGGAAAGTTGGACGGGCGTTTGTGGAAACATCATGGGATTTTGCTGCCAACAAAGATTAAGGTATATGATGCATGTGTTCTCTCTACTCTTCTCTATAGTAGTAAAACTTGGACAACATACAGGGAGCATTTGAGACGTCTTGAGCGGTTTCACCAGATGTGCCTACGGCGAATATTAGGGGTGGGTTGGCAGATGTATGTCAGTGATGTGGAGATGCTTGATCGGACTCAATGTCTTAGCATTGAGGTCTACGTTATTAAGCACAGATTGAGATAGAGTGGGCATGTGGTGAGGATGTTAGACAGTCGACTTCCAAAACAACTCCTTTATGGTGAGCTCGCCGAGGGAAGACGTCTGGCTCAAAAGCCTTAATTGAGATTTAAGGATTGTTTAAGATCCACCTTAAAAAATGTGAGATTGATAAAAGACCATGGGAGTGTCTTGCTTTGGATCGCGGATGGTGGAGAAGGACACTGCGGGTAGGTGTGGGCAAGTTTGAGGTGGATCGAAGCCAGTATGAGCAGCTGCATCGCGATATACGGAAAGGGAGAGTGAAAGGAGCCGTTGATGGTAGGGGGAGCCAAAATGGTCTGAAGTGTGAGGTGTGCGGAAGAATACGTCTTAGCAGAGCTGGCCTGACGAGTCAAAACAGAGTTGAGCTGATGTATGGGCGGATGTACAAAACGGATGTACAAAACGACAGGCGGTTATAAACAACATTTGATCCTGCCTAGAAAAGAACAGCAAGGATGTGCTGCTAGTGATGCACATGTCTTTACAATGTGTGCTAAGGAATGCCAGAGTTTAGCAAGGTCTAAACGCCACATTCGTGCAGCCCATCACTAAATGTTTTCGTGTTTCTATATACCTTTTTTGTGCTATATCAAGTGATATCAATGTTCGAAAACGAATTTGCTGCCATCATATATATATATATATATATATATATATATATATATATATATATATATATATATATAGTCTTTGAAGTTTTTAACCTTTAAAACTATACAAAAATATTTTTTATCATTCGTTAGAAAACCATCTAGTCAGTAAGTCATTTAATCACCTGCAATCACTGCATCAACTCGCTCTCGAATTTACTATAGTACTAATAATTTATTTTTTAAGGGATCATCAGTTGTTTACAATGAAACACTGTTTCGGGGATTTAAAAACAAAACAGTATATTACATCATGGCTCCCCAGCAGTGTTGATCAAACACCCCCTCCCTTAATCTTAGGAAGAAGACATGTTACAAACATTTGATCCGATTTCCTATTCTTACTTGCAGGTACTAACCTTTTCATGCCATAAAAATGAATTTCTTACCTGTGTGATTCATAAATGTCCAATTTAAAAATGGATCTATATTTTAATTTTTCAGCCTTGTATTTATAAGATTAGGATTAATCCATTTAACTACTTATCACCCCCACTATGATTAAAATTTAGTATATTTACATTCTTTTTTATTTAAAATTAGATATATAAAGGTTAAAAATATTTTTACATATGTACATATTTTCATTTATAAATATATAAATGTATCATATGTAATTATACATACATTTTATACATTGCTAATATAGTTTTGGATTTCCTTTATTCATATAGTCTGGTTAATCTTAAACGATTCAAAAGTATCAGGATAACGAACCACTTCGTGATTTAACTGTCTAAATGTTGTATTTTTATCCCCACCTTGTTTTATCACCCTTATTACTAGTCTATAAACTGGTGGTATACAATCTGTTAAGTTTAAAGTAATGCGAGCTATTTTCAAATGGTTCCTAAAACTATAAAACAGGGCACCTGCTATCTTTATGCGGCATATGTACTATTTTAAAGGGGAAAGCGTTTCTTTTATCAAATATTTTATAAAGAAAAAACCCATCCTCAATTTTTATATCTAAATCCAGAAATGAAGCCTGTTGTCCTCTACGTTCACAATTCAATTTTTATTCGTTTGGATATATAATATGTTTTTTTAATTCATCATTATCATTTATACATATAAGGTCATCTATAAATCTCCTACACCCATGAAAGTTATATGTTTTAGATATATCAGTTTTTTAATAGTGATGACACACACACACACACACACACATATATATATATATATATATATATATATATATATATATATATATACATATATATACTCGAGTCTATGTAAATACAAATTTGCACAAATATATATATAAATATATATAGATATATGTAAATGTATAAATACATGTATAAATACAAATATATATATATATATATATAAATATATAAATAAATGTATAAATAAATTATATATAAATATATAAATAAATGTATAAATAAATTATATATAAATATATAAATAAATGTATAAATACAAATTTGCCATATATATACATATATATATATATATATATATATTTACCTGGTTTCATTATTTAACATTACCTTTTTATAATCTTTTAAAAATATACAATTATAATAAAATGTATGAGCTTTCTACAATTTAATTTGACAGTGCTCAACATCTGGGTAGATCTGTGTAGCACTGAACAAAAAATAAGCTTTTCCAATTAAGCTAGACAGAATCATTCATTTAAATCTACGGAGAAAAGTGTAGATTGCCTGATGTTTCATTACGAGGATAGATCACGAAACATTTATATATCCTAACCGCTAAAACATATGCCTACATATTGTTACATATATATATATATATATATATATATATATATATGTATATGTATGTATATATATATATGTGTGTGTGTGTGTGTGCGTGTGTGTGTGTGTGTGCTGTCATAATTATTATTTCCTTTATAGTAAGACTCTGCACAGAATTGGCATGCCAACAAATCTCAACTTTTCCAGTACTAGCAGCTTATTTTCTATGTATTTTAACAACGGTTGCATTCTTGAACTAACAGATGGTATAGGCTAAATATTTGTAGTGTTTCCTCAGTAATTGCTTTATCTCACGTTTGTTACGAGAGTAAAGGTTATAAAGATCCCATTCATATTGACGGCGTTCCATTTTCTGATAAGATTCTGAATTCTGCCTACGTCTCTAAGAATAATTTTGTTGTACATTTGAAATAGATACGGGGATGAAAATAACTAAGGTATGTCCATGTACTGCAGGCATTAATATCGTTAAATTAACACATACTTCTACTTGCGCGGCTGATATTTCTCAGAGGCAGCATGAATGCCGAAAATTTTACCGACGTAAGTCCAGTTAAAACAGAGGGACGCACATAGAAGCTAGAAGTAACGTTAAGAAAGAAATAGCGACAGCTAAGAGAGAATTTACAGAAACCACTAAAACCATCATCGAGGCCAAATATTAGGAACTAGTGGCTTCTGGAAAATCTACAACAGTGTAGTAAATAATGGGCAATCACCAATGCCTCCACTAACCAACAATCAGGGGGTTATTTGCTCAGCAACCGAGAAGGCTAACATGCTTGCCAGTCGGTTTGCCTCAAACTCCACACTGGACCCTTCAAACCACCCCCTACCTGACTTTTTTTCGGACAGATGCTACGCTAGACGATCTGAAAATCACCGCTGCTCAGGTGCATGCAATCATAAAAAACCTTGACACTTCAAAAGCATGTGGACCCGATCTCATCCCATCTGTGCTCTTAAAAAATTTTTCAGTCGGTTCTTTCCAAACTCTACAACAAATGCCTTAATAAATCTTTCTTTTCGGGCTGTCGGAAAACTGCTTCTGTGGGTCCAGTATTCAGGATGCTAGCGAAAGAATTGACCCATCAAATTATCGCCCCATTAGCCTCCTCCCCTTTTCCACCAAAATATTTTAGACCATAATTAACCATGCTCTAGTCCATCACCTTACAGATGCTAAACTTCTGTCTGACCAACAATATGGATTTATATAAGCCCGTTCCACAGCAGCCATCCTTACTGGAAGGATACTTAACATAATTAAATTCTTCTAAGATAAGAGAAAAATCCGGGTTGTCCTCGACGGTCGTACATCCAAACGATATGATATAAATGCGGGAGTGCCTCAAGGGTCTATCCTTGGGCATCTATTCCTCATAATATTTATAAATGTCTTCCTCGACAAAATTGCCTCTGAGATGGGTATATATGCTGATGACGCCTCACTCTATAACAGAGACGACGGGAAAACAAATGAACACATATCTAAAGAAATGGCAGAACCACTAGAGACTGATTTCCAATCTCTAGTGGAATGGATGGTCACATTCAATGCCGCCAAGACTAAACTGGTTTCCTTCAATAATTACAAGAAATATTATCTGCCACTAATAGCAATGGGCAGTGATTCTTTATCTGATAGTACATCTTTCAAACTATTGGGCCTACCGTTCACAAGAAACATGAGTTGGAACAATTACAGTGAAAGCATTGATGTGTCGGCTGCGAAGATGGTAGGCTCTCTATACCGTGCTAGAAAACTACTAAAACCCGAACATATCATGTACCTCTATAAGGCCACGATTCGCCCATGTATGGAGTATTGCTGTCATATTTGCGCTGGTTCATCTGCTACTTGTCTCTCGCTCCTAGACAAGGTTCAAAAGAGAGTCGCCAATCTTTTAGGCCCTGAACTTGCATCTAAGCTTCAGCCTCTGTCCCATCGACGAAATGTAACATTCCTTCGCCTGTTCTACAAGTATTTTAATGGTGAACGCCCTGGCGAACTGCAAACAATTGTGCCCCAACGACGTAGATGCACTCAACAAACCCGACACACAGCTGAATCCTACCTCACACAGTAAAGATCCCTAGATATAAAAGCTCTTTCTACTCCAATACTTTCTTTCCCAGAACCGCTAGACATTGGAATTCCATTCCAGGTCCCTGCTTCACCAACTGTACTGACATGCAGAAGGTCAAGTGTAACGTGAACCGACATCTTGGTGATCTAATACCTACATAGTACCCAGTGGTTGTTGTCCCTAATAGTAGCCCCCTACACCAAAGTGTCAATTTGCCTTGTTTGGGGTGAAAATGTAATTAAAGAAAATGTAATTCATATTTCATTATTCATATCATCTGACTAAATGAATTTTAAGTGTTGCATTTTAATAATAATCATAGTGTTTGAAATTGTGAAAATCGTATATATATATATATATATATATATATATATATATATATATATATATATATATATGTATATATTATTTTTTATTACCGTTTTATCTGTTTGGTTACATATGTCTCAGATGTTGAACTATGTTTACGATCTAACAGCCTCGTCAGACCTTACAGGAGACGTTTTTAGTATTAGAAAGAAGTGTTTTAGAAGAAATATGAAAGAAAAAAATATGGAAAAAGGGTGGGGTTAAGGTAGGAGACAATAAGGAGGAGGGAGACAGGTATTGCCAATATTTCAGTTTTGAGGGTCAAGATACTTTTGATTGTATTTTCCGTGTGGGGGTAGCAGATTAAGGTGGGCGTGGGTGGAGATATATGGATATAGGGAGGGTGAGGTCGAGACAGGATGGTAAAGAAAAGAAGAAAAGGGGAGAGGAGTAAGGAGAGGAGTGGGGGAAGTTTTAATTTTAAATTTTAACTGTATTTTGCTTGTTCAGTGAGGTATATTAAGTAGGTGAGAGAGAGGGAGAGCGATAGGGAAAGAAATGGAGAGCGAGATGGAAAGAGAGAGAGAGAGAGAGAGGCAAAGGGTTAGTGAAGTGTCATGTATTTTTGACAGGTACTGGGGTCCTTTAAAATTTTCGCAGTCGCTATACGATTCCTTGTCCATATCCTTTTACAATGCGCTGTTTTTTTGATAGTGCATACGTAGCACGCGCAAATAAGTATATATTCACTTGACAACAAAAAGTTTAGCAGAGGGAATAGAGTGAATAAAAAAGTGATTTCACGTGAATTGATAGTCTGGTGGAGGGTAAACTCTCTTGGATTCTGCACCTTTGGATTTTACCGTCATTGGAAATTTTACGTAAGATGTATGCCTTACTTGTAGTTTAATTTATTTATTTTTTCAAGCAAAATCCGACCCCGCATCTTGCTAAACCCTACCCTAAGATGAGAAGGAAATCATTGCTTCGAAAGTCCACGGATTAAGGACTTTCCATTTATTTAGCGTTTCCTTTTTTTAAAATTAAATGTTTTAACTCTTTTCCAAAGAAACTACTTGTTCTTATTATAAACTCTATCTCCCATTTTGTTTTATCAAACTTTTACATCTGGTTGAGATTATTTATAAATATAAATTATCTAATATTTATAATTTATTTTATTTGTGTCGCCTTGGATCATTTTGGTAAACTTAACTATAATTCTTAAATATATATATATATATATATATACATATATATACATATATATATACATGTATGTGGAAATATATTTTCTCATAATATATATCAATGCTTATTTAGTAACCTCAATTTAATGACAGAAACAATAGGTAATAAATGACAAAAGACTATATTCCGAAGTTCATGATGTTGATTATCTGATAATGTATTCCTTTTTCCTTATGAGTTTAGGTCATTATAGATTCAATGATATATATAGTAATTAAGTGATTGATTTTGCGCTACCAAGCAGATACTGTCAAGGGCAACATCATGAACTTTGGAATATAGTATTTTGTCATTGATTTACTATATATATATATATATATATATATATATATATATATATATATATATATATATATATATATATATATCAGGCGTATCACGGTTGACAACGGTATTCCTTAGATTACCGATGTTAGCATTGAGCTTGATCATTTATAGATGGAGTTGAGAATGGTAGCTGGGTTGCCAATTTAAGACTTTTAGCTGGGTGGCCAATTTGAGAAAGATATCTGGGTGGCCAATTGTATGTAGGGGACGTCGACACCTTCTTGAAGGATTTTCAAAATCTTAATGTTGTCATCTGCCCTAACGTGGATATATATGCGACTGGACACTGTTTATTAATTACATACCTCCATGAGACTTCTTTCTGTTGCAGAATGCTACTTAGACCCGCATTAGACTTTACTATCAATTTAGCCCGGCTTTGCTAGGGACCTATGCACTGTTCATAACTTTTTGTGCATAGGTATAAATAGATACAGGGTGAACAGAAAGTCCTTGGACCATTTTTAGTTTTAAAATTAAATATTGTTCAAATCACTTTTTCTCTTTTCGAATAAAGTAAGTATTTAGTCTAACTATTGATCTAATTATTTTCAACAAATATATTAAAATAATTTTGTTTAAACTTTCAGAAAAATGAGCAAAGGAGAGGTCATAATTCAGCTTCATTGCGCGGGATGGACAAACTCAGAAATTATTAAGCTCTTGAAAGTGGCCAAATCCACCGTGTACCGTGTTGTGAATAGATTTAAGGAACTTGGTACATCTGAAGACCGTCCTAGGAGTGGAAGACCTCGCACTGCTCGAACAAAGAAGGTGATTAAAGCTGTCCAAGAGAGGGTAAGGAGGAACCCGAAGGGATCAGCAAGACAAATTGTTAAAGACATGAATGTGAGCGTGACCTCGATGAGAACCATCGTAAAAAACGATCTCCAGTTGTCCCCCTACAAGATGAGAAAGAGACAGTATCTCACACCTGCCCAAAAGCACAAGAGACTTGAAAGAGCAAAGCTTCTTCTTGGAGAACTGAAGGCTGGCACGGCAGAGCGAGATATCTTTTTTTCGGATGAAGAACTCTTCACAATTGAAGCGACTGTTAACAATCAGAACGACAGAGTTTACGCAAAATCTTCAGCAGACATTGATGACTCCGTGAGAATAGTTTTCCGCCGAAAAAAGCCGTCTTCCCTCATGGTGTGGGCTGCAGTCTCTAAATCTTGGAAGTCGCCTCTGATTTTCGTGGAGCAGCGGGGTTAAGATCAACACAGATCGCTACATTAACGATATTTTGGTTCCAGCATTTGAAGAGATGTAGAAACACTTCAAAGATCAGCCTTTCTCCTTCCAACAAGATGAAGCACCATCCCACACCTCCAGAAAAACTCAGGACTGGTGCCAACGTCATTTTCCAAGATTCTGCAGTAAGGAGATGTGGCCTCCTGCATCGCCTGATTTGAATCCCATGGATTTTTCGGTGTGGTCTTTGTTGGAGGCAAAGGTCTGTTCTGTTGCTCATCCAAGTGTTTATGCTTTGAAGACATCTCTTCTGAGTGAATGGGGTAAAATACCTCAGGAAACGCTGCGTGCCTCGGTTGGTAACTTCAGACAGAGAATTGAACGTCTAATCGAAAGGAAGGGACATCACATTGAAACTAAATAATTTGAATTTATTCTTTGTTTCCTAACTTTTAATTTTCATTCATGTTTAAATTATATTTTTGTAATTTTCTATTAATACACCACTTTTGAATTGGTCCAAGGATTTCTTTTCACCCTGTATATTAAAAATGTTTGACTCATCTTCAGGAAACCGACATTTAAATTCTCAAAAGTTTAGGCCGTGAATTGGCGGAATCTGGTAGAGTCTGCAAAGGTCAACTCTTTAAACTTTGACTGCTTAGCAGTAAAATTCTCGACTAAAAACTCATTAAAAAGCGTGTTGCATGTCTTAATACTCTTTATGTAAAATTTCAAATGTAAGACACAAAATTTGCTGAATAGTTAGCTAGAGATCACAAAGGTATTTTTTTTAAACTTTGACCACTTTGGCAGTAAAATCTTCGGCTAAAAAATTATTAAACACTTGCCCTATTTCTGAATGCAATTTATGTAAAATTATAAATCGTCAGTCATAAAACTGTCTGAGTAATTTTGTAGAGAAGGCCTTTTTTTTTAAATTGACCCAGATGTATACACCTTAACATGTATAGTTTTCGGCGCAAATGAAGTTAACATTTTTGAGCCATCTCACAGCAGCCTGCATCTAAAATTTCAAGTATTTAGACCAAAAATTGGCGGGGGTTATAGTATGCTTTTTAAAGGTCAAATCATTAAATTTTAACTACTTCACAGTCACGTTTCTGTCACGTTTATAGGTATATAGATTCTGCAGTTTCAATATTTTTATTACTTTCTCTCTCTACATTTAATTCCAAATATTTTCCAGAATTGTTCACAGTGTTTTAGGCTTTTAATATTCCGGTAGTTTTATCGCATATGTTATATGCCAGCTGCCTGTTTGTTCTATTTTTAGTTTAAAGAGTGATGCTATATCTTTAAAATACTGCTGCTGTGCACAATATTTAAAAGGAGTTTGGAGAAAACATGTAGTATTTAACTACTGACCGATCAGTTTTCTGATCAATTAAATTAAATTAGCAATGAATTAAAGAATCGACTAACATAGCTACCATCAAATTTTTCTATTCCTCAAAATGAATAAAGAACGAATCGACTGAAATACAATATTGGATATATGTATTATTTGATTGACATTCTATTATTCTATTGCGATAACTTTATTATATCAAAAGTATATGTAATGATTTAAAAAGTTATTCTCACAAGCTAAATACATATAATATTTCCGGGAATGTATTCGCTACGTTGACATATTATCTCTCGTATATGTATATTAATGTAGTTATATATATATATAAGCAAACAGTTAAATAAATATGCTAAAAAACACTTTGAAATGAGTTAAACACATAGTCCTTAATCCGCGGAGTTTGAAATAAACACTCTCCTTCTCATCAGAGGGTAGGAATTAGCAAAATGCGGGATCGGATTTTGCATGCAGAAGTATTTGATGAAACAACAAGTAAGTCAAAGATCTTACTTGAAAACAAAATAAGTTAAGCAGAGGGAATATGGTAAAGAAAAAGGTGATAACACATGAATGGATAGTTTGGTGGAAGATAAAAAATTCAGTGACGATAAATAGTTATCACGTGTACCCTATATAGATATAAAATATGATTTTATGTATACTTTAGCGTTTTCCGACATACTTCTTATTACTTAACAATTTAATAATCCTTTATTTTAATTCTTTATCTCTTCTTTGCATGGCCGGTTTTTTATCTGCATTTTCTGTTTCATTCTTTAAACTTTCCTATCTATCTAATATATCAATCTACCACCACTTTCATATCTTGTATGTATATTTACTTAAATTTTACTATATGAATTTACTTACTTTTTCTTCGTTTTTTTTTACTGAAATTGCAGATACCGGCCATATTCTCCCCTTAATTAACTGTATTTTTTTATTTTTATCCTTATTTTATTTTATTTTATATTATATATTATATTTTATATTCTATTTTTTATTATATTTTATTTTGTTATTTATGTATTTATTCTTTATTTTCTATTTATTATATATTTATTTATTTATTTTATATCCCTTTTAGTGTCGTTTAACAACTCTTGCTGACATTTTTTTAAGTGGTGATCTGTACATTTCAGTTGACCTATATTATTTTGCCCTATATATATTTTCGCGCCTTTAACATTTCCTATCTGCGTCATTTTGACTTTTGTGTCCCTTTATTTTATATTTTATATTTAACTTTATCATTTTTCTCTCTATCCTTTCTCTTCCCAGATATTTTTTTATTCATAGTTATGCCTTGGAAGAAGAGGTAAAAGCACATCTTATATTTATTTTATTGATATTATTTTTTCCTTGTACACATTTTTGTGAAATAGTCCATGGATTTCTGTCTTTGCATTATTATGGACCATCTTGTTCAAATTACGGGATTTCCTTGGATTTTACTTGTACAAATGGAAATTCTTTTAACTTTCCTGAAGTTTTACATTTGGATTTTACTGTCACTGGATTTTTTATCTTCCACCAAACTACCCATTCATGTGTAATCGCCTTTTTCTTCACCATATTCCCTCTACTTAACTTATTTTTTTTTCAAGTAAGATCTTTGACTTACTTCTTGTTTCATCAAATATTCTGCATGCAAAATCCGATCCCGCATTTTGCTAATTCCCACCCTCTGATGAGAAGGAGAGTGTTTATTCGAAACTCCGCGGATTAAGGACTATCCATTTACCTAGTGTTTCCTTTTCAGATTAAATATATGTTTAATGCATTTCAAAGTGTTTTTAACATATTTTATTAACTGTTTGCTCATATTATAAGCTCTATTTCCTATTTGGTTTAATCGAGATTTTTTATCTGGCCGAGATAATGTTATAAATATTAATTCTTTAATATTTATAATTAACTTTAATTTTACCATATTGGATCATTTTGGTAAATTCAATTGTAATTTTCATTTTATATATATATATATATATATATATATATATATATATATATATATATATATATATATAGCTCATATTATTTACTGTTTTATTATTTCATGTATTATGTTTTTATTTGGTAGTGCATATGAAGCCTACTTTTGTGTTTGCTATATATATTTGCCATCTATTTATTCAATTAACTAATCATAGTTTCTATAGCCTTATATACTGATATGTGTTATTTTACTTCGTTTGTTTAATATTAACTAATGGTTATATGAAGCTTAAAGTACATGAAATATTTACAAAAATATTACTTTAGCATATATTTCTAGTATTTGTTTTTTGTTGAAAATACTTCCAAGAGATTTTAAGTGCATTTTTGCAAGTCACCTATAGTAGTGTAATAGCTTTTAATTTGATATTGTATGCTAATAAAATAATCATTTTTGTGTAGTTCACATTTTACAAGTGTCCTTGAAAATTTTGGATTAAGAAGATTTTCTTGTACTTTCCAGCTTCGTATTTATCTAAAATTTTGCAAATGTTTAATGACAGTGCAAGTTTTATACTATAGTTAAAAAACCTAATGTGTTTTTATTGTTACTTGTGGCTCACTCTTTCGAATATTGTCTGAGATAATATATTCTTTATATGGTATCTGTGTCTGTAAACATCCATTGAATTTTAATTATTTGTATTTTTTAAGAAAAAGGAATGTTTAGAAAGAAATACCACACCAGAAAATTCTAATCCGTAGATTAACAATATAAAATTGTGTCCTTGGATTGCAGGTGCATTGTCAACCTTACAATTCCGTTCCCGAACAGTTTGGTGATTTTCTTTGTCATATGTACATTTTAAAACGTAAAATAATCTTTTTTTACATAGATATCACCAATTATAAAGCGCAGAGACCACTCGAGGATAAGAGTTAAAAATGTACAGTAGTCAATTAGAGAATATTGTAATCGTTAGTAATTGGGAATTCGGTAGATTATTTAACTTAAGTAGAACGGCTCATCAAGAACTTGTCTACGTTAGACTTGGAGACAATCACATTGTAGTCAGCTGGAAAGCAGGAAAACGGAAGTCAATTGCGCAGGCGTGCAATTCTAAGAAATAAGCTTTTTTCAGCGAATCTACGTTTATGTCTAGGCACATATAATGACCGAGGGAGAATAATTGATATTTTTTCAGCTAGACATGTGTTTCTTGTGAAACATTGGCAAGGAGGGGTCATAGATTGAAGCCCAGTCGAACACCTGCCATAAAATTATCAGTAAAGCAGATACAAACTCACAACATCACTTCTGTGAGATAGAGGTTGCAGGGTAGAGAAAAGGGCATCTCTTACGAGGCTACGAACTCTATTTTGTACTCTATCAAGGAAAGATAATTCCTTTACAGCAGCTCCTGCCTAGATGTGCCAACAGTACTCCATCTTTGGATGTACCTGGCTCATACATATAGAGAATTGCATGAACAGTGAGATATCTACTGGATCGATAGAAGGATCCGAGCAGTTTTTCAGCGGCCTTAGCAACAGATTTGATCTACGTGTTCCATTTCAGATCTGGAGTAAAGGTCGATAGATCCTCTTTTGTACACGGTCACCGCTGTATTATTCTGTTTCCTTCTTGATTCAGTAGATTTATCTCGACATATAGTTAGGCATTTAATCATCCGTTAGCTTAATAACATTTCTTTATCTCTATTATAAAGAGGTTGTTAGACAATATCCCTTTTCGCGTGATATCAACAATTTCCACTTATTTTCTCATCAGATTGCAATATTTCCTTTTCCAGGCCATTTCCTCTTTACCTAGCCCCGATTTAAGCAAGGGTTTTTACGCTCATATATTTTAAAGTTGGCTACAAATTCTCCAATATTCTTTCGGGAGATGTTACTTCACATTATCCAATTTATCCTAAGGAATCTGGAGAGTCTTCACAGTTATTTACTAAATTTATATTAACATACGTGTATTAAGGTTTGTAACCAGGCGTAACTATCTTTGTGTACTTGTAATTTTCTCTTTATTCTGGTAGATGTCTGAGTGTATTATGTTCGTTCTTTTTCTATTAAAACTTTAACATGTTTAACTTAAGTTGTCATTCATTAGTACGTTTCATTTATTTAATATTTTACTACATTACTAATTAGACATTCTCAAATGAATAAGTACTATTGATGAGTAATTAGTAAAAAATGTAGAGTTCTCTGTATTTTGACTGTCATCAATATTACTTAAATTCCAGTAGTTCCATGTAAATCGCCTGTCAAAAGATTCTCTTAACCAATTCTAACTTCCAGCAGTCGTAAATATTTTTTCTAAAAAGTTTATTAGCAACCAGCCTCCACAGTGTTTTAATAAACTTCGGATGCCATATAATTGTATTTTGTCAGCTTTTGACATTTATTTGAACTGCCATGATTGTTTTGTATCTTATTACACGATATTAGCGCTTTCACTTGTCAAGGGAGTTCAAGTAAGATTAACTGTCTTACATATTAGATTGGTGCAAAAAATTATGTTCTTTTGACGTATATATATTATAACTTATATATATTGTCTGGGCTGATTATTTAATTACAAACACATAAATTAATTCCGGGTATTCTCATAGTATCCACCTATCTTATCCAATCCCAGGTGACGCCACATATGTTGCTAGTATATATCTTTAACCTATCAAATTCGATACCGGGTGACACTGAGTATTTTGTTACTACTTGTTGTCCACTTATCTCATTCAAACCCGGGACTGACTTCATGCCCGCCAACCCACTATTAAAAATATACATGAAATAAAGTAATGTTTGAATCGTAACCTGTTTCAGCAATTTCTGGAACTGAGTTTATATCCCCAACCCGCTGCTAAAAATATATATGAAATAATGTAATGTCTAAATAGTAAATTGTTTTAGCCCTACCTCACTGTCATAAATATACATTAAATAAAGTAATGTTTAATGCGTAAACAGTTTCATCCATTTCCTGGACTGATTTCATATCCCCCACACTACTGTTAAAAATATACATGGAATAAAGTAATGTTTAAATCGTAACCGGGTAAAGTAATTTCCGGGACTGAATTCATATCCCCGCTCCACTGTGTAAAATATATTGTAAATAAAGTAATGTTTAAATCATAAACTGTTTCAGCAACTTTTCGAAATTAATACATATAAACATTAACACGGCTAGGGATCAGGCAACCATAGCTCCAATATGAATTTCTGAGTGTAGTGCCAGTCTCAGCATTCCAGTGACTTAAATACTCCCCTGTTTGGTCTTGATTAATTGGGGAGAAATCCTTCATTACTGATACAATTTTTATTTTTGTTACTGACCAGAATGCCCCTTTAGGTGAGCTAGATTCCCACCCCAATTTTTAACCGACCTCATGCCCAATTCTGTCCTTATGGGGAGGCAAGTAAACAAAAAATAATAATCAGAAGGGACATTTTTCAATGCATCTTATAATTAATCAGAAGGGACATTTCCAGGGCATTTTGTAATTAAATCAGAAATTACTTTTCCTAGTTAATTTTGTAATATTAAAACTTTGTTACATTAAATATAGTACCTATTTACAATCTCTCCTCAGGGGACAGATTAAGGCACTAGGGTCGTTTTTTAACGTGGAGAAAAGGAACGAAAATTGTCTTAGTCGTAAAGGATTTTTCCTCCACTGAGAGAGAACAAATTGAAATGTAGCATCTGAGGAACATATACTACACTTTGATCTAGGCCAAAAGGCCAAGAAGAGCAAATCATTTTTGTTAGCTTTGCCGCAACAGCGACACCAATTTTTTTTTTTTTTTTTTAATTTAAACGACCCGGATATAAGCGTGACACAAAAAAGAACACACGCGCTATCGTATTAATATATAGATTGCTAGTGTGAAAATACAATAACCTATTTTTCCTCAATTGCATCTTGAACAAGCGAATCTTTTTCTTTATAATATATCAAGGGCACTTGTAGTATTAAAAATAATATGGTTAATACTATCGTAAAAGGTTCGGTTAGGATATAAACATTCTTTACAGTACAATCATGTTCCACCATTTTTCTGATGTTAAAATAGTCAGATGTGAAATACAAGATAAGTAGGTTTTAAATTCTTGCGAAAATGAAATGTAGGTCTTTCAAAAATTTCGAAATTCTTCTGATGTTTCAGCATTGGCTTTTGCTTTATTTTCCCACGTTATCTGCGACGGTGACTTTACTGTGCTTTCTATAATAAAAAAAAAAAATAAAAAAAAAAACTATTTAGTGAAGATACGGAAAAACAAAAAACAATACGACAATGCCTTAAGCTAAGCATAAGAAAATGCAATGTCGAAGTTAACGCGTTAGTAATATTGAACAAATTAGAATACATAAAAAAAGTATTTAAGATGCATGCCGGTATTGCAAAAGGAAAGAAATAGGGCAAATTACTTCATTTTAAAATTGAGTCAACATATATTCTTAGCAGTTACCTATTAAAGTTGCGCGTTTATCGATGAAAAATGTCTCAAAATAATAGTAAACTATAAAAATATTGCTATAAAGTTAATCGAACCTTTTTGAAACTTCGTAATTATGTCACCTTGAGAAACACAATTCTAATTGAACCTATGTATAGGAAACCTACATAAATATCATTTATAAATTACTTTTCTCACACCTCTCATCATCCCTCACAGACTCTCTGCCTTCCAGAATCTGTTATGTCCCTCAAAAATTGTTGCCTGATTGATGCAAGATGGTCCAAAAGCAGTTTGAAACATTACATAGGTTTCTGTGGTATTTTTCGAAGTTGAAAACATATTTTCATTGCATATCGTTGTGTAAGATGTTCTTGCCTCCACCTTTCATTTTTGAAATTCACCAGTTGTAACAATCAGGCTTTAGTAGAGCGTATCCCGAGTCATGCTGTAGCTGTATACTAGAGTTTCATGTGTGTGCCGTAAGTGGGGTGGCCATGCGGATATTTCTGGAGACCTCTTAAATGCATGACTAACAGTGAAATTAAAATGTATAGACCACCCTCCTATCCAACCTCACTATATGTGTTTTATGTTTGTGTAAATAAATTTTGATGTTGCATTGGTTTTCATGGTAATAAAAGAACACAATTAAAAAACAATTATATAACAAAATGTTTAAAGGTTTTTGATGAAACTGAATTGGGAATTTCAAAGAAAATCGGTAATGTATCGGAATTGAGAAATAAGTGCAAATCGTCCCATCACTAATTCTAATTCAGGTAAATAATCATACACATCCATTTTTATATTAGTCTTTTAATAAAACTATGAATATATAAAGAATTTAAACCTTAACATCTTTACCCTAAACATGAATTTTATTTTCATTTCAAAACTGTTCATTCTAAAATGTAAAAGAATGAAAACCAACTACATGACTGGACATTATAAAATATGTTGTCATATGTTTTATTAGTCCAGAAAGCAGTTATAGCTTTGTAAAAATGAAAAATGCTTCAAACATATCTTGTTGTAAATGAAAATTTATACCAGCAACAATATTTCAAACATGCATTAACATTGGATAAAATTATATTATACCTTCAAATAATGTGAAAAAAAAACTTAAAGATACCCTGCTGTGACATAATAAGATGCAATTCAACAGCTAATACATTGAAACTTCATGATATGATCCATAGAACAATGTACACAGATTTGCTTCTAATAGTAAATAATTTTTAAAAAATCTTCAAATTTCAAACACCTATAATCTCTAAACGTATATGGACAATGCAGGGAAGGGTAGAGTGGTAGCCCTAGATACATCTACGGCTTTTTACAGGGTATGGCACGACGCCCTTCTCAGGAAAATCAGATGATATGTTATCACTGGAAGAATACATAGCGTAATTAAATCCTTCTTAAGAGAAGAATCAGATTGTCCTCGATAGTCACGCATTTAAACAATATGATATAAATGCGGGAGTACCTCAGGGGTCTATCTTTGAACCGTTATTTTTCCTAATATTCATAAATGACCTCCTTGATAAATTTTCTCTGAGATGAGTATATCTGCTAACGACACAGGTACGAGGGGGGAAAACAAATGAACACATATCTAAGCAATTGGTAGAAACACTAGAGGAATACCTCTAATCTGTAATGGAATGGGAACAGAAGTAAATGACCACATTCAATGCTGCCAAGACTTAGCTTGTTTACTTCAATAATTACAAAATTGGCCACATTCAATGATGCAAAGAGTAAGCTTGTTTACTTCAATAATTACGAAAATACTTGTCTACCACCAATAATAATGGCAAAAATCACAAAACATTAAATGCGTCGGCCTATAATTCACAGGGAGCATGAGTTGGAACAGATATATTTTGAGCATTGCCAAGACTGCTGCAAAGAAGAGGGGCTTGTTCTACCGTGCTAGAAAACTAATTATGTCTGAAAGTATCATTTACCTCTATAAAGCTACCATTCACCTATGTATGGAGTAGTGCTGAGACGATTTCAAATTTATTCCAATTCTGATTCAAGGAAAATGTTGATTAACGATTCCGATACCAAGTACGATTGCGATTACTATTCCCGTGGAATTGTTGTTTTGAAATATACCATTATTAAAATCAATTTTTTTGTGTAGCGAAAAACGTCAGTACAGCGAAAAAGTGGAAATACAATTAAGGGAATTTCGAAAACGAGTTGATTGTTTTCGTAAAATTTATTTCATTGAAGAATTGGTTGATGGGCAAAAATCAAAGCCCCACAGTATTAATGCTTGAGTCCCTCAGGGGTCAATCCTGGAACCAACTCTCTTCCCGATCTACATTAATGATCTCCCAAAATATATAGTTAAATCTTTGATGATGACGCGAACATCTATGGAAACACATAAAAAGCCGTAAATGACAAAGTGGTATCTGATTTTCTCTCCTCGAATATTGAATGCGGTGTAGAGTGGGGGAAGAAGTGACTGGTTACTTTTAATGCATCTAAAACGAAGATCATATCTTTATATCTTCAACGCTCTGATCCTTATCTGGTATCAATTGACATAGATTGTTCTTGTCTTGGGGAGGCTCCATGTTTTGACAAACTTCTGGGTTCGACCTTTACTCCTGATCTGAAATGGAACACGTACATCAAGTGTGTTGCTAAGGTCGCTGGGAAAATGGTTGGATTCTTCTACCGCTCCAGAAGATATCTCACTGCAGATGCAAATATATATATATATATATATATATATATATATATATATATATATATATATATATATATATATATAAGTACGTCCAAGGATTGAGTACCGTTGACACATCTGGATAGGACCTACTAAAAACCGAATATCATGCCTTGAAAGAGTACAAAATGGAATTCGTGGCATAGTGGGGGATGCCCTTTTCTCTTCCCTGCAGCTTCTCTCCCACAGAAGAGACGTTGCAAGCCTGTTTTTGTTTAATCGTTATTTTCGTGGCAATTGCTCGTCTTAGCTTCAATATCTGGTTCTTCCCTCGCAAATCTTTCACAATAAACACCGTCTTGCTGAAACCACTGTCAATACTTTTCCCCACTCTTTATCTGTGCCTAACTCCAAACGTAGATTCCATGACAAAGCTGCTTTCTTAGAAGTACACGCATGTGGAACTCTCTTCCGTTTGCCTGTTTCCCACCAGACTACAACTTGGATGTCTTCAAATCCAAAATAAACAAACTCCTGGAGAATCGCCCCTTAAATAAGACCCTTTTTCAAATCTCCAATACTAACGATTACTAGGATGCGATCCCATTGATTACTGTACACTCAATAGCACTTATCTCCGAGTGGCACCGGGCCTTGATAAGTGTTGACCACCATGTAAAACAATATGGCTCAACCAGCAGAGCAAGTAAAATTGTGCCACCTTCTAATATATGTTATACATAGATATTGCAACATTTGGCACAGTGGATTTAACTAATTTTGAAGACTATGGCGTAAGTCATAATGCGTTGAACATCATAAAATATATTTTTCTCCTGACAATTTCTTTTAATAAATTTAGTAAGGTTCCTTTCAAATGTCGAACTGCATCAACTAATCATCTGTGCCTAATTTCCTCAGTACTCCACACAAATCAGAAAGTGTTTCTCAACTTCAGCTTATCTTTTAAACTTTTTAACATGCAATTTTTTTTACTTTTTTAATATCATCCAAAATCAGAACAAGTAACCTGCATGAGTAGGGGCTAATAAAATTGTCATCCATGTCGTATAATGTTTACAATTATGGTTACACGCAATGTGCAAATTCATTGCAAAAACGGTTGCGTACTGAAACTGAACACTATAAACATAAATTAAACCATGCCTTTACTATTTTACCCGGCAAATGAATATATTTGAATATGTATTAACGATGATGATTGGAATTGCTGTGCCAAATCAAAGCTGGTTATTTTCATTTCACAACTTTAAATATGGTGAAAACCAATGGTTATATCAATGTTGCATTTGTAAATAAATGTGTACTATACGAATTATTTGAACTTATGCTAAATTTAAACAGTTTTCTTCTGCATTTTAATATTTGCATGTAATTTAATCCAAACCGTGCGTATAGACTTAATACAATTGGTTTGTACATTATATTTTGTACATAAATAATGTAAATGATAATTAGTATATACTAATATTTCTAAAAATAGCTATGGAGTGGAATACACCTAGTAAAATCGTCACTAATATGTACTGTTTTGAAATCCTATTTTGTAACATTTATATAAGTTTACTATCTAAAGTTAATGGTCGTAATTGCTGCACCTCTTGATATCAATTAACAGTAGGACGAGTGCCGTTACGCTGTTTATAATGGTCCTCCTTCGTTATTGCCTCTCGACAAATCGGCGGCAGAGCTATTGCAGACATCTTGAATATAGTAAGACTGTTATTCGATTTAAGATTGCCGGTAATCCTCCTTCAATGTAGTGTTCAGTTTGACCGTGCGAGCATGAGCGTAGCGAGTCCAGGTAACTCCATGTATATCGCGATCTAAATCTGAGGCTTAGCGCACGTACCTTGTTTTTCCAAGAACCGTTAACTAGGGTCGCGAGAAAGCTAATACGCGTCGTACGCTTCATGCTGAGCTCCCTGAAGTGAGTTCTGTATGTGACACACCTACCAGGTGCATTCAATAAGCTTCCAGAATTTTTTTCTCTATAGGTGATTTAATTGATAGTACACACATGAAACTCAAGTCTCATATGAAGTAATCTCCTCCGGCTAAAATGCAATTTTTTACGGTTCCAACAATTTCTAGAAGACACCATGCAAGTTATCCTGTATGAGCGTGTAAATGACCATCGTCACAAATTCTTTATCCACTTTATTTGTCTCATGAGTGCAACCTCTAAGGCTTTGTTTGAGCTTAAGGAATAAACTAAAATAACACGAGCAAAGATCAGGACAATATGTATGAGGAGGAACTGTCTTTCTGCTTATGACAATGTCTTTATTTCAGATTTTCTCTGAGCACTCTTTGAACAAATTTCGTGCAAATCATTCGCATCTTCAATTCCTCGAAAAATGTGTATTAACTGTCTCTATAAGTACACGACGCCTTTTGTCCATTAAACCATGTTTTTGGCCAATCAGCTCTGAAGTTTTGTTTTCCTTACTCTTTCTACACCTTTTATAATCTCCCTCACAATCTCCTTGGTTTCCCTGAATCTCTTGTATCACTGAAAAAATAATGTTCGATACATGAAAGACTGCCCCAAATGAGTCTGAAGAATTTACTCATTTTCTCTAGCATGTTTCCAAGTTTTAAAAAATCATTTCATTATATATCATTTTTCTACAATATTCTTATTCCCAAAAAAACAGTTTAAAACTTAACCAGGTGTGGCAATCATGTTTTAGATGAGGGTATTTAAATACCAACTGTAGCCCATCGTTTGAACCTGAAATTATAAAAATAGGTCGGTTATATCCATAAGATGTGTTACAATATCATATAGAAATCAAGGGTCTAGGACAGTTTTAAATGCCTGTACAAAAAAGCCTTTGCACTTATTGCGGACACATCATATAAAACCTAGGATTGGATTGTTTCTAAGGGTTTTAACCCAGGTAAATTTGACCGCATTAGTTGTTGCTTACGATCGAATAAACACACCTTAATTTTACTTGGGTCAGGCGGATCGAACAAACAAGATCAGCATACACTGCCTGCGTCAATATAATGAGTCTGTCGAAGACAATAAGAAGGCTCTCCCGGCACAGGGAATAATTTCTTCGAAGGTTCTAGAATTTTCCAGGAAAAAAGTGAGTAACACGTAACCGATACAGAGGTTTAATATATATATATATATATATATATATATATATATATATATATATATATATATATATATATATATATATATATAAAGATTTTTGTGGGTACAAAATTTTATGAAGGATTTTAATAGCACTAGGGGAAATAAATGCCGTTATTGAAATTGAGGACTTTTTCGTTGACATTTAATCGATAAGAAATACTACAAAGTCTGAAAATCTAATCTCCAAAACCAGTATGTAGTTCAAATTATTTGAACCGAATAAAGTGGGAAAATTATGAAAAAGGGGGGGATAAAAAGAATTAAATCAACGAAGAGATCTTTCGGCCGATTCTTTTAAACTGTAACATCGGCGGATTTAAGAGATAAAAAAATAATATCGAGGTCTAAAGACCAAAATTAACGAATGAGGGGGTGGAATTAATAAATGAAATTTGGAGAGACGGGGAAGCATTCTAGATTATGGGTGTGTTCTTATTGCCTACACAGAGTGGGTTTTCTTAAAATAATCGTGACCGCTTCGAGAATTTTCAAATATATATATATATATATATATATATATATATATATATATATATATATATATATATATATATATATATATATGTACATCTGGCAGCAACGTTTGGACCATCGCACAAATTTTCTAATATATATATATACAAATTTTCAAATATATATATATATATATATATATATATGTATATATATATATATATATATATATATATATATATATGCATCTGGCAGCAACGTTTGGACCATCGCACATAGCCCAAATCCTCTCGCATTGTCCTCTTAGCATGCACATTTGAGGACTACCTAGCTAGCAACGGCTTTAGATTTGGAGTGAAACGTTATGATGATGATTATGTAAATAACTGAATGAATACATGTTCAATGACTGATCGATTAGGAAATTAGCATCTATTTCAACTGGTAAAACAATTCCTAGTTATAGTTGCTCTATAAATTACTGGCATCAGATACCATCGAGATCTTTTAAAAATTCTAGTGTCTTGTATCTTGTTGATGTGTAGTCCATTTATATGTGTGAATATGGAAATCTTCCTAGCCATTACCTATCCTAGTAAATGTCAATGAAACCACTATTACTAACATTTTATCAAGTTTTAAATGGAGTGAACTATGTATATGTTCTTCATTGTCTTAATACACAGAAAAAGACTGCAGCCTACTTATTCGAATACAAAATATTATTCTTGCTATGAGGTTATACTTAAAGAAACCAAACTAATTGGAAGCATCTCTTTTTAAAACGCTCGAGTAGTAGAGTAATTTTTCCCTTGCCAAATCACTATCTTTGCAAAAGGTAATTCCCGGATTGAGAGTAAACTTTGTCGGTGTCTTCTTTACTACCAGGCAGGCATTGCCCAGCCAAGAAAATACGATTTAATATGATATTTTGCTTAATGCAGATTTCGATTTTTTTCTTATATAATATTAGACTCAATATGTAGTAGTAATGTTAAAACAGAATGTCCCCTGTGCCACTGCCGAGAATCGAAACATAAATTTTGAACATACGATTTACTTTTTTTCCCTTGAAGTTAGTGCCTGCGCTATGAAGAGATGTCTGCTATAAGACTAAAAATTAAAACAAACCGATAGCTATTACGTTACACATGCATATTAGTTATGTCATCATTTGCTCCTTACCTGGCAAATTCCATTTTTTATAAATTTTCATACTTTTCGTTTTTCTCGGCTAAAGACTAAACAAAATGTTTCGCAGTGGTTAATACATAATAAACCTAATTAGTGATTTGTACATTTTTTAAGGCATTGGAACACTACTACAGTTCTCGCCAGCAATGCTAGTCTGGTTGCGTTTTAGCTTATATGGTATATATAAATCTCCTCCAACTAGTTTAACGACATTTCCTTGGGATTAGACTAGTATGTTTTCTCTCCGCTGTCTTTCAATTCTCTATTACCCTTCACACTTTTCATGTGGTGTAATTCGAGCCTGGTTCAATCAATTTGCCGGAGTGCTTTTTATGAAATAGCGTTTGTATTCTTAGTATATACTGTACTGAATATTTAACCTTGTCCTTTCTTAAAAGTGTAACTTAAAACTGACATTTCTTGTACTCTGTCCATAACGCCATGGGATCACAAGAGAGGAAAGCAATTATGATAATGAACGAATTCTAGAAATATGAATACATTTACGAAGAAAGTGCCAACGAACCCCTAATCTATTCATGTTTCTTTTACTTGTCTACTTGACCTTCTAATTCTTTTTGATTATATCAGATTATTAGATTACTAAAATAAAGATCAAGAGGATTGGGGAAATAAAATACCGACCAACTTGGACGAAAATAAGACTAATAAACCAACGATAATACAGAAATGTTATCTTTAAATATCTCATCGGAAATACCACATACGATCGGGCACAGGAATTGATAATATGCTATTTATATTTTGATTGACACAGAACTAATATTATCTATATCTTTATCATCTATTGCATTTTCTCTAAGGGGTAGATAAAATATAGGTCTATGTTTGACTACTCACAACTCCATTGTTGTAGGCCTACATTTCTATATTTGTACGCTCGCTCTTATCGAAAATATTTAAAGATTGATTACTTGTAACAAATGTCATATCTGGTTGTTCTTCTTTCTGGGATTGGCGAATTCCTCAAGTTTCATGATATCTACAGACAGGCCATCTATAATAGATGAAAGCCACGGCTGTAAATGAGAAAATATAAAACGTCCAGGTTAGAGGTCGCTGACTCAAGTTGAAAAAAGATCAAATACAGGTGAACTATTGAAAACTCCAGTTAAATAAAGAGACAATAGCAGAAAACCGCGACAGATTTGCTTTTGCTAACGATTATTTGGATTGAAGTACAGTTCTCTATAAAATGTGTGCGTCTATTTCTAGGGGAAAATTACACGGTGAATTTAATCTACTTGTTTATAGATGTACGATCAGGTAGGCCGGAGTTTCCGCCGTCGTAAAAAAAAACATGCATAAATATTACATTGTAATTAATGCAGAAGTCTTAACGTAACGTTTAATTAATTTAAAAAAGGAAGTAAAAACGGAACGAAACTGAAACATGTGCATACGAGTACTATGTTTTATTTTCGAAACAGTTACCTTCTTGTAAGTAGAAAATACTCCAGCTTAAATCGAAATCAAAAGCATTAGGCCAGCTTAACAAGATCTTGAAAAGTATTTACAAACATACTTATCCTTTACATAAGTAATCTATTATGTGAACGATGTGAACGATTCATAAACGCGTATTCGTGAAAGAGTTGGCAAACAGATAAACGCCCAATAACATTCACGCACCAATTTTTCCATTTTTAATTTTTAACAGCCTTTTTTCTGATGAGAACCGATTAAAAAATCCACATGTCCGAATACCCTGTATAAAAGTTTATTGCCTGTCGATTAAATTTATTGTAAGTTTATTAGTTTGATAGTGTCCTCACATACATTTTGACTTTTATAAAAGAATAAATATATAAATGTTACTTGTCAACTTTTGGAATGATTTTATAGTTGTAAAAAAAAAGTAGATTCAGTAACGAGTCTAATTAATTGGTGGGATTTTATTAAATAAAGTAATGAAACGGTGGGATATTGCAGATGATATGGGAACACTGAATATATGTATATATATATATATATATATATATATATATATATATATATATATTATAATACATTGGAGTATCCTTGAATCGTAAACTCATCTTGAGAAGCGGTCGATTCAATGCCAGTTTCACACAGGAAAAATAGGTTAGGTTTAGTCTCCTGTAATTAGATTTCAAAGAGGGGAGGGCTAGAACGTAGACAGTATAGAAGGAGATTCGGTGGTGCAGGTCAATTTTTAAGTTGCATTTCTGGGTTTAATCTCGTTTTGTTACTTGAGATTCTTCACTGTGAAGCATTAAAAACGTAGAAAATATCGATAGAGTTGTAAGAACAGAGCAGAGTGAAAAAAGGGGTCCATTATATTTTTACAGCGATATAAATGAAGACCTGTAACATTACACGTTAATATCGCATCGAGAGGGTCTATTAGAAGTTACTAGGAAGTTAGAATCTATTTACCGAAAAGCAATACAGCAGCCTTATGATGTGCAACTGCTTATAAGACAGCCTAATTGGGACTTAATATACTGTTCGAATATCTCACTATAAGTTGTATAACGTCAACACAAGTAAAACATATTCTAGGACCCTTGTTAGTGGTTTGGTCACAGGGATATAAATGGAAAGAGAAAATCTCAAGCGACTGCTCAGCAAAAAAAAAATGCCGCCCTAGTGTACAGACTTTTCTTCTAACTTTGTCAAAAGCATCCCGTAGTGTCACAAATGACCGAAGGACAACATACAGGAAGCTAGCATTATAGTGCGACCAAAGGCACAGCCACTGTCTGTTTTTTAGTTGTCCTTAAAAAATAGACAACAAAGCACTTTACTTAACATAAGTTCAAATAAACTTTTTAATGTTTTAGGGAAAGAAGGTCGATAGCTTGCTCTTTCACTAAGGGTCTATTAAAGTAAAAAATACACAAGATTGATAACAGATTTCCCTTTATTTAATAATATATATTTATATATATATATATATATATATATATATATATATATATATATATATATATATATATATATATATAGGAAAGGTAGGTTCTCTCCACTGTGCTAGAAAGCTACTAACGCCCGAAAGTATCATGTACCTCTATAAAGCTACCATTCGCCCATGTATGGATTATTGTTTCATATTTGGGCCGGTGAATATGCTACTAGTCTCTCACCCCTAGACAGGGTTCAAAAGAGATTCGCCAAGCTAATAGGTCCTGAACTGTCATCCAAGCTTCAGCCTCTGTCCCATCGACGAAATATAGCACCCCTCTGCCTGTTCTACAAGTACTTTAACGGTGAATGTTCCGGCGAGCTGCAATCACTTTTACCCATTCTATGTAAATACCCCCGACAAACCTGACAAGCAGTAAAACCCCAGCCCTTCACATTTGAGATCCCTAGATGTTAGAGAGCCTTCTACTCCAGTAGTTTCTTCCCCGGAACCGCTAGACTTTGGGATTTCTTTCCAGGTTCCTGCTTCCCCAATTGTACTGAAATGCAGAAGTTCAATGGACACCTGGATGGTTTATTGTCTAAGAACGATCTAGTTATATAAGGTACACCTCCAGTTATACTGTGCAATTTAATTTTCATTATCATTCATTCTGTAAGAGTATGTTAATGCGGGAATGAGTACAGACCGCTTTAATTTATTACGTGTGCAGCATACTCTCGTTTGTAGAATATGACGGGAAATAGTCCGAAGTAATTAGAGGTGTAATTTAGCTATCACCCACACTGAGGATTGTTCTGCAACCTCATGAAGACGTTACTGAAGAGCGAGATGCGCTAAGTATTTATCGGCTATTCCATGGGTCTGTACAGTTGTTTGACATTATGTTGGGTTTTCTGAGTTCAATAAAAAATTATCTCGATTTTGACATGATACATCTGAATGGTTTATATTAAGCGGTACGTTTTGAAAGCAACGTGGAAGATAAACACAGTATTCCAAAGTCCAAAATAATTCGAAACACGAACACTTTCGATATGGTTTATATATAAATCTCTGTACAGTTTATATAATTTCACCCGAAAAACAGATATAACTGGATGTATATTTTCCCAGTATATAAATACATACTAAGCATGATATTTAACCAAGAAGCAAGAAATTATAACTCCGAACAGTTAAGTTTGCAGGTCTTATATTCATCATAATTATATGTTAATAATATAGTATTATTGATAGATTTAATAGATCTTAATGACACCCATTTCTACATCGTTGATTACAAATAAAAATAAATAGAGTTTCATTACTTTAATTTTGTGTTCATTTTATTTCGAGAGTTAACATTATACGTTTAATTAACCAATGTTACACAGATGAGTTCACACATAAGCAATTATGCACAATAGCGCGACAAATTGTATCTATTATTCAACCGACTGTAATTAATCACATTTTATTTGTTCTTCTCAACCTGATATAGTTCGGCCATTTAATTAGGTCCTTCTTCTCCAACACAGCTCTTGTTTAAAGGTAATTAAAACCCAATTGCGTTGATCATTACTGATAAATAAGGCCGCTGTTTTAGTTAAATCAGTGATTTGAATGTATATATTAGTGTTATATTAACTAACCAAGTAGTGTATAGTAAGCTTTTAAAACAAAACAAAACTATCCGTTTATATTAGAGCTTTACTTTTGCCACAAAAATCGCAAGTAAAATGCCGGATTGTCTGCGACCGAGAGTGCAATACCACGACAAGTATAGAACAATCCCTGAAATTGAAATAAGTTTGATCTGTTTGTGCGATTTCTAGAGCTCAGTAAAATTTAATACATGCAGTTGCTCTAGAATACCTCTAATGGGAAGTCATACGCGCATATATATATATATATATATATATGTATATATATATATAAAAATATGTATATATATGTATGTATATATATATATATATATATATATATATATATATATATATATGATGAAAATAATGGAAATAGTATTCCGACAAAATAGAGAAATAAAAAGGAGCAAACCGTATTATGTGTTCATCGACGTTTCGTCTTTATTTCGAGACTTCCTCTCGAAATAAAGAGGAAACGTTGATGAACACATAATACGGGGTGTTCCTTTTTATTTCTCTCTCTCTCTCTATATATATATATATATATGTATATATGTATATATATATAAATGTATATACGTATATATGTGTGTGTGTATAATCAATTATCTAATAATCCCAGAGGTAACACTTTTCCCCCAATTGTATACACCCTATTAACATCTCAGCATATGCTTATTGCAAGGCGTCGCATCTTTATCGTTTTCCCTAACACTTTTCCCTTTCTGATGAGAAGCGTAAGGTTATCAAATGCCTTGCAAAAACAGCATTTATATTACCTACACATTATATTTCATTCCGTTTTTTATATGATCAATAAATGTATGCACGGTAGAATATATATATATATATATATATATATATATATATATATATGTGTGTGTGTGTGTGTGTGGGTGTGTGTGTATATGTATATATATACATAAAAAATCTCCATGTAAAAAATGCTTGTATTTCTATAATCACGTTCTCTTTTCTCTGTCCTCTCTTTTTCTCCGTATATATATATATATATATATATATATATATATATATATATATATATCTATATATATATATATATACATTTATATATATGCATACACACACATATATACATGTACATAACTACATGTGTATGTATATATACATGTGTATGTATATATACATGTGTATGCATATATACATGTACATATATGTATATATATATGTGTGTATGTGTGTTTGTGTGTGTGTGTGTGTGTGTGTGTGTGTGTAATGACTACGCATCAAAGGATTAGGAAAACCCTTCTTCAATCAGATTAAAGGAAGATACTAGCGCCGAAGTTCATTTTATATGTATTTAATAACTACCAATAACTACCATTACAGTGGCTCACGTGGTTGCATACGGCACACCTTTTTTACATCTTATTTTCTGACAAAGACGTGTATATTCCTGACAAGAAGTAAAGTGACTGGTGAGTTTTCAGAAATCACATCAAATATGCGTCATTGACAATTAGTTTGTTCTTTTTCTGCGAATCATTCTGAAACTTAGGTTACTGATTAGTTAAAATATACATTTGAATTTAATGTCCTGCATAAAAGATTAATAGCAAATCTCATATTTGATGAGGAAGGTTCAATTCCACGTGCGAAGGCAATTCTCCAATAGCAGCACGCATCCTACATATTTATACGACACAGATCGAGTACAACTAGACAAAATAGTATGTTAGTAACACATACTTGTTAGAATACCGTAGCTGATGCTAAATTAAGCCATACAAAATTCGCTAGGAAACGCGTTGAGCCGCAGAATTTATAAACTCGCGATTTTTAAGGCATTATTTATAAATTCGTGATGTTCAATGCATTATTTATAAACTCGTGATTTTTAAAGCATTAAAATTTCCGAACAACATTTCTCTCACTATTCAAAAATTCTGTTCTGTGTTACACAGTAACAAAGAAGGCTTACGTGTATGCAGGGCGTGCGCCTCTAACTCCACCCTAAACCTTACAAACTTGTTTACAATAATGCTGAGTAAAAAAACGACAAACTTAATAATGACGGCATTTTTTTTTACAAACGCGTCACCACTCATCAAGGCCAATAGACTACTCGCGGATAAGGGTTAAAGAGTCTACAGTAGACAATTGGACAATAAATAATCGTTGGTAATGGAAATTCGGTAGATTTGTTAATTTATATGGAAGGGTTGATCAAAAAATTGTTTACGTTAGACTTGAAGACAACCATATTGTAGTCAGCTGGAAAGCAAGAAAACGGAAGGCAATTCCATAGGCGTGCAGTTCTTTGATGATACTATGCCGTATTATCATCATTAACATCTTTTCTCTTATTGCCAAACTTTAGAGCCATTAATCAATCAAGCACTAGCAAACCACTTCATAGATACAAATCTCATTTTTAACCGACAATAGCGATTTCAAAATTCTCGTTTTACTGCAGATATCCAAACTGTAAAGGTATACAGCTTTCATTCGATAAGACTGTGAAGACTCGGGCAGTAGCCCTAAATATGTCTTACTGATTTGTCAGGGGTTGGCACGAATAATTTGTCATGGGAAATAAGGCATATACTATTATTGGTACAATATTAATTTAAGAAAATTCGTCTCATACCATAGAAGATTTCACTTCGCCGATAGTTGTATGACGATATTACATGATGGGCATGGCCATACGCAAAACTAGCAATATATAAATCTGACTAGGTCGATCTTTGAACATTTTTATTTGTATTCCTGAATGACATATTAAGTGAAATCGTCTCTAACATGCTGATAACACTATGTTGTATTATAGACACTCGGCGTAAGCGAATGAATACATAAGAAACCAATAGCTGGAACGTTATAAGCAGACGGCAAACCCATAATGGAATGGGAATGTAAAAATATGGTAACGTTCAATGATGGAAATGATAAGCTACGTATATCATAAAGTTCAACCACTGCGTAAGTTTTTCTTTCAAACTCGTCGGCTTAATATTCAATGTCAATACGAATGGGAGCAAATGCTTTAGGGATATTACCAACGTTGCTGAAATGACCGTGCACGCTTGGCTTTCTACTAGAAAAGTATTCATACGTGAGAGTATACTGTATTTCTTTAAATTCACAATTCACCCATGCATAAAATATTGTTGCCATATCTATGTTGGTTTATCTACTACTTTCTCTCTGGTTTTCTCCCTTAGATAGAGTAAAACAAAATAGTTGCTTACTTAACATATACTTTACTATCAAAGAAAATTTGGCATCTAGCCATCGCCAAAGTATTGCATCCCTTTGCTTGATATACTAATATCTAAATTAAATGATGCCAGATGAAATTGAAACATTTGTATGCCACGACGTAAATACCTCTGACTATTCAGAGCTCAGTAAACTTCAACTTCTACACTCCTGGGATCCCTATATGTCGAAACCATTCAATTTTACCAGTGTCTTCTCTCAGAAATGCCGGATTTATGAATCACATCAGAGGTACATGCTTTCATGCTTGTACTGATACGAAGAATACGGGCATGGTGCTACACTCTCTACAACAGCTGACATCGATACATAGTGTCCATTTTCCAAATAGTTAGCATGTGCATACCAAAAAAATTGTGTTTTTAGAATAAATTCACAGTATAAATCGAATGAAGAACAGTTTCACAAAAATTTGTCATGAATATGACAGTTTATAACCAGATAGTATATATATATATATATATACATATATATATACATATGCAATATATATATATATATATATATTAAGTAATGTGATTTACAATTTAAAAATTAAAAAAAAATAATTTAAAAATCAAATTTTAATTAAATTAAAAATCAGTTTCATAAGAAGGAACAACAACAAAATCATTTATCTGTACGATCGTTTCGGAAATCCGTGCTTTCTATTGTGGTATACATGAAGTTATGTAGAACAATTATATATAGTTTTTTTGGTAAGCACGGTCCTCTCATCAGCAAATTTAGGACGATTTTTATTGAATTTAAAAGACACCATAAATAAACCTAGCATTAAAAGTAAGGCAGATGAATCTGAAAAAAATGAAATAAAAGGTTTGGATTTAAAATTTATAAGAAAATTAATATAGGTTAGAGATAGAAATGAGTAGAAAAAATATATATTTTTGAATTTACATAATAAATTTGATTTGAAAAATATATAGAGATAGTTACCTTATAGTTTTTCTTTTTTTGAAATCAGGAACTGTGTTTAAAGTAGTCATTTAGATGTTTGCTATAGCTTTTTTATTTTATTGAACGATGAATTTTAAAAGGGCGACGCTCGTGCAATAAATTGTTTCCGTTAGCGTATTTTGATTTAAAGACGCTAGAGTAAATATATATAGAGAGAATATTTATTTTGCAAGTTTTTAAGGGGAGATAATTGTCATGTGTTATTGACTTTATTTATTATTTGTTTTACGGGTCTAAGAGAGGTAATTGGTCTAACTTAATTTACTAAAAAAAAAATTGTAATCTATTTTTACTAATGAGTAATTTTTAATGATTTAAGGTTGTTTATATTTATTAAATTTAAACCAACGTTTATGATTACATGTCAGAAGCTCTTGTCTTGAATTTAATAGTTTGGTTGTACTTTTTATATCTTCATATTTTAAAATTTTTAGGGTTTCTTTTGTACATAGTGCACAAAATTTATCTCCTGGTTTATATGATTAGCAAGTCTCAATTATTTGCCATTTTTAGTTGAAAGAAATATTGCAATTTTTGTTGCCAAATATAGTTGGATAGAGTAGTTTGGTTTGATAGAGAGTTATTTTTAAAAGAATTTTTGTGCGTTTAAATTCTATGTTTTATTAGGCCAGATGTGGAACCAATATATATTACCTCTTAATTATTGTGATTATTTTCCGTTAAGTCTATTGTTGGATTATTATGTAGTGGGTTGATTAGTAATTAATCGGTAGATTGATTTAAGTTGGTGTTATTATTTAATCTGGTAGTTGAGTTATGACTGTTAATAGGTTCTTGTAGATTTGGAGTTTTTGATACTGTGCAGCTATAGATAACATTTTTAATTTCACATGAGCCTTGTAGGGGACATTTATTTTTTCTTCTACAGATACAGTCCTATGTATTTTGTATAGTAACAGCTAAATCTGACTCCCAAGATCGCCATGGGCATGGAATATGTGCCTACATAAAGGATGGCTTCCCATGTGGCAGGGATATCTCTAGAGAAGATCCTAATTTACCCTATATGTGCTTCAGGGTTGCACTTGCTAACACCACTGTATTTATATTTGCCCTCTATAGGCCCCACAACAGCGGAGTTACTATCTTTAAGAGCATATCTGAGAAAATAGACCACATACTGTCTTCACATCCCTCGGCTAACATCCACATCTGTGGTGACTTCAACGTCCATAACGTGGAATGGCTGACCGATTCAAATAAGACAGATGATGAGGGGAGGTTTTGTCATGATTTTGCCATTGCTTATGACCTCACTCAGATTGTTCGCGAACCCACCCGTGTGCCCGATAAACCCAATCAATATGCAAGCCTCTTAGACCTTTTTCTTTCAACTTCCCCTGAGCTATGTTCATGTACCGTTCATTCTCCTTTAGGATCCTCCGACCACTCCGTCATATCAGTTAAGATAAAAACAAAATGTAAGAAGCCATCAGACGTACCCCTCCACCGTACTGTATACCGATACTCTATGGCTGACTGGGATAGCTTCCGTACATTCATATCTGATTTACCTCTGCACTCCATGTTTAAAAAGGAAGTGCCCTCTATAGTATCAGATCTGACCGAATGGTTAATTGTAGGCATAGACCAATTCATACCATCTAAAGAATTCCAACAAAAGCCTAACAGCCAGCCATGGTTCCCCATGAGAATGTGCTGCTGCTATCGCGCACAGAAATCACTTTTTCCATAACTACCAACGTAATAGATGCACTGAGACTAAAGCTGCTTTCAGGACTGCCAGCAACCACTGTAAAAGAGTAATAAAAAATGCAAGAGAGCTATATGCCCAGTCTGTTAAATCCAAGGTAGCTGATCAGCGGCTTGGTTCCCACCAGTTTTGGCAAATAACAAATAGGATCTTGAACAGAAGTGTGCGTTCTATCCCAACCATTATCAATGGACCAGAGGTTATCTCGTCAGCGTCAGACAAGGCCAAACTATTTGCAAAGAACTTTGCAGCTAATTCTACCCTATGCGACGAAGGCCATCAACTCCCCATATTTCCTCCTATAACACAGAACAAGCTAGGTAACATACAAATATCCGTGCATGAGGTCGTCAAGCTAATCAAGAACCTAGATTCCAGTAAAGCAACTGGCCCTGATGGCATCCCAATTATAGTGTTAAAAAAGCTTCAACCAGAACTTGCTCCCATACTTACGAAACTATTTAAGCGCTGCCTTAAGGAGAAGTGCTTTCCGACCCCCTGGAAGACCTCCTCAGTTTGCCCTGTATTTAAGAATTCAGGTGATGAGTCATCTCCCTCTCAATACAGACCAATAAGTCTTCTCTGTGTTATGAGTAAGTTACTGGAATCAATATTAAATAGAGAAATAGTCAACCACCTCAGCAGGAATAACCTTCTTAGTGACACACAATATGGTTTCCGCTCTGCAAGATCTACCGCAGATATGCTGACGGTTATATCCCCCAGGATTAGTGAATCTCTTGACAAAGGCTTCCTTTCTAGGGCAATTGCTCACGACATATCAAAGGCCTTTGACAAAGTATGGCATAAGGGTCTACTTCACAAGATTTCCAGCTACGGTATAACTGGAAATGTTTTCTCAATCATTAAATCATTTCTCTCTGATAGGCTCATAAGAGTAGTGGTAGATGGACAAAAATCGGAGGCCTGCAATATAAATGCTGGAGTCCCTCAGGGGTCAATCCTGGGCCCAACTCTCTTCCTGATCTACATCAATGACCTCGCTAAACACATACTTAAATCATTCGTTGACATCTATGCTGATGACACGACCATCTACGGCAACACATCAAAGGCTGTAAATGACGAAGTTCTCTCGGATTCTCTCTCCTCTGATCTCGAGCGCGTGGTTCAGTGGGGGAAGATGTGGCTAGTTACCTTTAATGCATCCAAAACCATACTCCTATCCTTACATCATCAACGCTCTGATCCCCAGCTGGCATCAATTGTGATGGATGGCTCTCGTCTGGGTGAGGCCCCGTGTTTTGACAAGCTTCTGGGTTTGACCTTTACTCCTGATCTGAAATGGAATATGTACATCAAGTCTGTTGCCAAGGTCGCAGGAAAGATGGTGGGATCCTTCTACCGCTCCAGAAGATATCTCACTACTGATGCAATTCTCTATCTATATAAAAGCCAAGTACGGCCAAGGATGGAATACTGTTGCCATATCTGGGCAGAAGCTGCCAAAAACAGCCTATCATGCCTTGACAGAGTACAAAATAGACTTCGTGGTTTAGTGGGGGATGCCCTTTTCTCTACCCTGCAACCCCTCTCCCACAGAAGAGACGTTGCGAGCCTATCCTTGTTTTATCGTTATTTTCATGGCAGGTGCTCGTCTGAACTCCAATCCCTGGTCCCCCCTCGCCAATCTTTCACGAAAAACACCCGTCTAGCTGAATCCACTGTGAAAAATTTCCCCCACTCTATATCTGTGCCTAAATCAAAACGCGGATTTCATGAGCAAAGCTTCTTTCTTAGAACTGCACGCCTGTGGAACTCTGTTCCGTCTGCCTGATTCCCTCCGGACTACAACTTGGATGTCTTCAAGTCTAATATTAACAAATTCCTAATGAACCGCCCCCCTAATTAAACACTTAATCAAATCTCCTCACTAACGTGATGTACTTACAATAACCCTTATCCCTGAGTGGCTTCCGGGCCTTGATAAGTGGTGATCACTGTGTAAAAAAAAAAAAAAAAAGAAAGTTGTATTTTGTAGTTTATTAATTTTCTTATTATTAGAGCTAATTATTTTCTGATGAAGGTTAGGCATAGTAGAGTAAGAGACTTTAATTGTGTTCTTATTGAAAATTTTATTATATCTATGGGGGGGCTTTAAGGTTCTTATCTAATATTTTTAAAAATTCTCTGGCTATGTTTGTTTCTAGGTTTTTGGAATACGGGGGGTTGAACCATAGGATCTCCTTGTGTCTATTCTTACGTTTACGGGTTTTAGTTTGCTGTTTATTTGTATTATTATCTAATATTTGTAGTTTGGTTTTATCTTTTTTTTTGTCTCTTGGTTGTTTTTCTTAACTCGTATACGGGAAGACATTGCCATATTATATGTTATTACGCTCTTAATAGGTTTATTTTTAATGCAGTTTATGTTTCTATCATTTTCATTTATGAATTTAATTTGTGAATTATATCCAGAGTTTTTAAGGGCTTCATTATAGTATTTTTCATTTTTGGTAAATATTGATTTAGTAGAAGACAGTCTAGAAATTCTTAGAGCGATATTGGGAACTATTGATTTTAATATTGATTTATGGTGGTTTGATTGATTGTGGACATATAGAAGTGATTGGTTAGGTTTATGGTATGGTTCAAAGGTAGAATTTTCAAGATTTAAGGTAATGTCTACTTAATAAATCTCTATTAATGGCATGAAAATTAACTAATATAACTCAAGACGAAATTAAACTAATACTTATAGCTAGACAGTCTTTAATAACATTTGATAATAAATATTGGACCAGGAAAAATACCCCTAACCACTTCAACATTTTAATGGGATCGACGGACTCGACTCAGGTCACTGATCTAGTTGGCGTTTTCCTTTTAAATGAAATACATTGTATACTCCATAAACAATTCAAACTTGAAGGAGGGCTGTTTAGAGATGATGCACTTTTCATAACGAATTCTACTAATAAATATTATGAAAAAGCAATTAAAGCTATACATAAATTATTTAAAAATTATGGACTTAGTATAAAAATTGACCCTAATAAAAAAATTGCTAATTTCTAAGACATATACATAAATGTAACTCTTGGTTCGTTCGCAATTGATAGTCTAAAACACCACGGGACGGATGGCTTCCACGTTTTGGTATAATATGTTTACTATATCAATGTGTGTTTTTATATATTTCTTTTTATTTATAACATTATACTTAATTTTTCTATGATAAACAGGTGTTTTTTTTGTACTGCTATAAAATCGATTTTTCCAAATACATTTTAGGTGGGGGGCATTCTAACCTCCGAAGTTTAGTTTAAAGTACGATCTAAGCTACCCTGCTTTATTTAGAAGTATTTAATCGAAAATTGTAAAAAGCAAGAAACAACAGCAAAAAAACAAAAAAAAACAAAAAAACTTATACCAATACAGTAGAATTTTATTATCTACCAACCTAAATACTTTTAATATGCTAAAACAATGTTTTTTGTTTGTTTATATTTCTTATTTCAAAATATGTGGCACCATTATTGTGATGTTGAATTTGCAGTATATTTCAATTTAACTTTTATTATAAAAGGTGTGAGTTTATGATTTGTTACCTGTAAAAATATACCCTCTCTGAAAAAAAAAACAGGCAAAACTAGCTCATAAAATATGTAAGACTTCTGAGGAGCAAACCGCTTCAATATCATTCCAGAAACATATAGTGAGAAAACACGGAACATTTTATATATTGAATATACTATATTTATAATTTTGTTATGGTAGGAAGTTAAAATATGAAGTTGGGGGGAATTAGCGATTTTTGAACATTTCAGACGATAAAAATAAAAATTTAGCGATTTTCTAGACATTTCTTTCTCCTGATCTCGCGGTTTCTTTTTAAAACTCTGTTGGCAACATTGCATCACTAAAAAAACACTGCAGGCTTAATGTAAACAGAATGTGTTTACAATATCGGTAAATTTTCAATGGGTTTAATCACATGATTATTGATAATGTAATCATGTGATTGAAATGTAATTTAAATTAACCACACGTGGTCGCTTTCTTATCAAATATTCATCGAAAAATCGTAGGTAAACACACAAAATGAATGCCGACGCTCAAAGTGGCATTTTGACTCCTTCCTTTACTTAAAAATTCACCAACAATCAGGAAATAAAACAATTTTAATTAAAATTACAGTATTTTTCAAATAATGATCGCAGAATATAATGAACTAATTAATTTTACTTAACTCTTAGTAAAAATGTTTAATTTTGTTTAAACAAAAAATACCTTTACTAAAGTTATGGTTTTACGTAGTAAATACAAAACGCAAGAATTTTTTTTGTTTGTTTATATAAATAAAATATCGTAATTTGTAACAATAAAAAATAATGTTCAAAGTAACATTGCAAAAAACCCCGTAAAGTCCGTAGTAATATATCCGATATAACTCAAAGAAAAATGAATTCTCGCATACTATTCAGGAAATTAAAGATTCAAATAGATTCCTATGTAAGTCACCTAAATTATTTAGTGTGAAATGAGTTCAGGAATTTATAGCCAAACCTAAATATATTTTTTTTGCTTAAAAAATAGCATTAATACAGTAAGTTAGTAATAATTTGCATAGAATGCTCTGCTTTACGGTTGTAAAAATGGAACGGAAATTTGAATTTCGTTCCCTTTTAAATTCGGTACATTTTTACATTACGCCCAACTCATCGTTTACATTAAACACGTAAACCTTTATAGCCTTTCGAGTATTCTGGCAAGGTTAGTGGTGTCTATTCCGAAAGCCGTTCTTAACATGGGTAGATTGGTAGGTGTGTCAGAAATTTCGTGATAAATAGTGAATAATTCCACCCCGTCTTTCCAAGTTTATAGCTCCTCGAAAAATGTAACTCAAACCCTATTTTTCCAATTAAAAGAGCAAGGGCCAAGGTTTCATTTAAAAAAAAACAAACAAACAACACGTTTAAAAAAAAAGGTTTTAACTTCGGACTTTACAGGCAAATTTCTAAAAATCACTACTTTTCTTGTTTTAAATTTGAATATATTATTTATTGACATTTTCTCTTCAATTTGTGATATATAACACTTTGGTAAATAAATTATTTACTTTTTAATAGACATTTAAAAATGGGAGGAGTGAATTATTCTACCTCCTGCCTTTCAAAGCTTATAACTACTCGAAAAATGTAATTGAAGCCCTATTCTTTTCAATTAAAGGAGCAAAGACCAAGGTTTCATAAAAAAACTAAAGAACAAACAAACAACGTGGTTTTAAAAAAAGGTTATAAACTTCGAACTTTACAGGTAAATTTCTAAAAACCCTATTTTTTTGTTTAAAATTTGAATATATTTTTCTCTTCAATCTGTGATATATAAAACTTTGATGAGTAAATTAATTATTTACTTTTTACTAGACACTTGAAAATGGGAGGGGTGAATTAAAAAGAAAAACGTTTGTCTAAAATATTATATTCGGTTTATTGGAAAGAGCATAAAATTTCACATTGTCCCTGAAAATATCGTAAAAATAGAATCCATGGAAAAATTTTGATAGATTTTTAAATTGAAAAATTTAAAAATATCCATATAGTAAAATGCATTACTCTTTTTTAAAAAATACAACAAAAAATCTCTATTACTTTTAAAACAACTTTAATATTTTATTTTGGAAGTATAATCCATAAAGAAAATAAACACCCCACTCTTAAAAGAGAAATTACGAAATTTTTTTAATATTTTATTCGCAGTTACTGTTTTGATTATATTCGTTTGGGGGGCACAATAAAAAAAATTAAGAAATAATAAAACGAAGCTAAATTTAACTTATCGTTCCATTTTTACAACAACCGTAAAACAGCGCATACGCAGCATGTCCTATCGTAATTTATAAGCATAATATTGAAACACTAAATCAAAACTTTATTTATTTTTTGCATAATTAATGATGGAAGTATTTTTCTGTATATTTTCTTAACATCTGTTAAAAAAATAATTTGTACATTCTCTTGAAAAAAAGAATCACACTTTTTTCTACTTTCACATGGGTTCCATTTTCACAAACTGAGCGACAGCAACACCGTGGGCGGGTACAGCTAGTATATGTATAAATAAATATATATATATATATATATATATATATATATATATATATATATATATAATTATGTAATTAAAGTACTATACACAGATAGATATCTTGATAGGTAGATTTTGTAAACGATTGGTTGATAGAAAATTGACTATTTTGATGGAAAGACACATGTCAACATGTTTCTCTATGAGAGTTGGTAAGTTCACTATTAGTTTATCATAATTGAGGGTCAATAGAGCATCGTTGCACGCGCAGATTAGATACGCGTAACTAAAAAATGTCCAATTCTTTCTACACGTAATGAGTTTCCTAGAAACCGCAAAATCGTATAAAGATAAGTATTATTTACTCTAAATTTAATGAAATTTAAACTCTAGGGAAATAAATGGATTCTACCGATTTCTCGAATTTGAGAAAATTACAATTATTTTCAGATCTTTTAATGTTGCTTAGCGTTACGGAATGAATCTTTTCTTAGCTATTTGTCGTACAGTCACTTTTTGAAGCTTTTTCCCTTATATCAATAGCATTTTTTGTTTAAAATATTTATTTTTTGGAGATTTCACGACATCGCTTTCCGTGTATATTGCTCTTTGTGTTGCTATAAATACAGTCCACAATTTTGTGTATTTATTCAGACGTTATAGTTTTTAAAACGAAATCGTTAATAATATGTTAATATGAAACGAAATATTTAATAATAATTACCATGATTCTGTAGATTTTCTTATGAAACAAATTAAGATTTTAATGAAACATAACATATAATCTGCTATCTATTCATGAGCATCAGTTTGTAGACTACAAAAATGCGGTCCAATGTAAATTGAGCCAGATTTACAAAATAAATGCATAAATTAATGGGCTTCTGAATTTAAGAGATTTGGAATATTTATTCATATAACTGAATTCTTCGGACGACTGTTCTCATCATAAGTTTTATTATCACAACTTTCGATGGAAGTTACGTTCAAATATCCTTGGCAGTATCTTGACGACATATTTTTTCCAGCTTGAAACATTTCTCTGTATACATTTTTGTACATAACCATTTATTAAGCTATATATGAGTAGCAAGCTGAGGCTTAATTATTCATGAGAGTGTAAAAGTCATAAGTAATTCCCAATTGTATTTTAGCCCTTGCATGTGCTGAAGATTTAATTTTCAACACCCCAAACAGTGTAACTAACAAATAGATGTTCCTAATACATTCTCCGTAATACCACGTGTCGTTGTGTACAATTCTCGTAATAAATATACGCACCATAAACCTATTTTTAGATGAAGGTTCATATTACTAATGACTATACATCACTATTTATTACTACGGATTATTGCACACACTTATGCATATCAGTGTTCGGGCGATTAATCGGAACTTTGTGATTTGGTATCGACATCGGAAAATATTTAAGCCTGGTTTCTGAATCCCAAATGATCCTATTATTTTTCTCTTACCAATAAACATGAGAAACTAACACAGGTGTATTTACTTATTAAGAATCAGGATCGGGATCGGGCGTGGAATCGGTATTTTAATCGGAATAAGGAATTACAAACCAAATTGGAAATTGTATCAGAATTGGGAAAATTTGGAACACGTCCCACACACACACACACACACACACACACACACACACACACACACACACATATATATATATATATATATATATATATATATATATATATATATGTAACTTGTAATACATATTGTGATATATATTAAATTCTATATTAAATCTGATTAGTAGGTGACCGTCGACCAGGAAATGTACTATTTCTTTAAGTCGTCTCATTCAACCTTATTATTTTCTGTCAATAATTTTACTTCATCTCAAAATTACAGATAGTTACCTTTTTTTCTCTACATGTGGTCTACCATAAATGATATTTTAAACTATATCCGTATCCGAGCTTCACAATATTTTTCTAACATTTTTTGTCCAATCATTTGCATAGAATCTTATACACACAGTTGCTGACAATGGTTTGTCATAATCAATCTTACCCTGTCCTCAACGGTTGTTGCTTAATATTTTTCACACATAACAATGCTCTTTACTTTCAATGATGGTAGGCTTATAAATCTTACGTTTCATTCATTGTCTAAGCAATTATTTAAATATCAAAACTTTTACTATAATATTTTTTCAAAGCGTTTAACGTATTTGGGACATTAGTGTATGCAGCAGGCAACTAAACAGAAGTTTTATAGCGGAAAATCTTAAGGTTTATATTTTTACAACGATCATGCGAATTCCTGTGGATAGCGAATTCTGATCGCGCCATATGTCGACCATAAACTATTCGTATTGAGCCCAAAGCAACTTGGTGCAAGACAGAACATGTTTGTGCAATAGTACGAGTTTATTTGTGCAAATAACCATTGTTCTGTCTACACGAGATTCCTGTGCGACAAAAAAAGTGAAAACAAAACTCAGCGACATTGAAGCACGCTGTGTTCCTTGGGAGAGGAAAAAATAGAAAAAAGAGAAAGAGAGGTGGGCTACAGAGACATGTACGCTATGAATATGCAGCATATAGGTCGGGAAGGTATAATACAAATAAAATAATTATTCTTCTATCTATATATATATTAAAGCGAAAATGTGTGTTTGTATGTATGTATGTTTGTATGTTCCGCAAAAACTTTACACACGGATCGCTGATTTTCGCCAGATCAGTAGCATTTTAAACTTCCAACCTTCGTCCGACAAATAATGAAAAATTGGCCCAAACGGTAATTCTTTCACCCTGAAATCAGTAGTTTTCTACAGGGGGGATCAGTAAGATCGTCCTCTCATGACGAGTTCACTTCTATGCATGCGTCATACGACGTCGTAAACTGATTTACTTGAAATATTTGAAAAACCGGCACAATTTCGGCAACGTCGACTTAGCTCAGTAACTTAGAGCACGGCCTCATTATCTAAACGTTTTGGGTTCGAATCGTGGTGCGAAATGCCTTTTTTGCAATTTTTTAAATGTTAATATTGAAGTAGGGTAAGGTAAGCCATATTTCACGAGTTTTTTTTTGGGGGGGTATTTTTCACGTTCGTTTTTCTGTTTTTTTTTTCTACTTCGCTTATTCTTAGGTTTTCATTAACGCCCCCCCGCCTGACCCCACACACCCCAAAACACCCGGGTAATGCCGGGTACCCCCCGCTAGTATGTATATATCAAGGTGAAAATGTGTGTATGTATGTATGTTTTCTTTTTGTGTATGTCCGAGAAAGGCATTTTCCGAGAAGCAATCGGTCGACTCACTTATTCTTAAAACTTTTTATATCATGTCTAATAATAATATCTACGTGTTAACGACAGGGGTCGCCTGTCTATTTAATTCACCCGACTTTGAAAAGATAAATATTCCACATATTCAGATCGTCGCATGTTGGCTTCACTTTTCAATGTAAAAACAGCGAAACCGGATGTAAACGTCACCGTCAACCATCCCACTGTAAAACGGTTTGACCTCATTAAAAACTGGGGAATAGCGTGATGTTTGACATTAACTTTTAATCATTCTCACATCGACTGTCGCTGTAGCGCAGGTGTTCAGGCTTAGCTTTTGGCCTCTAGGCGCAGGGTTCGAGCCCACTTGTCACGAAACCCCCTCCCTATTTTTTTAAATTGCTGTTTTTTATGTTTATTTTTTAATATTAAAACGGAATTAAGTTTCTTTATGTTCTTCTTTAATCCCACCCCCACGCGAACGAACACACCTACAAGCACACAGACAACGCCGGATACCCCCTAGTTATTATATAAATATAAAACTCGAAAGTGTTTATAGATTTTCTCTTCCAATTCTCTTTTTTTATTTTAATAAATTAATATCTATATAATCTATAATATATGTGTGACATTAGAGCACTGTGTTACATCACAAGAAAAAAGAAGCAAAAAAGAAAAAAATATGGGCAAAATATTGAGAATGGAATTTAACTTCCAAATATTTTACAATAATTTATTTCAAACAAGTAAATAATGTTTATTTTCGTAATATTGCGTTGTGATTTCGCTTTCAAACTTACCTGATATTCAAATAAAACCACCGTCTATAACGTAAACCGCTGAAACACACACACGCATATATATATATATATATATATATATATATATATATATATATATATATATATACATAGAGAGATAGTAAGGTCATGTCATATGCTACTGGTACAATGTGACGCAGTACAACCTGCTCCATGGTCGAGTCATCGGCAACAAAACTAGTTATTCCACATGACGTGTTAGGTGAGGAGGGTGGTTATTCTCCCTGCAGGATAAAAAAACAACAAATTCCAAAGGGCGAACGAACCTCTTTCGGGGCCATCGGCAAACTTCTATTGTGTATATTTATGCATTTATGTACGTGTATATATATATATATATATATATATATATATATATATATTAATAAATATATATATATACATATATATGTATATATATACATATATATGTATATATATACATATATATGTATATATAAATGTATATACGTATATATATATGCATATATATATATATATATATATATATATATATATATATATATATATATATATATATATATATATATCAAAGAAAACAACTTAGACACCGGTTAAACGCGAAAAAAAAATTCGTAATTTCACTTAATTTTATTTTTATTTTACTTATTTACTGTATTTTATCATTATCTATTTTTAGACTCCATTTTATCACCTCCTATTCTTATTTTTAGATACCATCTTTTAAGTTACTGCGCTATTTTATCCCAATTCAATTACTTCTAATTTAAAAAAAAAAAAAATTATTTCGTAATCTCGTGTCATTTTATTTATTTAATCTATCACCCCTATATTTCCAAACACAATTTTTAATCTCTACGATATTGTATCTTTTAGACGTAATCCACTACACTAGTTTACTCTAATTAGTTCTTCTCTCATAAAATATATATACATGTATATATGACATCTAATTTACATAAGGAAAACACGCTGCTCTCCCCCATCATTATATATAGCCCCAATCCTCCGACTCTCTCGTCAATGACCATCCCTCTTGAAGAAGCCCGCATAAATCGGGCGAAACGTTGAGTATCCAGGTCCTTCCACCTCCATTTTGTTTCATATCGTCGGATTTAATCCAGCTCAACAATCATACTGTCGGAATGGAAGGACAACTTTACAAAAGAAAGCTGCGTAAATATACTAACACACTGATCGCAGCTCACTCCAACACAAAGAGGAGTTCTTTCTTACAATGAGGCATTGACGAGAAGGTCATTCCCAAATGTACCAATAAGATCTTCCAATCCTCCGACCATATTTTCCCTGAAAACATTGAGCAGTATCTAAGCGCATCAGCACAAACTCTTAGAAACAAAGCAACTTATTTACGAACTATTGCCAAATCACTAGCAGACGACCTACACATGAACCACTCTATTTCTAGGAATACAACCTCTAAAATTAAACGACGGATTATATCTTTCAACTCTACCCACAACAGAAAACTTAACAGAAAACTATCCAATCTAATCTCCAACAGCAAATGGGGTTCTATTGGACGACCAAAACTCATACAAAATCTTACAAACCGGCCACTATCAAACACCGAGACAGAAGCCCTCAGCCTTGGTTTAAAATTTGCAACGGGAATCTATCCAAAGATAACAACCAACACAATCGCTCGAAACTATAAACACGAAGATACCGACTTTATGAAAGGTTTCATCCAGGGTATAATATCCACGACCACCGCCCAAACCAGGGATATCACCCTACCAAAACGATACATAAATGCATTATCACACATGGCTAACGACCATAATATTATCGTCTCACCTGCTGACAAAGGTGGGGGGATTGTAATAATGGAAACAACTGAATACAAAAATAAAATACTTCAACTATTACAAGATAAACATACATATGAAAAAACTACCTCCGAAATAATACATAAAGAAATTGACAAATTTAACAAATCTTACAAGAAATTAATACATAATGATAAAATATGGACTACCTATATAGAATACCATCCTAAAATCCCGACCTTATATGGTTTACCCAAAACACATAAAAATAATAATCCAATACGCCCAATCATCTCTGGCATTGGCAGTGCCACCCATAAGATAGCAAGAGCGATCACAAAACTCCTAACGCCATTATTGGGCACAATTAGCAATTCCCATATAAGAAACTCTGGCGACCTTCTTAATAAGATAAAAAACATAGATATGAAAAATAAAACCATGAATAGTCTCGATATAGAATCTTTATACACCAATATCCCTACCAAGAAATGTCTCAACCTTCTTTCAAAACACTTAAATAAAATAAAAATTAAATTACCTTTGCCGATAGATAATATAATTAAAATTATAAGTTTATGCATTGACATGACATATTTCACATTCGATGGACTCTGCTACAAACAAAAATTTGGACTGCCCATGGGTAACCCTCTAAGTGGGATTTTGGCATGTCTATTTTTAGAATTCATCGAAACCGGACCCATGAAATATAAATTGCCCAAGGGTACCTCCTACTATAGATATATTGATATTTTAATTTTTCTCCCTATATCTTCCAAAATAGAGAATATCACTGATAAATTAAACAAGATTGAACCCACTATTAATTATACGTATGAAAGAGAAAATAACAACTCCATACCTTTTCTGGACATCAACATCATAAATAACAATGATCATCTAAGTTTTGAAGTCCATCGGAAATTCACGAATAAAAATGATTACATACACTTTTACTCTCATCACGATGATAAAGTAAAAAGAGGTATTCTAATAGGATTTTTTCTTAGGGCCCTGAGAATATGTAGTGAAGAATACATTGTGGAAGAATTTGAGTATATCGAACGTACATTCATGAACTTGCAATACCCTCAACATTTTTTGGCAAATACAAAAAGAAAAGCATTACAAATTTACCATAACCGAAACCGAAACCATTCCTTAAATAGCCAGATACACAACAGACAATTAACATTACCAACTAATAAAAACAACGACACAATATATAAGAACCTAAATAAGACAGGCATTCAAATAACAAAACTAAACTCTTTAACAATTAGGGATCTAACACGTAAAATTATAGCTAATACCAACATTAACACCAAAGCCGGAATATATTCCATACCCTGCCTTGATTGTGGAAAAATATACGTAGGAGAAACTCAACGTAATTTAAATAAAAGAATATATGAACACAAAAGAGATGTAAAAAACAACAATACACTCAACGCCATATTTTGTCCCATCATGGAAAACGACCACCATTTTGATTTTAACAAAGCAACTTTCCTTAAACACATACATAACAGATCCACACGACGTTTAATTGATTCAGCTATAATCTCCCATTCCCGCAATATAATTAAGCAAAGAAAGGTTTTTTTTCCACGTTGCTCCCTTTCTGTCGAAAATAATTATCAAAGAAAACAACTTAGACACCGGTTAAACACGAGAAAAAAAAAATCGTAATTTCACTTAATTTTATTTTTATTTTACTTATTTACTGTATTTTATCATTATCTATTTTTAGACTCCATTTTATCACCTCCTATTCTTATTTTTAGATACCATCTTTTAAGTTACTGCGCTATTTTATCCCAATTCAATTACTTCTAATTTCAAAAATAAAAAAAAGAAAAAAAAAGATTCTTTCGTAATCTCGTGTCATTTTATTTATTTAATCTATCACCGCTATATTTCCAAACACAATTTTTATCTCTACGATATTTTATCTTTTAGACGTAATCCACTACACTAGTTTACTCTAATTAGTTCTTCTCTCATAAAATGTATATACATGTATATATGACATCTAATTTACATAAGGAAAACACGCTGCTCTCCCCCATCATTATATATAGCCCCAATCCTCCGACTCTCTCGTCAATGACCATCCCTCTTGAAGAAGCCCGCATAAATCGGGCGAAACGTTGAGTATCCAGGTCCTTCCACCTCCATTTTATTTCATATATATATATATATATATATATATATATATATATATATATATATATAAATATAAATACGTATATATATTAATAAATATATATACGCATGTATATACGTATATATATATATATAAATATATATATACGTATATATATATATATATATTTATATATATATATATTTATATATATATATATATATATATTTATATATATATATTTATATATATATATATATATATATATATATATATATTTATATATATATATATATATATATATATATATATATATATATATATATATATATATATATATACGTGGCAGTGGTCACGACGTGTACGTGGGGTTGATTTGTCTGGGAGAAGCACAGAAATACGCTAGACATATGCCTGGTTTTAACACACGTCCACACCAGAACTTAGCCACTAAAAGGGCTCTGATGAACGGCGAATATTCTGCGCCGTATAATTGCACCTCCACTGCCTTTTGGGGCAAGGTTTTTTAACCAAAGGGTAAGGGTGAACTAACCCTGACAGAAACCTCAAGAAGAGCTTAGGCCCGTAAGCTGCGGCATATATGACCCACCGGCCTGTGGAATATGCTCTGGTGCCCAGCAACCTAAGTTCCACTCCTGGATCAAATGGCATGGTGGGTTGATAGGGCTCTCTAAGCCGTAGTGAAGGCAACCTCCCTAGGAGAATGGAAAACGCTGACATAAAACATGCGATGACTGCTGCATCCAATGATGTTGACTTGCTCTTCTTTTTGGATCAATGTCTCAGTTGTTTAGAGGGTGTGATTGTCTCGGTGCAACGTCTTTCCCCACTATAACAATCCTCATGCACAGGCATTGCTCGATATAAATTAGATACACTTTTTACCATCTCGTGTATCTTTATAGCAAAAAAGGCTGGCTGTAGCCTAAAACGGCAAAACATTCAATGCAGTTGGAAACTATGATTATAAACGTAAATGACAATAAGGGAACTGGAATTTCAAGGGCCTCGCCCGCCAGGTGTTTCAGGGCTCCACAGCCTGGACTCGGTCGTCATCATGATACTGCGAGGAAATATATGACAATGACCATCGGCTGTTGGAATGTGCGGACGCTGCTTGACTTGCCGTCAGCAATAACGCGTCCAGAGCGTAGATCTGCTCTTGTATGCAAGGAACTTCAACGTTATGACATGGACATACTTGCTCTGTCTGAGATCGGGCGGGCTGATAATGGACAGTTTTTTGAGTTGGCTTGGCTTCATTTTCTGGAGTGGTAGAGCGGACTGATGTAAGAGGGAATCAGGCGTGACTTTTGCTATAAACGTAGTAATTCTTTCTAGCCTGGAAGAACTTACCTGTAGTGTGAGTGACCGGATCATGACTATGAGGTTACCTCTTGAAAATGGTCGTTATACAACTTTTTTGAGCTTATGCACCCACTATGGATGCAACAGAAGATGAAAAGGTTGCGTTCTACCTTGCTCTGTGTAGTATAGTAAGACGAATTCCCTCTGCTGATAAGGTCTTCATTCTTGGAGATTTTAATGTTAGGTTGGGAAGAAAGTTTGAAACCTGGGACGTGGTGAGTAAACACGGAGTGGGCACGTGTAATAGCAATGGTCTGATGTTGTTACAGTTTTGTCCAGAGATGGGTTTTAAAATCGGTAATACTGTGTTCCAGCAGAAGGACAGATACAAGACGACCTGGATGCATCCTTCTTCCAAAATATGGCCCTTGATAGACTATGTGTCAGTCAGAAAATGTGAGATGGTTATCCCAAAGCGACTTAATGTTGCCCGTCTAAAGGACAATATTGTGAGAGGGCAGCTAGTTATGGAGATGGAAGAGATTGGCTGTGAAAATACTTGCCTGCTTTTAAGGAATCTGTCTATGAGGGATGTGAGAGAGTATAAGGTTATTGTGAGCGTAATCAGGATTGGTTCAATGAGAATGATACTGAAATTCAGGATCTGCTTGATTCAAAAGCCAGGGCATTGCAAGCTGCGGGCGGATGTACAAAACGACAGGCGGTTTGAAACGAAATGTAATTTTGGTTCGTTAAAAACGAGTAAAACCATATTTCTACGTTACCAATTTAATTGAAATTTTCAGAAATTCTATTTTTAAAGTAAAGGAATGTGTTTATATTATTAAAATAATTTAACATTGCCAGTTATAAAAATATTAAATTAAAAAAAATATTTTTCGTAACTCCGAGATTATCGCCATTTTATTTCCGGTAGAAATTAGCCTGTCACTTATTGAGATAAGTATTATTTGTATTAATTTTTATGATACTCATGCAGAGAGAGATCCGTGCTGAAATAATGTTATTATTTAAAAAGGCATTCTAAACATGGGGAGGGGAGGATGCTTTGTACCTATTCTGTACTTTAACCTTACAATTGAATAAATAAAACATATCGTAAAACGTAAATTAAACGTGGAAATATGATTTAAAAAATAGCGCGGATCGCTCTCTGCATTAGCACAATTTTTATTTATTGCACACTATTATTCTCATCTTTATTAGTTGTTTCACGACTTTTCGGCCAACTATTCCTCTGCCCTTCATGAAAAGAAGTATGTCCTTTTATAAATGTTCAGTAACTTAACGTAAATAATGTTTGTAAAAGTGTGAAAGGCGACGTTGTACAACCATCACTCCCATACTTAATTTCTATAATAATTATTTCGACATTTGAAAGTGGTGCTTACTTTTTAGTTACAACGTTCTGATAAATCAGTCACCCATTTTGTAAGCAATTAAAACGCGGTATATCAAAACCATAGAAAGTAAAAATAATATGTGCCTCTACCGCATTTGTAAGTCAGAAATATATTTGTTTCTCAAAGAAAAAAATAGACTGAACATGACTTTTTTATTGTTTTTATGAAAATAAAGTTTCGAGTTTTTAATTTTCTTTTAACTTATTTAGTTAAAAGTCAGTTTTTGGGTATTTTTTTTTAATTGGTTTTATGAAAGGTGAGTTTCTTTGTATTTTTTCAAAACTGAAATTTTCAGAAATTCTATTTTTAAAGCCAAGGAATGTTTGCATGTTAGTAAAATAATTTAACATTGCGAATTATAAAAATATTAAATAATATAAAAAATATTTTTCGTAACTGCGAGATTATCGCCATTATATTTCCGGTAGAAATTAGCCTTTCACTTATTGAGATAAGTATTATTTGTATTAATATTTATGATACTCACGCAGAAAGTGATCCGTGCTGGAATAATATTATTATTTAAAAATTAATTCTTAACATGGGGAGGGGATTTACGCTTGACTAAGAAAAATAACATATCGTAAAACTTTAATTAAACGTTGAAATATGATTTAAAAAATAGCGCGGATCGCTCGCTGCATTAGCACCATTTTTATTTATTGCTGACTATTATTCTCATCTTCATTAGTTGTTTCACGACTTTTACGCTAACTATTCCTCTGGCCTTCATGAAAAGAAGTAAGTACGTGAGAAATTATTATTTCATTTTATAAATGTTCAGTAACTTTTCTTTTATTATTCTTAAAGAGTAACACTTTTCTTATTCATGAAAAGAGTTAAGCCTACGTAAATAAATAAATGTTTGTACACGTGAAAAATTATCAATAAATGGTTTAGTTACTTTTTTAAAGAATTATTTATGAAAATAATTAACATGCTTAATTTCTATACTTATAGGTTTTTGGAATTTTTTTCAGTGGATTATTATTGATTGGACACTAATAAAACAGATTATTAAAAAAAATAATATAAATCATTATTTCGACAGTTGAAAGTGGTGCTAACTTTTTAGTTACAACGTTCTGATAAATCAGTCACCCATTTTTAAGCAATAAAAACGCGGCATATCAAAACCATAGAAAGTAAAAATAATATGAGCCTCTACCGCATTTGTAAGTCAGAAATATATTTGTTTCTCAAAGAAAAAAAATAGATTGAACATGACTTTATTTATTGTTTTTATGAAAATAAAGTTTCGAGTTTTTAATTTTTTTTTCTTTACTTATTTAGTTAACAGTCAGTTTGTGGGTGTTTTTTTTTTAATTGATTTTATGAAAGTTGAGTTTTTTTTTTTCAAAAATCTTTTTTTAAAGTATTATAAATTTCACTAACATGCTGGAGAAATGTTTAATAATTTGGTATTTTTTTAGATTAGGTCAACCTCCACAATTTGCCTTTCAATGAGGACATTTATAGGTTTCCGAGTATGCTGCACACGCAAATCGTATTGAAATTTTGCGGAAATAAATAGTTGTATTATGCATTGCATTCTTCGGCGGCCATCTGTTTACGTGCACACGCGCCATAAACAAATACACACACGAAAAAAAAGATGGCCGCCAAAGATTACAATGCATGATACAACTTTTTATATCTTGATAACTACTTATTTCTGCAAAATTTCAATGCGATTTTCGTATTCAGCATAACCGAAAACCATTTGAAGTTGTCATTCAAAAGAAAATTGAGGAGGTGGACCTAATCTAAACATTTACCAATCATTTTTCATCCCGTACGCCTCCCGATACATTGCGTCGTCAACATGCGACCATTTTATATCTCCCGAAGACACTTCCCTATGTAGAAAAAAATGAGTGACCGATTTACCAGAATGTGGTAACTCAAAAGTAAGTACCCCTTTCAAATGTTGAAATGATTTTTTTTCAATTGTTGTTCATAATCTGGTTAGTGTTCAATCAATAATAATCCAGTAACAAATTTCAAAAAAACCTATCAGTATAGAAACTCCACCACGTAAGTAAATAAATATAGAATGTTACGTGCGCATGCGTTAGCCTTGACTAGGGGGTTACTAAGGGAACGACCATTAAATAATTCTGCGGGTCGCCATGGAACTCAACGCCCTAGGAGTACCAAAATAGTTTTTATGATCTGAAGAATTTTTTGTCGAAAAGTGGCTGATCACTTTTCCATGTAAATTTAACTAAAAATGAGCACCCACTCTCTGGCCACCTGAGGAAGGGGCATTTATGTTCCTGTTTATTGGCTTAAAGGTTTTTTTGACAAGGCAGTTTGGTACGCGAATGCATATTTAACAGTTTTTGTTTATGCTCACGCATAGCATAAGCAAAGGCTACGTCTGTGAAATGGAAAATAGTCCCAGAGTTCAGGGGTTAATACCATGCAAAAGAAATCGAACAAAAAACTTTTTAGCATAGCAACACACAGACAAAAGAAAAAAAATAGCATCCATGTTTTTTTCTATCGAATTCATTTGTTGATTTTATTGAAAACTATTTTCCCCCGGATTTTTGATATAATTTTCCATTAAGGGTCGTGCGTCTCACGTTCGTAAATAACAAACATTTTTTTGTAGATTTTGGTGTGCTAAAAACGAATCTGCAAACCGTTTTCGTCGCAAAAAAAATAGTTTTTATGATATGAAGAAATTACTTTTTCGAAAAAGTAGCGATCACTGTTCCATGTAAATTTAACTTAAAATGAGCACCCACTTTCTAGCCACCTGAGAGAAGGGGGAATTTTTCCCATGTTTATTGGCTAAACAGATTTCGTTTATGCTCACGCATAGCGTAAACGAATGCTACGGCTGTGAAATGGAAAATAGTCCCAGAGTTCAGGGGTTATTACCATGCTAAAGAAATCAAACAAAAAACTTTTGGGCCAAGAAACACAGAAAAATGCCCTTCTCTCAGGTGGTAAGAAAGTGAGTGCTCATTCTAATTTAAATTTACATTGAAAAGTGATCACACACTTTTCGAAAAAGTAATTTCATGAATATCATGAAAACTTTCTTTTTGCTACGGAAACGGTTAGCAGATTCGTTTTTAGCACACCGAAATCTACAAAATATACGTTATATATGAACGTGTAACGGGCCTTAAAGTAAAATAATACTGGATTTTCTGGAGCAGATTTGCCGTTTAGTTGTACAAAAATCCTCAAACCAGGTAACCACTAAAAGGGACTTTTAAAAGTCGTCACCTGTATCGAGCAAACGTTTAAAACCACCGATTATATGCCAGCCTACGTCATGGTAACATATATTGAGTGAGTTCCAAACAGTAGTTTGTATAGTTTTTTAGTTTAAACTCATTTTCTCAAAATTTCCCCAAACTTAATGTGTTCGATACAGTCTGCCGCCATTTGTATTTTTCAGATATACCGATAAACATTGAATTTTTTTAACCGATTTTACATTACATAAAAAATCTAAAATCTTATCTAGTTAGGTAGAACATTTACTTTTCTTATCTTTGATAACATTTATTTATATATATTTATTTTTGGCAACTTCTTTGTATCTGTGTTTAGTAATACAAACGCTTTTCATTTGATGTAACGTTTAGTCGGCTCGAAAAACAGTGTTTATCGGGGTATTTGAAAGCTACAAATGGTGGTGGACACTGTTGATTACTTTAAGTTAGAGAAAGTGAGTTAAAACTAAAAAATAAATATACAGAATACTGTCAGCAACCCACCGATTATTCCAGCCTATGTCATGGTAACATATATTCGGTGAGTTTCAGACACTGTTTTGTATAGTTTTTAGTTTTCAACTTGATTTCCCAAACTTAACGTATTCAACAGAATCCGCGACCATTTCTGTTTTTGGAGCCGATTAAACATTTTACATTACATAAAAACACAAAACAATTATCCAATTAGGTAGAAACGTAACTTACCTTTGCTTTCATTTATTTGTTTTTGGACAACTTTTTCGAATATGTGTATAGTAACCCCTCCCCCCACCATCAACAAAATATTAATTACTAACTCATATTTTTGTAAAACAAAAACAAAAAAAAACATTTAGTGTTTCAACATTTTTGCTACGTTCGGCTTCATCCACTGATTGTTGGTCAAATCCAAACCATGAATGATTGACAGAAACTCCCGAGGATCCAGATCAAATTCTGCAAGATTACCATTTTTTTTTTTCATTTTCGCCTTCTTTTTCACTTTTTGCAGTGGATTGCTGTACTAATATAAGAAACATGCATTTTCTCTTTTTATTAAATTTTTCCATTACACCAAATTGAGCCACTGCAACGCGTGGCAGGGTACAGCTAGTATATATATATATATATATATATATATATATATATACAGTGGGAGAGAAAGAGAGAGAGAGAGAGAGAGAGACAAAGAAAGAGTCAGATAAATACATATCCGTATGCGCCGGGACATGGAAATTCCCACTTTGGTGTCTGGGGACATGTTTGCATCACTGGGAAAGATGTACCCTTTAGCTTTTGTTAAGACATGCATCTAGGAGAAGGAAACTCAATTCTGAGGGTCGTTTTCTGTCTACTCTGTGGCAATTAATTTCATTGGTGAGTTAATCAATTGTTCCTAAATGTGTGGATAGTCAAACATAAGCCTTCACCCCTCTAATATAATATTTTGTGTGGGTTTCTGGCAACTTATAATATTTTCTTTATGAATCAAACTTTTCATGCGAGAAGTCCCCTGGCGATTAAGTTAAGTTTACAGGTATTATTCGAGGGAGTGAAAATATAATGCTAATGGTGCCAGATCGTACCGAAAACCACAATGGAACTCATAGTAAAGGGTATTACTGGAAGTCCTTTGCCAGATCTATGCACATAGGCAACTGATGATAGATGGTCGTTCAAGCACACACCAGTGAGCAATTGTGTTGTCCGAGTCCTTGATCAGTTATAAAGCAGCTCTGATTGCAAGAATGCTTGTCCCATGGCATAGAGAGTGCGATGAAAGGATCCCTAAACATTGCTTACTTTCTACAAAACTTGGCAGTCATTTGCAGCTGTCTGGTTATCAAGTAACGCAGTCAGAACAATGAAACACAACGAAACAATCTAAAACTTATTTTTATCTTTCGGACCATGTCCCTTTTAGAAATAAGCTTTCATTATGTGTACTAAGTCGCAGAGTTACAAGATCAAAGGTTCAAAAACGCATCCCTGTGATTCCTCTGAAGTCCACTGAAAAGAAAACTGAGGTGTCCTGTAAACTTGATGAGGACCTTGAATCTGTAAACTTCACCAATGATGTTGAGACTTCTTGGAAGATATTGCGAGATATAATCCAATCTGCAGCAGGAGAAGTCCTCGGGATACCACATAAGAAAGCATAAGAACTAGTTTGACGAGGGCAGTAATAACATAAAAACTCTTATCAACCAAATGCACTCTGCACACAAAACTTAGATAGACGACAAAAATTCTACAACAAAGCACCCAGTTTATAAAAAGTGCAAAAGTGAGGTTCAACGACCCCTCAGAGCAATGAACAACCACACGCGGTACACTAAAGCTATAGAGCTTCTAGAAACCGCCGACAGAAAACACTGAAATGCTTTCCACGGTGGTTTGTAGGTAGTATTTGGTCATCTGGAGAGTCGTGGGTTCTCCTTAAGAACTGTTAATTGGGTAAACACTTCTCACTGACAAAACAGATATTCTCCAACCTTGATTATATTTATTTACACGACCACGGTTTAGATCCTATTTTAGTAAACACTAGCAGGGATACCCGGCGTTGCTCGGGACCATATATACAATGCCAAAAACAAAAGCAGATATTGAACATATGTTTTATTCTTAGGGGAGAGGAATCTTTCATCTCTATGTATTATTTGTTTTATCTACCCTAGGACTGGTATTGTTCATGAAAATGTATTAAACACGCCCTTTTTCCTTGACAATGTTGTCATATCCTCTACCCTACTAAGTTAAAAAATACTGGAAAATCATTTGAAATTACTTATGAAGAAGTATGTGTATCCATCAAGCAAACCGCAGCTGGTAAATTACTATCACTGAATTACCCAATTCCTCCGCAGATGTATAAACATGGTGGACAGTTTTGGGGAAAAACTTCATGCTCTCATTGTGAAGTTATGTAAGTCAGGTCAGGTTCCACAGTACTACATTTAACCCATCTACAAAAAAATAAAGGATTCAAGAATGTTTGTGAAAACCATCGCGGGATCACTTTGCTTTAGATTGCTGGAAACATTATGGCTAGACTCATTCTAAACATAATCATCAAGTATCCTGAGTCTTAGTGCGGTTTTCGGTCGAGTCGCGGCACCATTACCATAATATTTTCACTCCATTAAGTTGCAGAAAAGTCCGGGAAAGAAATTAGGCAGTGTATATAGTGTTTGCTGACCTGACTAAGGTATTTTATATTGAGAATCGTAGGGGTCTTGTGCAGGTTTTAAAAAGGTGTGTATCCCAAGAGCATGAGAAACGTGATTATTTCTTTTCAGGAGGGGATGCGGGTTAATGTAGTCTGTGATGACATGATGTCTGAAACCTTCCATGTTACAAATGGCACCAATGAAGGGTGTGCAATGTCACCAGTTCTCTTTGTGCTTTGAATTTCACTTATGCTGAAACATGCATTTCATGACATTGACACCGGTGTCAGGTTTCGTTTTCGGTCATCTGGTGAACTGTTTAACCATTAACGAGTCAAATCCAAAAATCTAATTCGAACTGAACTTGTTTGCGATTTGCTTTTTGTCGACGATTTTATAACTATCAATTTCAGTTCGTTAAGTAAAAGCAAATAATTTTACAATCATTATCCCTATATATAAAATGAACTAATTTTTCCCTATTTTATTTACCTTAATATGATTAAAACTCAAGGCATTGCATGGAAATGTTATATGCACAAACTGCAGCACAATATATGAGGTGTGCCATAGGAATATTACGTCTCCGTTTTCTCGATAATCATAGATTTCTATATTATTTCTGCTGAGAGTACCCTACCAAAGACGGTTAAAATCAATAAAAGTAGTAAAATCTTTTCTCTCTAATTAATTTGTACTTCCCCGCAACCCATTTACATCGTTGCGGGATCGTTCACAAGGGACAGTTACAGACAAACGCCGCTTTCGGTTTTCTTTACTTTATATTTGCTTAAACAAACTGCAATGGACTTGCGCCGTAAGTTTCCGTTCTATGCTTCCTATTGGGGGAAACGCACCACGGAATTAACCGGTAGCGACATTCCCACAAACATTAATTCTTATCCCACGTTACTTTTACGTTAGTTATTTACCAAAATTTCCCAACATTTATACACTAAAAAAAATGAGTCTTTCCATTTTTATTTATAAAATAGACATCTCATACATCATTGTAGTTTTATTTCATTTTGTAGTTGCTTACAAAAGTGTAATAGAATTTCAACGTTCGTTTTCCTTCCATGTTTCCTACTGGGTGAAACGCACCCCTGACTTAACCAAATCGAAGGGTAATTCATACCATTTTACGCTTTATTTCGTTTTGTAGTTGTTTGTGTTTTTTTGTTAAAACTAGAATAGACTTTTAACGTTCCTTTTCATTCTATGGTTTCTACTGGATTAAACGCGCCATGGACTTTACCGAATCAAAGGTTTTTTTAGGTCATATATTTTCGCAATTCTCTTTGTTTTTTTTTGTTTTATTTGTTTTTCCGAACACGTGCATCATGTTTTCCCTTATTTTTACTTTTTGTTTTTCGGAGTTCTGTTTTAAAGAGGTTTTACGTTTGTTCGATTTTTTTTGTTTTGTTTTTTTCCGATGTTTTTTTTTAAGAAGTCAACGTCGTTTTTTTTAAATATTAAAACAGGGTTATTACTCCGCTTATTCTTTACTTCCCCACCTCCTTACACACACCTAAATACGCCCGGGCAACAGCGGGCACCCCCGCTAGTACATTATATATCACTAAATAGTTCTTAAAGAGTATCTTTTTACTCGGAGATGTGATCATTAACTGACAAAACAATCGGATCTTAATAAGTTTGGCAACAATGACTTGCACATATGAATCACCTAAATTCTGTATTAATCCTGGATAAAATGACGTATTAAAGGGTTAATGAGAAGGAAAAGAATAACGGCAAACACTACTTTATCATATTGTAATTATAGACCCTGAGAATTAACAGCGTTTGTATTCAGGTTTGGTGTTACTATACGGATATAATTGATGGCTAATTTTTCAAACTTTTAAATTGGAGAAACAGTCTGACTTACTTCTACATTAAAAGGCTGCATTTAATAACATAAAGACAATCGGATCTACCTCTTCTTTCCTTTCTTTCTCTACCTCTTTGCTTGCTACAAAATGGCAGCGTATACAGAAACTCATATGTTTCTTCTGATAACAAACACTGTTTGATGCGGTGCTATTGAAATGTTAGTAATGAAAAGCCGTCCGATTCGCAGACGCCCGAGCTTGGAAAATAAGCCACTAATCTCTGTGAGAGGAAGGTCATTTTCCTCGCGAGAAGAGGACATGGCATCAGACTACAAAAACAGCTTGAGTGGCAAACATAAAAGCTTACCGAACTTCCGAGTCTATAAAAATACCTTTCATGTTGTCAGCCTTAAGTTATGTTGAAGCAAAAAATAAAAATAAATAAATAAGTAAACGCCGACATCATACCACAAACATCAACCAGAACCTGTATCCGTATGCGTCAGTACAAAGTACTAGTCCTTTTGTGTGTCATTTTAACTTATCGTGAGTCAGGCTATGCACTAGGAAACTTGTCTTTACACAGCTAGGAGAGACAAAATGAAATATATTATTTTATTTTATCCCGTTTTATTTAAGTTAATAAAGGATTATTTTTATTCAATCCGTAAATACTTCGTTTTAATTGGCCTTTTTTATATTTATGTATTCATACGATATGAAATTATTTTGCTATTCATTTCTTTGATTCAATTTATTTACTTTTTCGTACGATTATATGTGTTGTTTTACCAGTATTTTTAACGAATAATAAAACACATTCTTTTGGTTCGTTTATTTCTTTTTCTTCTATCTTCACTTGATCAAATGTGCTTTGATCTGCGTTTAATCTGTTTTCATTCTCGGAATCTAAAACGCTCCTTCCCTTCAATCTAATATTTATCCATTCTCTTTTAGACACTAGAATATATTTTATATGCCCAAACAAATGCTCGTACACCAGCACATATTGCTATACTATTCTGTAGATCAAATGACATTAATTCTCATATCAGTTACTATAAATTTATTGTGAATCAAGAAAAACCTAATATTTACTCATAAATTCGAAAAACAAACTAAAACTCACGAATAACAATCATTTTATATTCTTATATGTTTACGGCAATCAAATTCTCATGTTTCTTCTCTTTTGTACCCCGTAACCGGAATCTTTAATGTTGATAAAATATAGCTATACAGTGATGATCATTAATGTCTAAACAGGGTATAAAATTTAGCGAACTGTAGGCACGGAGAAAAAAAATAAAGGGTCACGATCATTAAATTTGTAAATTATTTTTTTTATGTTTAGCAGTCGTTTTTAATGAAAACAGAATTTGTGTTTATAGTTAGATCTTTATAGTAAGCAGATGCTTAAATATAGGCGTAAAATATTTTAGAAATACAAATTAGCATAAAGAGGCAGCTGGATGTTTGGCAGTTCAGTAAGTACATTTATTGTAATTGATTATTTGTTGCACTCTTACAGAATATGTGGTTTTAATTATATGACAACAGAATTATCTTATATAGTAAAATATCCGATGTCAAATTAGACAATGTGTTAACATATTTTCCATGAAACTATATGTATACTGACATATGTATTATTGTTGTTATTATTATTATTATTATTTTTTTTTATTTTTTTTTTTAGTAGCAAATAACCATTATCATTGTAAATTAAGAGAAGAGTCTATTATGCATGTGTTCAAGTAATGTCTGAAAGTGTAACCTTACAAATGGGGATTGCAGAAATGTGTTGAATGGAAAGTTACATGATAATAATACAATAGATGCGTAATACTACTTTGGAAGTCGGAATTAATTAAATGATTTTAGAGTCAGATTAAATATGGGCAATATAGTGAGATGTATGAAGAATCGCAAAGTCGATTATATGATTATGTAGGAGGAATAAATACATGTAAATGTTACGGCTTGGTTGATGTTAAGGTAGCGGTGTCAGTTGACATGCAGAAACACTTCACATCTAACATTCAATTGCTTTGATTTTACTAAGTAATTCTTTTCTAATACTTTTATAATCACCGTCCTTGTGTTCGAATTACTTCGTACAGCGGGAGTTAACTTTATTTTATTTAAAACATTATGTTGGATAACAAAGAGATTAATTGTATTAAATATCTAATTTCATCATTTTTATAGGATTGTTTATTCCGAAACCACCAAATCATAAAAGAAAACGTGTGCAGTAGTTGTAAATATTTATTTGTAAAAATATTTTATTAACCCGAAGCTATTAACTGAAAAAAAATTGTTTGTTTTAAAATGAATGTAAATATCTACTAGATGCTGTAAACACAATAGTGTCTTATTGGAATTTATATATTTAAAACAGAAACGAGTTCAACAAGAAATTAAACTAGATTATATTGTAATTTATGTATCAAAGATCATAGTTTGGAGCAGAATATTTATTATAAGATGCATTTAAGATTAATAGTTTTAATGAAACGTGCATATAGCGAAATGATTCCCCTACAGTAGATTAAACACACATGCACACACATAACGCACACCCTCACACGCATGCATATATATGTATATATATATATATATGTATATATATATATATATATGTATATATATATATGTATATATATATATATGTATATATATATGTATATATATATATATGTATATATATATATATATATATATATATATATATATATATATATATATAAATTCCCCATCCAAACAACGTTGCAGCCAACAAGGGTCATGATAGTCAACGAACCGGAAGTCCAAGACACGAGTTTCGCCCTATATATATGTATGTATATATATATATATATATATATATATATATATATACACATACATATATATATATATATATATATATATATATATATATATATATATATATATATATATACGCAACCATAGCCCGTAAACCTGCGTTGCCAGGTAGAAGCATAATCTCTGCTTTTAAAAAAAATAAACTGGGGTTGTTGGCCAATTGCAGACAGTGGCGGCTATGGCTGATAAGAAAATAATCTGTCTTCCAGTAGCGAAAATGCTGGTTGGGAGCAATAACCTACCGGTACTGTTTGATTCTTTAAAACGAATTAAGGGAATGCGTCAATCAGTATGAATAAATGAATTTACGAAAAATGGTCCATAATAGAAAGTAGAAACAGAATGTGTTGATATAAGGAATTCTCACAGTATATTAAATATATCGATTGATCGAAATAAGTGGTAGCAATTCCAGGTGTTTCCATTTATGGCTTAAGTCTTCTCGTTCTTTCCGAATCTTCCACCAATTGTATGACATCATGTTCCAGTTTTACTTCCCTTTTGTAAGTGTAAAACAAATCAATTACGAATTGTTAAACTTCTTTCAATAATGTCATATAAAGACGACTTTCGGAATAAACATCCCCAATATTCCCATAAGAAGGACTCCGGAGTATACACTCGATTAAGGGTGTGTCAAAAAATTTGCTGTGAATTTAACGGTAATATTTGTTTTCAGCATACACACATGCAAACGCTACCAAAATGGGGAAGGTGGCAGTGTCGATAAGCGAGACGTGAATTTGTTTATCGCGCGTGCGTATAAATCTGATAGCAGGGAATTACAGTTTATAATGCCTTTTTTATATCTCAGAAAATGTTTCTCTTTGCAACATTTCAATCGGATTTTCTTGATCAGCATAATCGAAAAACTATTATAGTCACCCACAATAGAAAGCTAAATAAAATACTCCACAGAAAGCAAATTTAATGAAAGAACTTGTATATACCAAATAAGTGTTTCCATAGCCGATATAGCTTACATTAAAACTGAAGCGTAGTTAATCAATAAAAAAATAAAAAATAAAACCGTCCACATGAATAGAAAATTCCAAAAAAGCAAGAAAAACAAAACCAATATAGCATCATGTGAGGATCGGTAATCACCCCAAAATTGCTACTCTAAAGGTTTTTATCAAGGCTGTTTTATTTCCAGGACATGTTGGTATTTTGTGCATGTTTACATTCCCAAACATTGATGTGTTTACATATTCTGAGTGTGATCCGAACGTGCAAGCAAAGACTATACAGATCTTTTGTACATTCTTTTTTTTATTTGATCAAAAGGTGCATTAGTTAAGTAGGCAGCTTCTTCATTATTTGATTATGAAGAGTTTATATGTTTTTATTTGTGTTCGCACTGTTGTCTTTCGTAGAGAGAGAAACGTCATATTGTAAACTTTTGAAGCGTTTTTTATGTAGAAAATATCGTTATTCTAGCATATGAGAATTATCAGTTCTCAGCCAATCAGAATGTCTATGTGTCTATGGGCCAGTTATGATCGGTGAAATTACAATATCTGCGAAAAGTGTAGATTTTCTTCTGGTGCTGACTAATGTTAGTGAGTGGATATTTTTTCTCTGAAGATGTTGCGATTGTGATGGTGTTGCTCCTTAAATGCAATGTAGAATTTCATTATAACTAAGTAATGTGGCTGGTATTGTATTAAAATGATACATAAGATAGCAGTTTCGCCAAGACATAATGAATGTGTATGTGGCATATGTTTTAATAAACCTAAGATACTTGGATCCAGAGGGGAATTCTGCAGTTATTTTATTATATAGGAGAACATCCCATAATATTCATTTTTTAATTGAATAGGTAAAGTGCTCAAATTGTTTATAAGTAAGCTGAAACTTTCACGAAAGTAAAATGTAATGAATATAGAGATATATCTTGACGAAATAATTTATTATAATTAATAAGGTTTATCCCGAAATTATCCAAAAGCATTTGTTAAATGCTGTTAACCGTATTTCTTTTCCTGAGAAAGTACAGTATAAAAAACTTACGATAGATTATCCGAGGGAAATATAGTGTAGTAGATCTCGATTTTCAAAATTTTGTAAAATAAATTAGAAAATAATTAAGAAACTCTATTTACAATAAGTAAGCTATTATTTCCAAGCTGCCATTCTATTTTAGGAAGACGTCCTCCTAATGTATCATTATTTCATCTCGTATTATAAAATAGGATCATTATTCACCTGACATTTTCGACGTATAGAATTATACGTACATACTTCCTACGCACAACATTTACGCTCACCAGTTTCACTTTTTACTAAACAGTGGTTTAGCACAAGTTAAACACTTCTTTTCCACGTTGTTACAATTCCGATTTTCTTTAATGTGAAACCTACTCCCTCAAATACGTAATCTCACCGGGGGTGTAACCATGTTTTTCACTCTGATGCGATTTTCTCTTCCCTGTAACAAATCGTCGTTTTTTTCTTTTTCTGAGTAACATTATAGTACGTAGCTGGTTATGTAATTCCCTTTCCCCATATCACTTTTAAGTATATAGTATATTACACTTTTATATATACTAAATAAATGTTTTTTTTTTATTTGTACTAGATCGGAATAACACTTTATTCGAACATGTTACTCTAGTACACATATTACGTCCGCATATTTTAATAAGAGCCGATGTTCACATAAACAAAGAGCCAAGCTTGACATGGAGCCTGCAATTAGGATTTATATGAAACCTTTCTGTGTTTCTCCTGATCATCATACTAGATTAGCCTTCCTTTAAATTATTTTCACAATATTTTGACATCTGCTTAAATAAAATACGTTGAACATAGCCCTACAATAAACATACGGGAAGTGCCTCTTCCTACGCTTCTAAACACAAACTCATCTCGTTTATGTTCAGCGCCGACTTAATTCGCTTTTTATTTAATATTCACGGTGAATTACTTTTCTGATTATTACACATTGTTTGATATGTAGCAAACTAAATAACACCCGTGGAATAACTCCACTTACCATAATTACTCGTGCTAGAGAAGTGATCATTTCGTAATTTTTAGTTTTCTGTGCTTTTTCCTTTTAAAACAGTCACATCACTCGTTTTATTTCGTGAATTGTTAGGTGACAGTACACATTGTTTTTCTAAGATAACCCTTCGCATATTCATAATAGCTTTCGAAACAATAAGATTTCCTAGCAACGTGCCTCTTTAAGGTTTATTTTTTACAGGAAACTAACACAACTTTGTACTATTATTTGTATTTGCTTCTCATAGCATTTATTTTAACCGTTTGTATTTTCTAGATTTTGATATTTCCTTACGCAGCTGCTTGTTATAATCGAAGTGTGCACATTTTGTGGAATTTGCATGTTAATGCGATCATTAGCAGTGCTTGTATTTAGTACACTGTTTTATTAATATATACACAAAGAAGTAGAAATGTAACTTATTTTGGGTATATATTTTTGGAAGGAACTGTGTAAATTACTAAGCCATTACCTGTTTAAAACGTGTCCAACTTGCGAAATAACTTCTTTTTTTTTACATTAACTGTGTTCATTATGATGATAGAGCGATTTGCATAATTTCTAATTATCTCACAACCGTTTATGTAAAGATTTTTTTTTTTTATAATTAACAAGTGGTTATTACATTGTGTCTTCTTTTAACTATTTTACCCCGTTGAATCGTCTTAGATCTTAGCATTTTGGGAAATGGGGTCTTCATGCGATAGTGAATATATTCAGTTTCCTCAAGAATATGCAAGTTATTTCTATGTTTAGCGATATTTGTTTGCAGTACGCTGTTTAATAAAAGTACAAAATAAAAGAGTAGAAAAGTAACTTATATTGCTTTTGGTAACATTTTAAGGGCTAGTTCTAAACTACGGAAACTTATGTTTTAAGAAATTTACTATTTGCGAGTAAATTTACTATCTACCAGCAATTTTGTTCATTAGAGGGTAAGATGTAAGTACAACATTTTAACAAGATCCCCCCACTAGCCTTGAATTATTATTTTTTTTTTTAAATAATAATATAATAATGTTACACGGTTTTGCCTTCCTACATTACACTTTTTAATATATGAAACTCACCCTTCCCAAACCGAGGAGCAGTCTGAGGTTGGAACAAATCCATATTGTTGGTCGGTCAGAAGTTTAGTATCTGTAAGGTGCTGGACTAGAGCTTGGTTAATTATGGACTCAAATATTTTGGCGAAAAGTAGAAGGAGTCTTATGTTGCGGTAATTTGCTGGGCTAGTTCTTTCGCCAGAATTCTTAAAAACTGGTACCACAGAAGCAGTTTTCCAGCATGCAGGAAATCAAGATTCATTAAGGCATTTGTTGTAAAGTTTGGAGAGAACTGGAGCTACTTCGGCGGAGCACTTTTTTAATAGCACAGCAGGGATGAGATCAGGTCCACATGCTTTTGAAGTGTTAAGATTTTTTTATGATAGCGGCTGATATGATAGTGGCTGATAAAATTAAATAGAACTGCCATAGGGGCAATTATTTTGTTTGTGAATAAACTGGTAGGGTTTTTGAAGAAGTACGTAAGACTCCGTTAACTTTTAGTGTACACTGATCCCGTGTTTATATTGTTTTAATAAGTATAAAATTTGGTACGACAGTTCATTTCTATAGTGTATAAATAAGACAAACAAACAAGTGCACAACGCTAGTTACTGTTAATCAACAAATACGCAATACAGAGAATGTATGCGTAATTAGTTTATGTTTAAAACCATCTGATTTGTTTCACACCTGTTTTATTGTGGGCAAACACCATAACATGCTGATATAATATAATTAATGTAGTTGTTTAAACGTAAAAATAATGTAATTTGAGAAATGATAAAGAATAAAAAAATTTAGTGATTGGAATATCTTGAAATAAATTAACTCTATTATATATGTTACAGACAGTCTACTTAATATTGTGTCAAATTTATTTTTCAGTGGTGTCCTATAAAGAGATATATTTAAATATTTGAAGAACTATGAGGGATGTACCCACTTTTGTGATATTCTGTATATATATATATATATATATATATATATATATATATATATATATATATATATATATATATATGCTTTTATTTGTTTTTGTTAGCGATTCTCATTGAACGAATTCTATTATTTATGCGAAAGTGCATTTTTCCCTAAATGCGAGTTGGGATTAATTTTCCCTTTGAACAATTTGTTACCCCCTAAATGGGGAGCGGCATATATATATATTATTTTTAAAATATAATTATCCACTGACACGTTTTTCATCATCTACGACTCATCAGAGTGGCTGAATATAGCGAGATTCGAAATCAGGACCCCATCTACAGAAAAACGCGATACATTCAGTAGTCGAGCGAGGTGGTCCCGTGGTAGAGGTTCAGGCTTCTTATCACGGGGTCGTGATTTAAAATTTCGCCAGATTCAGCCTCTCTGATGAGTCGTAGACGACGAAACACGTGTCAGTGGATAATCATATTTTAAAAATAATATATATATATATATATACATATATATCTATATATATATATATATATAGTGGGTGTGTGTGTGTGTGTGTGTGTGTGTGTGTGTGTGTGTGTGTGTGGGTGTGGAAGTTGATAAATAGATGGGGGTGTATATGTGGCAACGATTCTAGATTTTAATATGCAAATAACATACATTTCCGAGGTAACAATAATATTTATTGTGATGCAAAGCATTGTATGATCTTCATAGTTCATAATATATTGCTTAAAGTGTGTCTTTCGTGCTAGTTCTAGCGAATTGGGCGAGGAAGTCGCCCTGTAGTGAGACTTTTATCCACCTACAAAAGATTTGCAGCTTCCTTTGAGACGTGCGGATGTTAGTGACGGTTTCGTAGCGGGAATGATCTGAACGCAGAATTGCAAGACCGGAAGTAGGAACCTGCCATGATGAATCTATTCCCACTTTATTCTTATCTATTTTTGCCTTTTATATATCATGTCGTTTTTGTTGGCTATTTTTTATAGCTTTTGTCAGTCGTTTCTTACTTAGTTCTCTCGTAATTTTCATTCGTTTATGTATGCTTTTGTTTTGTGTAGTCGCGTGTTAATTTGTAACATTTTCGTTTCTTTTATTTTTTTTTTCACATTTCTAATTTCCTAGGTATTACTGTTAGTAGGCCTGCGCAAAACCAACCGATTATTTACATGTTAAAAAATAATTGGTATTTACCCATAAAAAAGGTCAGATTATTATAAAATGACGTTAAATACGTGTGATTTTATGTCCCCCCTCTATATTTTTTCTGTCTGTCTGTCGCTCTCTGTCTGTCTGTATGTCTGTCTGTACCTCTCTCTCTCTCTCTCTCTCTCTCTCTATATATATATATATATATATATATATATATATATATATATGAAATATTGATTAATAAATCATGTTATAAAACATCTTGAAAAAGAGTTAAAAACATTTAATTTTTAAAAGGAAGCACAGGATAAGTGGATAGTCCTTATTCCGCGCAGTTTAGAAGTATTACTCTCCTTCTAATCAGAGGGCAGGAATTAGCAAAATGTGGGATCGGATTTTGCATGTAAATGTATTTGATCAAACCACAAGTAAGTCACAGATCTTACTTGGTTAAAAAAAAAGGGTGAGGTAAGGGGAATAGGAGGTAAAAGAAAAAAAATGATAAAAGGATTTCACATGAATGGATAGTCCGGTAAAGGGTAACAAATCCAAGAATGGTAACATCCAAACACGATCGAATTAAAAACTTCCAATCCAACAGGTAAGTTACAAATGGTCCAAAATAATCCAAAAGGCAGAATTCCTTGGAAAAAAATCACAAATGGAATGAGTTCAAAATCATTCAAAGAAAAGTTCAAATGTGCACAGACAAAGCACTGAAGAGAATATTTTAAACACGTCTGCCAAGGCCGGAAGAATCAAGTCATATTATAAGCGCTGTTTCCTTTTCGGTTTTATTGAGCTTTTACATCTAGTTGAGAATATTTTATTTGTAAGTATTGACTCTTTAATATTTATAATATATTTTAAGTTTACCATTTTGATTACCTTGGTAAACTTATTGTAATTTGTATTTCTCTCTCTCTGTCTGTCTGTCTGTCTGTATGTCTCTCTCTCTCTCTCTCTCTATATATATATATATATATATATATATATATATATATATATAGTAATTTATAAAATATATATGGCTATTAAGCTACATTGAATATTCTGCGTTTCATCCAACTATAGGATTCGTCAGGCTAATGCGCGAATTCTGTCGTCGCTTCTTGTTTTTATATATGTTGAGGATTTCCATTCGGCCAATCAGCTTTCTAGTATCCACCGCGCCCCTTCCTACAAGCCAATGGGCATACATTTTATCAAACAAAGGATCTGTTTTAGAACTAGGTTAGTGGTTTTAGGTGGCCGCTCTCCTTTTTTTTATACATATAAATATACCTATCTGCACACTACAATGCACATACATATAGATATATACATACATATATATATATGTATATATACCTATACATATACATATATGTATGCGATCGTTTATGTATATTCATGTTTATTTAATTTATTTATTTGTTTTTTTGTTTTTTTTCTATTGTTATTGTTAGTTTTAAAGCTATTTTGTATCGCTATCCTAGAGTAAGTTTTATTTTGTGAACACAGTTGTTTGCTATTTCCCGCCTACAGTTTAATAGATTTTGAGGTTCTTTAAAGTACAGGATAGAAAATTTTTCATGGAGGCATAATTTACATGGGTCGTCTAAATGTCTGCATGTGGTAGCTTGTCTCATTATTTTCCATTCGACTACCGGCGAATGTCCGCTTTCTTTGAGTTCCCAGTGTTTATTCGCTAGCGTTGTTTTTATACGGTGTTTTTTTTATTTTTGAATGTGCTTTTGTGGTCATAGTATCAGGTTTTGAAATCTAAGGAAGTCATGCCTATGTAATATTTCTTGTTATTCGGGTTTTCTTTCGCAAATATTGTTGCTTGATGAACTACGCTTTTTGTTAGACATTTATTTTGGACTGGGCAAAGTGTGCGGTGTCTACAATTGCATTTATCTTGTTCGTTATAAGTATTCTTATTTATGGTATGGTTGTTCTTTTCCGGGGTTTGTTTATTATTATTATTATTATTATTATTATTTTTTATTATTATCATTATTATTATTTCTGCTAGTGTTGGTTTTATTTCTGTCATGGTGTCTACTTTTTTATTGTTTATTTTGTTGTTGTTGTTTACATTGTTTTCATTTAGTATTTTGTCATTATGTGCTTTAATTATCATCTCTTAATTTTTGCAACAACTGTAAGATAACTTCAAGGCATTTTTATTGAAGATTTTGTGTAAGGGGTTGTTTGCGGGAAAGTGTTTTTCAATAAGATCTAGAAATTTCTTGCCAAGTTTTGTTTTTAACATTTGATTGTATGAGGCCGTATACCAAATTGTAGTTCTTTTTCTTCTGTTTTTAATATTATTATAGCTGTTGGTGTTTTGTTGCTTATATTTGATATCGATATTTTTGTATCCACTATTTTTTAGGGCTGTTTCGTAAATATTGGATGACCTGTTAAATGCATTTTCGTCGCTTGAGTTATTACTGAGTCTACTTACGATCGAGTTAGGAATATGTTTTATAATTGATGGTGGGTGGTTGGACTTAGGGTTTACGTAAATTGGAGTAGCGTTATCTTTAAAGTATGGTTCATATGTGTTTTTATCTAAGTTTAACGTGACGTTCAGGCAGTTTGTTATTTTTATGTTAGCTGATATGTCCGCATTTAGGCCTAATTTTTTCATTGCTTTGTGTATGATTTTCTTAAAGTTTTATGGTTTTAAAACCCTTAAAAATGCGAAAACAGTAGACCTCTTGATAAACTTTGAAAATGACCTTTTAAACGTAATTAAAAACCTAGAATTCCACAATCAACCTAACAATTTCCAACGGAAACTACACAAAATCGTTAGAAACATAAACAACTCTAATAAAATCTGTGTAAAAGCGGATAAAACAAGAAACTTTTGTAAAATAGATAAGCAAGAATATAACAAACTAATCACAGAAAACATTACAAAAAAAATAGACAAAAACAAATGCGATTACATAGATATAATAAATACTGAAAGTAAACAAATTACCGATAAACTAAAAAATTAGCGATAAAGTTGGCAAATTGAAACCTAGAGAGTCGTACATTCTGCTTAAAGACCACAAATAGGAATTTAATAATAATCCCAGCACCCGCCTGATGAACCCAACTAAACCAGAAATAGGTAGAATTAGCAAAACTATACGTTCTAGAGTAAACAAACAAATCAAACAGGACCTACAACTTAACCAGTGGGCAAATACTACCGAAGCAATCACCTGGTTTAAAAATATAGAAAACAAAGATAAATGTACGTTCATACAGTTTGACATCATAGACTTTTATCCCTCGATATCCGAATAACTTTTTAACATTGCCCTTGAATTTTCCGAGGTATACACTGATATATCCTCAGAAAAAATCAACATAATTAAAAAATGTAGAAAATCAGTTCTAATAAATAACAATAACCAATGGATAAAAAATAAAATGAAAAATTCATTCGATTTAACGATGGGTGCCAGAGACTCTGCAGAGGCATCAGATCTTGTGGGATTATTCATTCTATATACCCTCACAAGCATATTCGATACTACGGATATCGGCCTATATAGAGATGACGGTCTAGCTATAAAAAAAACTCCAAAAAGGTCAAGGGAGAAAACTAAATGAAAAAATTATGCCTAAAAGCGGACATATAAGCTAACATAAAAATAACAAACTTCCTGGACGTCACGTTAAACTTAGATAAAAACACATATGAACCATACTTTAAAGATAACGTTACTCCAATTTACGTAAACCCTAAGTCCAACCACCCACCATCAATTATAAAACATATTCCTAACTCGATCGTAAGTAGACGCAGTAATAACTCAAGCGACGAAAATGCATTTAACAGGTCATCCAATATTTACGAAACAGCCCTAAAAAATAGTGGATACAAAAATATCGATATCAAATATAAGCAACAAAACACCAACAGCTATAATAAAATTAAAAACAGAAGAAAAAGAACTATAATTTGGTATACGGCCCCATACAATCAAATGTTAAAAACAAAACTTGGCAAGAAATTTCTAGATCTTATTGAAAAACACTTTCCCGTAAACAACGCCTTACACAAAATCTTCAATAAAAATACCTTGAAGTTATCTTACAGTTATTGCGAAAATTTAGAGATGATAATTAAGGCACATAATAACAAAATACTAAATGAAAGCAATGTAAACAACAACAACAAAATAAACAATAAAAAAGTAGACACCATGACAGAAATAAAACCAACACTAGCAGAAATAATAATATTATTATTATTAATAATAATAATAATAATAATAATAATAATAATAATAATAATAATAATAATAATAATAATAAACCAACCCCGGACAAGAACAACTATACCATAAATAAGAATACTTATAACGAACAAGATAAATGCAATTGTAGACACCGCACACTTTGCCCAGTCCAAAATAAATGTCTACCAAAAAGCGTAGTTTATCAAGCAACAGTATTTGCGAAAGAAAACCCGAATAACAAGAAATATTACATAGGCATGACTTCCTTAGATTTCAAAACCCGATACTATGACCACAAAAGCGCATTCAAAAATAAAAAAAAACACCGTATAAAAACAACACTAGCGAATAAATACTGGGAACTCAAAGAAAGCGGACATTCGCCGGTAGTCGAATGGAAAATAATGATACAAGCTACCACATGCAGACATTTAGACGACCCATGTAAATTATGCCTCCATGAAAAATTTTCTATCCTGTACTTTAAAGAACCTCAAAATCTATTAAACTGTAGGCGTGAAATAGCAAACAACTGTGTTCACAAAATAAAACTTACTCTAGGATAGCGATACAAAATAGCTTTAAAACTAACAATAACAATAGAAAAAAAACAAAAAAACAAATAAATAAATTAAATACACATGAATATACATAAACGATCACATACATATATGTATATATAGGTATATATATATATATATATATGTATGTATATATCTATACGTATGTGCATTGTTGTGTGCAGATAGGTATATTTATATGTATAAAAAAAAGGAGAGCGGCCACCTAAAACCACTAACCTAGTTCTAAAACAGATCCTTTGTTTGATAAAATGTATGCCCATTGGCTGGTAGAAGGGGCGCGGTGGATACTAGAAAGCTGATTGGTCGACTAGAAATCCTCAACATATATAAAAACAAGAAGCAACGACAGAATTCGCGCATAAGCCTGACGAATCCTATAGTTGGATGAAACGCAAAATATTCAGTGTAGCTTAATAGCCATATATATTTTATAAATTACTAACTAGCTCTACCTACGTATTGAGCACCTTTGAAGTAAATACTTAAAGTTTACGCATGGATCTAATTTTTCGCATATCAAATTTATGCGAATAAATTAAGTAGTTATATATATATATACATATATATATATATATATATATATATATATATATATATATATATATATATATCTTATCTTCTATCTATATAAATAAAATGAACTCATTTTTTCCCGCGGATTTTGACATTAATAGGATTAAAAATCAAGATATTTCATGCAAATATAATATGCACAAACGGCAGAACAATATCTGAGGTGTGTTATAGGCTTATTATTTCTAAAATTCCTCGATAATCTAAGATTTCTTTACTTTTTCTGCTGAGAAGTCACGGCCAAAATCGGTTAAGATCAATGGAAGTGGTAAAATATTTCTCTCTAATAAATTCCTCCTCCCCCTGCCACCACTTAACACCGTTTGGGGATCGTTCACAAGGAACAGTTGAGAAGAGAACACCGGTTTGGCTTCGTAGTTCTTTCATGTGAAGTTATTTAAAATCACTTAACTAAGCTGCAGTGCTCTGTGGCGTAGTGGTTAGCGTGCTGGGCAATTCACATTATATTTTCATGTTCGCGCCGACCTACCGTAGTCGTTTTTTTTTGTTTTTTTTCCTAAACAACTTGAATGGACTTTTCTTGGTGGCCGAACTGTTAACGTTGCAGATGTTTTTTTTTCACACTTTATTTTCCTACTTTTACTCATGACTCCGGGTTTGATCCTTCCTACTTACCTACCATAACATTTTTTAAAACTCCACCCCCCCCGTCCCGGAAACAAACACTCGGGCAACGCCGGGTACCCCCGCTAGTATATATATATATAAAGATAGAGAGAGAGAAAGAGAGAGATAGAGAGAGAGAGAGTATAATATAATGCTCCCTATATTGGGTTGAGCATATTGGCAAGTGATACACAAACTGCCATGAGCGTAATAACCGACGTTCTTTGTGTAAACAAAACGAGCGGAGGCATTTAGATGATGGCAGAAGATCGTTAATTCATTACGCACACAGTAGCAGCAGAATAGTGTAAGAAGCCTTGACTGTCATTTGGGCAGTCGGGTTTCGATCCAGGCTTGAGGCAGTTGCCTGTCTAGCCGCACTGATGATCTGTTAAACAGCCAAACAGTACTGTATGTAAATGGCTATATATATATATATATATATATATATATATATACATATATATATGTGTGTGTGTGTGTGTGTGTGTGTGTGTGTGTACTAACTGTGCCCGGCCACGCGTTGTTGTGGCTCAGTTTATTCAAATAGAACACACTCCTCAAGAAAAATGCATTGTGTATTGTTTATTTGCTTTTATTTTTTTTGCAATTTTTTCATCAATAAAAGTTGTGCCCTCCCTCAATTATTTTTTTATCATAAATTGTTAGGTGAAAGATTTTTTGGGTTTTTTTTCAGAAAAACTTGCAGTATTTTTTAAAAGAAAGTTAACAGTCAATATTTCTTTTTGAAAACGGAAATTTTATTATAAAAAGAAAAGAGGAATGCTTCATATGAACATTGTAAATAGTTAGGTGAAAGTAGAGAAAAGTTTGATTTTTTCAAGAGAATGTACTAATTTTTTTTTCTCAACGGATTAAAGAAAATAAACAGAAAAGTCCTCCCATCATTAATCAATTAATTAATTAATTATGCAAAACAATAAATATAATGTTGATTTAGTGTTTGAACATTTGAACAACACTCCGGTTGTAGCCGGTGATTGCCGATCGAATCTTAACCATAATCGGAATCCGGGGGGGGGTAAAATTCTGCATGAGTACGATTCTTTTTAATTTTGTATTTTGTTAAATTTTTTGAGTGGGCTCTCAGCGATTGCAAAGTAACAAATTAAACCAAAATGCAAATTCAATAATTATTTTTTTTCAAAAGTGAAATCGGTCCCCCTTATTGGCAACACTCAAGGCAAGGACGAAACAAATTATTGCCAGTATGTTTGAGCGAGGCTCTATTTTTTCCTATTTTTCAATATTTTAAGCAGATTTGCCACTCAACTACCAGATCTTTTATGGTCGCTCGGTTTCTAATATATAATGTAAGTAAATCTAGATGTTTATAACTTACTTGTTTAAAACTTGCTGAGTATCCGCTGTTTTACGGTTGGTGTAAAACTTAAAATTCCCTCCGTTTTTGTCTTTTTTTTAATTGTGTCCCCCAAACGAATATAATCAAAATAATATACATATATATATATATATATATATATATATATATATATATATATATATATATATATATATATATATAAAACACAACATATTAAAAAAAAGAAAAGTTATTAACGAAATGGAAATAATTCCATTTTTTAACGAAAAAAGTCAGTTTGGTATATTTTTTTTATTGATCACAACTTACTGTTCACATTGGAAATGTCGACGTTTATAGGTTGTTGAGTACGGTTACAAAGAATAAACACTCAAATCTACACAGGTAAAGAATTGCCCTCGAAATAGACCTCCCAACCTCCCCATGTGAAGAACAGATTTCGGAATAGACATCCCTAACCTTGTCAGCATACACGAAAATCTACAAATTTTACATGTCGAATGTGAACGATGAGTTAAACTTAATGCAAAAATGTAACGAATTTAAAAGGTAACGAAATTTAAATTTCCGTTCTATTTTTACAACAACCGTAAAGCAGAGCATTCTATGCAAATTTCCCTAGTTTAGCGTATTAATGTAATATTTTTCTTAGTAAAAATAATATTTAGGTTTGGATATACATTCCTAAACTCCTTTCACATTAAATAATTTCGGTGACTGAAATAGGAATCTAATTGAATCTTTTATTTCCTGAATAGTAAAAAGATAATCCACAATGGTCGATTTATTTGCTGCTAATATCAATATTTTAGGTACGGGCAAAAATAAACTGACAACAGGGGAAGCCTAATTTTTAAAGCCGCAATATCACATTTTTTGTAGGTTTCCCACAACTTTTTGATTGTATTTGAAAGGGTAAGGACTAAACTTAATTTCCCAAAGGAAAAAATATGTGTGCACGTGAAAAAAAGTTATAAAATGATTTCCCAGCGGGCCTACCATATAAAAATTCGTCGAAATCTGTAATTTAAAAAAAGTAGAAATATTTATTGCTATTATATTTTCTTTTGTAAAAATATTAAATAAACGATTCTTACTTCAATGATAATATCGGTAGTTCGAGAAATTCATTTTTCATCGAGTTATATGACATTCATTAATAGTGACTGTAGGTCTTTTACTTCATGTTCCTGTAAGAATTATTTTATTTTTTTATTGTCACAAATTACGATGCTTTATTTATATAAAAAAAATATATATTTTGCGTTTTTTATTTACTACTAAAAATCATAACTTATTAAAGGTATTTTTTTAAACAAAATGATACAGTTTCACTAAGATTTAAATAAAAAAATATTTTGCGTTATTTTATTTACTGGTTAAAACCATACATTTAGTAAAGGTAGTTTTTGTTTAAGCAAAATAATACATTTTCATTAAGATTTTAATAAAAATGATTGTGCGATCATTATTTGATAAATACTGGAAATGTCGTAAAATAGGTAAATTTCCTGATTTTTTTATTACAGGGACGGGTCAAAATGTTTATATATTTTGAGCGTCGGCATTATTTTGCCCATAGAAAAGCGACCCCATGTGGTTAATTGGAATTATATTTCAATCACATGATTGAATCCATTAAAAATTTACCGATTAGAATCTGATATTTTTAAAAATTATTTCATACAACATGATAAGAATTTGTTTACATTAAGCGAGACAACGCTCTCTCGTGATGAGTCCAAAATTACTTTAACTGATGTCACGTAACGGTAAACGATGATAAATAAATATGTCTAAAAATAAAAAAAATGCCCCATCGGTACAAAGAAAACCACTTATTTATTAATGAAAAATTAAGTATAGTATTATAATTAAAAAGAGATATATAAAAACATGCATAGGGTGCAGTCAGCATATTTTACCAAAATGTCGAACTAATCTTTCCAAGTGTTATTTAGACTACCAATAACGAACGAACCAAGAATTGCATATATATGTATATATACATATATATATATATATATATATATATATATACACACATATATATATATACATATATATATACATATACACACACATATATATATATATATATATATATATTATTTTAACAAAAACCAAGACTTCAAAGAATGGGTTGATAGCATCAAATTGTGTATTTCATCGTTAGTTACAATTATGTGAAAATTTTGACAATAGCAGCCTTTCTTCAGACTTATTGAATAAAAAAAAAACACTTTACTAATAAAACATTATGGAAACTATTTTCCTTATAAGGAGAAGAAAACAAACGGAAATATTAACATATATCGCATCCTATTTTTTAAAGATTTATATATTTACCTATTTTCGTATCTCCATTTAAAAATAAAATTCAAACAAGATATCATACAATGCATCCACTGATTACCTATGCCTATTTAATATATTTTGTTAATACTATTCATTGATTCCTTGAATTTCATTACTTTTATTAAATTTGAATTACTTTTTAATCCGGACTAATCAACTAAGTTAAATTGTTACGATTCTATGTTAGTTTCGTAACTGAAACTGCGTTGTTTATTTATAAAAAAATATCGGCTAACTTATTCATGTGATTTTAAAAAAAAGTTTTTGTTTAAAACTGATTCAATAAGGAAATAAAATTGAACATTACACTATACTTAATTCATTCACATTCTTCCTTTAAAATTAAGGATCTCAATTTTGTTTCATTTTTATGTTTTATTTTTGTTCGTTCCTTCCTATTAACATTTACGATTATCGAATATTTTAGATGTAGAAAGGGGGATAACTCGAAATTTTAAAGGTTCACTTGAAATTATAATTCACCAAAATCCGTATATGGATTCATAACGATTAAAGGAAAGTAACTCAAGCCGTTTGATGTTTATAGGTTTAGTAATTCCTAATATGCATTTATGGTGTATTTATTAATTAAACAAATCCAATTAAAACTAGGCTAACCCATGCAAAGTATACGTTTTTAATTCATATCTTAACCAGGACTCTACTTTTATTACCATAGATTGTACCTACGTTTGCCATCCAGCCATAATTTTCTGAGTTTATGCGTGGTTTTAATACAAAATAACAATTCGGGAATTTAGTTTTTAAATATTTATCTAATAATAGTAATACATATCCCATTAATAAGTATCCGAATAATAAATCTAATCTTAGCCCTATGTACGTATACTCCAATGAAAGTGGGGGTTCACCTTGTTTTTTTTGGATGTAATCGTTTAGAACAAGAATATTATTCAACAAGCTAGGATTTCTCAAGTTTTACTGATCTAAAAGAAGTATCACTTAATCATCATTCTTTAATTACTAATATTTCTGTTGTTGAATTCATATTGCTAATTTTTATTAAGCTATTATTTTTATTGATCTAGAAACGGCATCAACTATTTCATCACCAATATGATTAAAATTGTGGTTCAGTTTTTAAACAATATTGCTAATCTTTGTTAATCCTTCTTATAGATCTAAATTTCTTATCTAATAATCAATTGCCTTTATTTCTAAAAAATGTATCTTGTGTAGAATATCGGATTCTAGATTCGCTTGCTAGATTTGAATCATTCATCACATCTAATTTACACCTTCCCTCGCTATTTAACTCTATATTAATTTTGGTCTTGTACTCAAGAACCTTTATTTTACCCATAATGTTTTTCTATGTTACATTTAAGTCGTGATAGCAAAAATATATTCCTGTAAATATATCCCTGTATAGTATCTAACCTTTTATTTAATATTTCTTCTTTAGAATTAACAATGTAGAAGGCTTCTAGTAAACATAGATTGCACTATTTTTATTTTCCAGGTCTATACTAACTACCCTTATCTACTATTGACAATTTAATTCTAAATCTTTTTTTGGTTTATATGAAGTTTCCTGACACTACCGGCTAATACAATTGTGTTCTTCTTTTTTATTTCTAATACTGATTCTTGTAACCTCCCTCTATCATAACCACTTTCTCTACTAGTTTCCATCTCTGGTTTAATTTTGAGAGATACAGCATGGTTTCTCTATATTTCCTTAAAAACGCAGCCCTTGGTTCCAAGATATACCTTCTTAATATTGTCGGCCTTAATCTCATATTTGTACACTATTTCTGAGAATAAGCATTTGCCACCCAACCGATCATTGCCAGGTATTCTTCAGTTACATATTCTCTCTAAAACACATTCATCCGATACTGACTTATTATTTCCCAATCATTGAGTTTGAAACCGACGGTACCAATGACAGATCTCATCTAAAACTTTCGGTAAATACTTTACACGCATACACGCCTACAATCATTATTAAACTTCACTATAGAGTTCCTTAGACGCTTGCAAGTGTTCTAATCTAATGGATTTTTTCTCGGACTGCAAGACATTCGTGTTCCTCCGTAACTTTCAGCTTCCTTTGTTTTATAAGGCTATATATATATATATATATATATATATATATATATATATATATATATATATATTTATATATATATATATATAATGTGTATATACACGTTTCATTGCAATGTATGCATAAACTAAAGCATTTATGTTATATACTGCAGTGTATATACATTGTTGATACAATAAGCATTCAATGTCCATACATAGGCTACCGCGTTAATATAATAACGCCAAACACGCCTATTAACATTTATGCATTTAATACATACTTCTCTTTGTATTCTGTGTAATGCATGTGTATAAATGTTTTTTACATTTAATTATGTATCGTTCACAAATGTGGCACCAACATGTAAGGTACTGTTTGTTTTTAACAAAAATACGGCTAACGACCATTGTGGGTATCGCAAACCAAACAAAAGTTAGCATAAAATCTTGTAAGGTAATCTAGAACATTGACTTGTAAACGACATATACTCTCTCCGTAATAAACAAAAGATAGCAGGTTTAATTATCTATATAACTTTATTTTAGCTCATCATTCGAACGTTGCCATTTTTTCTTTCAGTTTCTGTATGGCGCTATATATATGGCGCTCAAGCTTCGGATTCCAAGGGACAAATTCTTCTAACCTAATAACTTACGTAACTTGCACTAAACTCCACCGCTGGTTGACCTTCAACTTTCGTGTAACATATATATATATATATATATATATATATATATATATCCCCGCACACACCCACACACACACACACACACACACACATATATATATATATATATATATATATATATATATATATATATATATATATATACACACATATATATATGATTTGAAACAAAATGAATATTTGCACCAAGCTCTAATATATATATATATATATATATATATATATATATATATATATATATATATATATATATATATATATACACGTCAAAAGCGCCATTATTTTTGCTTATGTTTGTCCAGAAATAATCTCTTTTTCGTTTTAATTCAAAATACAATAACCTCTTTGATAAAAAAACGTTATTAATAGAAATATGACAAATTAGAATCAATATATTTTGGAAAACAAGAAACAAGTCTATTTATTCCATTAGCATTAAGCTCCGGATGTATGCAGCACAAAATAGGAGTGTTACTAGCTTCCTTGGATTTATTACAATACGCCTTGGATCATTTTACCTGTCGAATACAACTAACTTCAATTACAGGATCTCCCATACTATTTCGATTTGAAGTTCAAAATCTTTTTATTGCTGTATTAATATACACTTTCCCTTATTCTATGTAGCTAAAATGATTTAAACACTTAATTTAATATTCTATGTTCATTACTTATAGAAACTCAGGTGCAAACCTTTAATAATATTTACTAATAGTTTCCTCCAATGAGATGTATAAACATCAGAAAACTCATGGGTTGAGAAAATATATTTTACTATACTGTATTCTTTCCCTTGCATACAATAAAATTTCTATATTCGAAATTTAACTTTTTCAAATCACAAATTTTAGATTCCTAAGTTATGATATATATATATATATATATATATATATATATATATATATATATATATATATATATATATATATCGTTTCTCTCTGATGGAGTCATAAGATTAGTGGTTGATGGGCCAAAATCAGAGGCCTCCAGTATTAATACTGGAGTTCCTCAGAGGTCCATCCTGGGCCCAACTCTCTTCCTGATCTATATCAATGATCTACCAGAACACATACTTAAATCATTTGTTGACAGCGATGCGGATGACACGACCATTTATTTTTCTCTGATTCTCTCTCCTCTTTGCTTGAACGCCTGGTACAGTTCGGGAGGAGATGGCTGGTTACTTTTAATGCATCTAAAACCAAGCTCCTATCTTTACATCATCAACGCTCTGATCCCCATCTGGCATCAATTGAAATGGATGGTTCTTGTCTTGGGTAGGCCCCATGTTTTAACAAGCTTCTGGGATTGACCTTTACTCTTGATCTGAAATGGAACACGTATATAAAGTCTGTTGCCTCGGTCGCTGGTAAAATTGTAGGATCATTCTATCGCTCGAGAAGATATCTCACTGGTGATGCCATTCCCTATCTATATAAAAGCAAAGTACGTTCAAGGATGGAGTACTGCTGTCACATCTTAGCAGGAGCTGTTCAAAATTGCCTATTCTGCCTTGACAGAGTACAAAATAGACTGCGTTGCTTAGTGAGGGATGCCCTTTCTCTTTCCTGCAACCTATCTCCCACAGTATACGTTGCGAGCTTGTCTTTGTTTCCATCGCAAGTGCCCATCTGAGCTCCAATTGCTGTCCCCCCTCGCCAATCTTTCATGAAACCACCAATTAGTATATTAGGTAGTTCAGAATTATATGGTATGCATGTTTATACCTCACAAGAGAATGTAGCACGATTTAAAAGTTGAGATGTAGAAATAGAAATAGTATAACTAGAATTAGTTTACATTTGTTAGACATCATAATACCTTTTTTTATAAGAAACCAATTGAACAGATAGCGATCTATTAAAATATTCGATTAAAAGCAGAACTTGACAAAAATAATTAGCAGAAAATCCGATAGGCTAATTTTATTTTCCTTTTTTTTTGACTGTATGAAATAATTTTTATTTCTAATAGCCATTAATTGAAATGTCTGAGTTTAGTTTAGTGTTTCGTTATCATAAGAACTGAAACTACCAACAACGTCTCGAATGTTATGCAACTAGAAATGTGGTTAAAATTATACAGGTGTTACAATATAAATTAGCTTGAAATTAAAATGATAAATACTTTTTATGAAAAATTCTTAAAAAATCTAATAAAATATGTTTGGAAAAGAGTACGCCACATGTGTGTTACAGGAATAAAGATATGCTTGTTTAAACAACAGGTCGCTTGAAAAAATGCAGTGTTCTAAAATAAAGCATATTTTAAAAAAAATAGCATTCGTAATTGCGTAGCACACAAAATAGTATTTTTTTAATGCAACACTGATTAATACGTGTTATGGTCCGTCTGTAACCCGGGGCCTATATCATAAATCTACCCGAAATAATAGTAACAAAATGATTAGTAATAGGATAAAGGAATAACGACCAGTCTGTTTTGATTTACGACTTAATGTCGAAAAGTTCAATGAAAACTCTCAGACGATAAAAATCCTCTGATTTCGAATTATTAATTTACATATGCAATAACGGCGTTCATTTGGTGTGTATATTTTATTAACGATGTGTACGTATATAAACATATATGCGTACATATACCCACATATATGTATTTATTCATCTGGATGTATAGCTATGTATATATATATATGTCTATGTATGTACGAATATATATATATATATATATTTATGCGAATTTCTGTTTCTCAATATTATATAATGATTGAAAGCAAAGAGGACACATGAAGGAAGAAGTTGTTTTTCCATCAAAAGTTGACATATTCTAATAAATAATATAATCTCTCATTACAATATTTTTCTCCCTTTCTCAAAATAAACGTATTGTGTTTTATATCCAAAGCCAAGACTTCGCTCACTCTAGTTGATCATTATTTCATCGGTATAATTTAACAATGTATTTTTAAAACACTCCTGGCAATGTTGTATATTATACCGGCGGACATATAAAAATAAAATAAAGTATAATTCAAGGAAAGATAAGATTGCGGTGCTCTAAATAATAATACACAATCAGTTAACTAACAGATTATATCTAATTCCAAGCCAGATGAGGATTCAGAAATCTAGAATTTGAAGCGCCCATGTTTAATAAAATAAACAATAAAATATATGCATCGTCAATCAAATAAAACGTGTACAAATCGTCTATAGTTAATGTGGTTGAAAGGTTTCGAAATGTTATCGAGTGTCTTCTAAGCAATACATAATTAAGTATGATTGCATTACCTACGAGACTGAAAATTAAGTTCAAAGAGAGAATGACAAACATAAAAATACAACGTTTTTAATATGATACATTTTGAATTATGCATTTTTTAAATTATATATTTTTTAAAATGTTAGATGTTTATTCAAGTCAAAGGAATATATATATATATATATATATATATATATATATATATACATATAACAAATTAGCTAACTATATAATAGTTTTTGTTTAGAGTTGTACAGAAGTTTCCTGAAAAAACGGTTTCCTCTAATCCAAAGAAAAATGCTAAAAATATATAGTAATACTCTCTAGTAAGAAATATTTGTCCTCCACTTTATAATAAAGCATGATTTTTTTTAAAATGACAATGACTATTTTTTAGTTTGAATTGCGTATTATTGGTATATCAGCTCGTAATCTTTCCATTCTAATTTTATATAGTTGCTAAAGTCAGTGAGACGTGGAAAGTCAAAGTTAAAATACTTGATTAATCAGAAGTCATATAACAATAGAATTTGAAGAAAATGATATGAACATTTTAGATCATATTTGCGTGGTAAAATCCAAGGTGAACGTTTTTTTTAAAGCAGTGAGGTAATAAGATCCAAGCTGTATATTGGGTAATCAACATAACTGAGTGAAATTCCGGGTCGGGCATATTCCAAGAGAAATTTTTCTTCATGGGTCCAATGAAAAATATTTTAAAGACTGGTGGACACATTTTCATTAGAAACCTATATTATTATTAATGTGGTGGAGTATTAGTGGTAAGGAGAGGATGTAATCTGTGTGTGTACATATGTGCACGTGCATGTGTGCGAGTACACATGTGTGCATATATGAATGTGCACATGTGTGTATGTGCACATATATAAATAATATAATTTATTTGCTCTATCTTGCATATCGAACAATTCTTAATCAGATGGGGTAATATTTATAGACTATTACTGCCAGTAATATTTTTAAGCCTTATAATCACAGGTGTCCATACCCACTGATTGTTACATAAAATTACTCTGAAATATATATATATATATATATATATATATATTTATATATATATATATATATATACATATATATATATATATATATTGGTATGTGTGTATGTTTGTGTGTGTATTTATTTTCAGTGAGGACTTTTATAAGTGGATGGAACATGCTGTATACGGAGCTATTAATATATTTGAAAACGATGTAGATAATCTTGCTTTTAATAATGGGTTAAAAAAGTATCAAAACTGTTCTTCTCCATTTACCGGTAATAATCCAATGTCTAATACAGATCAATTGTGAAAGAGCTAGTATTTGTGTATATTTCTTACCTGGAATATGTATATATATATATATATATATATATATATATATATGTATATATATACATATATATATATAGAGAGAGAGAGAATAAATGCCAAAACTTTACATTCATAATTCATGATGTTGACCATCTTATAATTTATTCCTTTAAATCAGTCGATGTATACAATTATTGACAGTATCTGTTTCGTAGCACAAACTCAATTACTTAATTATTTTGTCATTTATAGTTATTTTTTGTATTCATTCTATATATTGCTCTGTAATCATATTGACCTTCTTATATAAGGATAAATATATAATAAGAAAATATTTTTCTACATAAATATAATTATATATGTATGTATATATATATATATATATATATATATATATATATATATATATATATATATATATATATTTAATTGTTGTACAATTGTCTGTAAAATATGAAAGCAAAATATATTCCAGACACGGATTAGGCATGAAAATCTTGTACATCATGTTTAAATATTTTTTTTTCGTTTTCCTTTTAAATCAATTTTATGTGACTCAACCGACAGTCTATAATGTGGGCTGATCTATAATTTCTCAAAGAATAAGAATTACAGCCTTGGATCATACATGGAACGCTTAGTTGAAAACGGGCAGTAACAAAATTAAAATACTGTCCATGATTTGTACTTATAGTTCATCATAATATCCATTAAACTAATATATTTCTTCCCAAGATAAATCTAGTAAGCTGCCAATAGTTAGCTAAAAAAACAGGAATATGTGTTTGTTAAAAGAAAAATATACCCGGCCGATTTCTAATATGTTACTTTATCTAGTATTAATTAATCCAATAATAAAATGTAGTGCAAGCCTTGCAGAAGTATATCATAGTAAATTAACAGAAAATGTATATATAACGACTGAACACTAAATTTCTATTGAAATGTATAGCTGGGAATACGTCATCATCACAGCGCAATGGATGGTGCATTAACTTTGTAAAATTATTTATACCATGATGTGCAGCCATACACAATACTGCTTCGTCCAAATAGAAAGGAGTTTTTAGTTAGTATATCGAGGGATACTTCATAAAATGAGAACGTAATGTGTGAAAGAATGGTATTGCATCGAAAATATATAAATAGGAACATCTTAATCATGACAACCGAACAGAAGGTCATATGCTATCTTGATCACACTCCTTAAATAAGGTGATTGATCTTAATACCACAAGACATAGTTAATATAATAAATTATAAAATACATGCTATTATTTTATTTTTTAAATGTTTGAAAATGTGTTTCGGGAATTATTTACGATTAATAGCACGTTAACAATATATTTCGAAGATTGTCTACTATTAAGTTTCTATATCTTCCTGACGTTATATAAACATTAACACGCAATTCCGATATTTGAAATTGTATTAGTTTCTTTTGTGTTCAGATGCCCTTGATATCACTCTCAAGTGATTTAGAGATTCACTTATATACCTATACAAAATGTGATGCATCTTTGCAATTGTAATTCGATTAAATAAATGCTGTAATGTACATCTCTCAACATTATGATCAAAATAGGTAAGAATGTTTATAATAGAAATATGGCGCTAATTATTTACAAGGGAACCAAACACCTTAGAACAATAAATGTATGTATACGTAGCAAAACACAACAAAGGCCAACTTTGGTACTAAGCGAATTAATTTTTTTTCTCTTATTTCTTTTGCAATCGATTTTTTTTCTAATATTTTACTAAATAGAAAATTCAGAGATAACTGCCGTAACTCGAAAGTAAGTCTAAACAGGAAACTTTGTTGATTAATCGACTCAAGTAAGAGTAAGGCTCTTCATAAAAAAAATTAAATAAAACAAGCCAACCTTATTTTCAATTCTCTTCCGTAACAACTTCACAAGAGTTCCACGATCTGCTTTATTGCGATCGATTGTACTCGACAAGATCTGGGTTTTATTTAAGAAAGCGACAAGGGTCCTCACAAAAATTCACAAAACTGATGTTTCCAAAATGATTTTATTGTGCGAAGCAGCTTGCTTATTTTTTGTGGGGTTTCGAAATGGTTTTCTACTGAATTTTAAGTGCTGTCAGCATTGTGACTGCACGATGTCGACCAATTCTGTATTTATGGACAGCTGGTACATCTCTCTAATCTGATATTTTACCACCAAACATTGAATGTAGCTTAATCTCGGTTATCATAATTGCGAAACTTTTTTTCAGATATCCGCTATGTCAGAAGAACAGATTTTGTAACAAAGGAAGACTCGAGGATGTTTATCCGTTACTATCAATTATAGAGCCAAGTTAGATTGATATTTCTGTTTAAGTAATCTTCCAGGCCGTGTATAGGCAAGTTAAAACATCGTAAAGACTTTAAAAATTCAACCTTGTCATTGCAAAAAAAATATTGCTATTTTAGCGACAGTTAAGCGAGAACACATCGGAACCATCAGAAAACGAAACGTAGAAATAAGGAACTCGTGATTTCTTGAACATCTACAACAGTGTAGTAAATAATGGGCAATCAATAATTTCCCCTCATCCAACAATTATGACGTTGTTTGCATGGTAACTTCGAAGGCTAACATGCTTGCAAGTCGATTTACTTTAAACTCTATATTTGGCCTAGCCTGCCACACTCTTCTAGTTTTACGCAGTGTCACTACACTAGATGATCTGAAACCATCCCTTCTCAGGTGCAGTATATCATAAAACACAATACACATCAAAAGCATGTGGTCCTAAACTGATCCCGGCTACACTATTAAACATGTGTATCGTTGATGCTGCTCCTCTGCTAGTTAAACTTAACAACAAATGCCTTAGCGAGTCTTGCTTTCCTGACTGCTGAAAAACCGCTTCTCTTGGCTCAGTTTCGGGCAAAAGAACTGGCATAAAATTATCGCGCCATTAGTGTTCTCCCTTTTTGACAACATATTTGAGTCAAGCTGCAGTCCATCACTTTGCAGTTGCTAAACTTCTGACCGAATAACAATATGCGATTAAGCCTGCCCATTGTACAGTACATACTCTAACTGTAGTCCATGAACGCATATACACTACACTGGACACTGATCCCTGAACGTATATACACTTAATGCCTGAACGTATATACACTACACTGGACAAAACAGTGGAGGTTACGGTAGTAGCCCTATATATATATTTAAGGTTTTTGACAGGGGTTGGAATGAGTGTCTTCTCATGAAAATCAGATCATACGGTAGGACTTGACAACACACTTTAATACTTCTTATATAAAAGAATAACCAGGTGTGTCCTCGACAGAGGTGCATCTAAACAATATGATACAAAGGCTAGTGTACTTCAGGGTCAGTACTTTGTTATTTCTAATATTCATAAATTACCTCACTGATTAAATTGTCTCTGAGATTGATATATTTGCTGATGACACCCCACTCTATAACAGACACGAGGGAAAAAACGAATGAACACATATGTAACGCAATTGCAGAATCAATACAGAAAGACCTCTATCTGTAGTCAGATGGGGGCAAAACTGATAATCACGTTCGATACTGTCAAAACTAAGCTTGTTTCCTTCAAAGAACCCTTTCCAGCTACCAATATAAATCGCTAAGATACATTACCTGAAAGTACTTTTTTACGAACTCCTCAATTTATCGTCTCAAGGAAACATGAGTTGAAACAGATACATCGATAAACTTGCCAACTTTGCCGTGGTAGAAAGTCACTTCCCTTTGAAAGTAATCGTATATCTTTATGAGGCACCATTCGCCTGTGCATTAAATATTGTTAGGCCATCTGTTACCGGTGTCTTACTCTTTGCCAGGGTTTAAAAGAGAGTCGCCAACCTGATTGGTCCTGAACTGTCATTTAAGATTAAATCATTGTCCCATTAAGGTAATGTTGCACACCTCTGTCTGTTCTACGAGTATTTAAATAGTGGATGTCCGACGAACTACCATGCATTGTACCGTTCGCCGTAACTACCCTCAATAAAACCAGTAAGCAGAAAGTTCCCACACCATGAGAGTAGAGATCCCTAGATGTAAGAAAACCTTTTACTTTAATAGTTTCTTCATTAGAACTGTTGTACTGTAATTCCCTTCTGTGTTCCTGCTTACCCAACTGTACTGACATACAGACGTTGAATTGAAATGTGAACAGGCAACTTGCCGCTCAGCTTATGTCCCTAATAGTAGTCCCCTATAGCAAAGTTGCACTTCGGGGTGAAAATGTAATAAAACTTCGTACGGAGTTAGTTTGAATTTATGGCGGTGATAATTTCTGTGCTTTTGGAAATCGGGGACAGCATCCAAACCGAATTGAGATATGATACATTCACTAAACGCCTCTTTTAACTCTGTATACACACTTGATATTCATGAAGGTTATGTTTAACCGTCCATTCCATTGCTACCTTTGGTGTCCACGTAGTTTTTTTTTTGGATTTACCTACCGATATTACTCTTTAAAATTATATAACCTTTTTTTATAATTTAAACCGTTTTCTAATATGCTATTTTATCTAGTACTACTCCAATAATAACATGTATTGCTTCTAGATTAATCCAAATTGATGTATTACAATAAGTTATCAGACATTAACATGACTTTTACTTAGAATATTTGGATTTAGAAAATAAATATCCTTTTCATTTATATCAGATTATAATCAAAATTTTCTACAAAGTATTACTTTTTAAACTAAAAGATGTTTTCACATAAATCATTATACGCACATGTTCATTCAAAACGTTTATTGCAAAACGTTCATTGGTAAACCCAGCTGATGTTCCTTAGATTCTGAGAGAAAAAAAAGTTACTTCAGACTTTAAAAATATCCACTTTTCGATAATCGATCTAAAAGTTTATCTCATTTTCCATAAATATGTTTGTATTTCTATAAAATTCTACGTATTATAATAACTATTACGGATAAGCCTTACCCCATAATAATTTAATATCATTTTCTCGCTAGCAAGATTATTTTCCATCCAGCATTGCTGTTTCTATCATAATCGTTGGAAAGACATTGTGATCCATCCTACTTAATGTGTTTTCCTCATTACATTTCAACTGATGCTAACCAACATTTATATAGACTTGAGTTAGTTTTTGCATTCACAATTTCTGATTTCAGCAGTTTAACCCAATTGCTTTTTTGCGTTTTTACGTGATCGCAATTTGCAATGTTATTCTGGTTGCTCCTAGTTTTTGTAAATATAAAAGAAGACTTTTAATGCTCCAACAAATATGTTTTTAAACATGATTTGTAAATTCTTCTTAGTTTTATCAGGTGTCGGCTGTTTTTTTTTGTAATAAGTTATAACGGTATCAGTATAAGTGTAGCATTTACATTTTGTATTCTTCTTTTACATGCTTGAACACCTTTAAGTTTTTTTCTAGCTGATTTATTTCTCACTCTCACTAAGTTGTCTACTATTCCCCACCTTTTCGTTTAAGTATATAAGCCATAATCTATATCTGTGCAGTATTTCTTATGTGTTTGTCACAACTCGCACATTATTATAGAAATGTATTATTCTTTTGCAGGGTATTGGCGAGGCTGGACGTTGCTTAACTTCGGTGATCTGGTGAAACATATATGTATGTTTATATATATATATATATATATATATATATATATATATATGTATATGCATATATATAATTGCAGTATATTGTAAGTAAATAAATCCACAGATCCGCCTTTAGTTTGCTTTTGTTTAAAGCGCTATATAAGCGACCCAAATGTAAGTACAGATGACTTTAATGCACAGAAGAAACAACTTTTCAAAGGTGCGTTCCCACTTAAGTAATCACATGAATAAAGGTAAAAAAAAAAATAAAACTAAAAAGCAACAGTAGTATTACAGTGGTGTTTTTCTAAATCCTACATAAAAACAGGACCACAACACCCAGGGAAAATTTGCTCTATTGCATTGTATTACTTTTTTAAGTCGTGCACATAATTATTCACAGTAGCTTTGTATATAAGATTTTAAATCTTGGCTGAATAACGAACACAGAAACACGCGTACACAGATACATACAGTTTTATATAAAACATCAATAGTGCGTTTGAAGACATTAATCGCCGGTAAACTACCACAAATTCATACGACAATTTACACTGTATTAAGTGGAGAGGTATGATAACAGAACTCTTTACAATAAATTGGTAAATTAAAATATAAGTTTACTTTAAAGGCGTTACCGACTATCTACTTGAATGTGAAAAGCAACCGTAAAAATATGATGAAGATGCAAATAAGTTGTTATATTGAGAAATGAGGGCTAAAACTTATTTTTTTCTGCTAAATATAATTATGATGTCATGTTTGCCTTATTTTAATGACAATTGTTTTTAACAAATATATCGTTTTTCAAAACGTTCAATAGAAGATGGAAAGAAAGCAAATTCGCACAATTTTCTTTTTTCGATTTCATGTAGGCTGAAAAGCTGCTAAACCAGCGTTTTATATCAACTAATCTTTTGGTTCTGGACGCACTGTTGAAAACAGGTTGTTTAAAGAATTTAAGCCTGCTGAGCGTTGTGCCAGAGTTGCATAAAAGAACATTATGTTGACAGCTTTATGGTGTGTCATCCATTACAGTTGTATCTAATGCATTCTAAAACTATGGTGTAGGACATGTACTGTTCACAAATGGATTGAATGCATAAGAAATTTCGATAACAACCCCCAGTGTGAGTAAAAAAAACGGCCAATAAGTATCTTCGATAATGCCCGAGCGCACTATGTTAAACCGACCCTGCAGAAGTTTTACGAATTTTTCTAAGTAATGCCTCATCCGCCGTACACTCAAGAACTCTCTCCCACCGACTACACATTTTTCGACAATCTGCATGAGGAATGCTTCAAAATCCTAAGTGATATCAAATCACTATAACGCAAGATTTTTACATAATATATACATTTATTCTTGGTGTATATAAATACAATAATTTTTCGTGCGATAAAGTGCGTTTATTCTAATGGTGATTATTCTGATGAACACGTATTGGTTTGAGCCGAGATATGTTAATCTGAATTTAAACGTTAAAGTCCGCAAGAACTTTCTTGTCGACTTAATATATACGCCTTTAAAATGTAGTAAGATGAGAGTTAGACTGATTAGGAAAACATACATTAAAAGCTTATTTTATATATAATAATTTTGTACAAGAAATACAATTAACTTAATGGCCCGGTGAGCACCGAGAAACAATATGACAATGGAACAGCCATACTCAACTTAACTTTAATTTGAGACACTTACTGTACGTCTGCAATAAAAGTAAGCTGTCTCGACGGAAGAGTCAATGCTGTCTCTCCCTCTCTCTCTCTCTCTCTCTCTCTATATATATATATATATATATATATATATATATATATATATATATATATATATATATATAGTGGCCCACCTAAAAGCAGCCCCGAAAATGTTATGACAAGAAGGAACATTATTTTATATCTAAATTACCCGTACCATTGTTTAAATTACATGTAGTGTTATAAAAGATGATGGAAGTGCTACCCGTTTGCATCTATGCATTTCTGAGGACACTTAAAACCATTTGTAAATACTACCTATATATCTTCTTGGGTGATACCTCCTGATAGCCTTAATGCTATTCTCCTTTTGTTGGTCTACATCGTGAGCATTATGTGTACACACTTTTTTGCTTTACAGTCTCCTAACGATGAAAAATAAACTCACATGATGTCAAATCCGGTTGGTGGTTATTGGTCCGATAGGCCTCCACAATCACAATTCACAGCTGCAGCGTTTACACCATGTTAAAAGAAATGTTGATTCATGAAATTAGTAAACTTAATCTTAAAAAAATGATTAGATAGTGATTAGAAATATCGGACTACTTTTAAGTAGGCTGTAATGTGAAAACGTGATTAGATAGAGTGGATTATTTTAAAGTGAACCGTTGAGCTGAAGAAAACTGAGTAGAGAAAGATGATAGTTTGGGTTACTTTTAACTGGGCCGTAAATCTGAAAAAAATGACCGGAAAATCGGACTACTTTTACGTGGGCAGTTAAATCTGCAAAAAAAAAATGATTACAGAAAATATATAGACATCGGACTACTTTGAATAGGTCATTTAATCTGAAAAATAAATTGATTAGAGGAATAGGAGATCCCCTTTACTTTTAAGTTACTTTTAATCTGACAAAAAATGCTTGGAGAATCAAGGAGGATCAGGGTACTATTAAGTCGGCCTCTCATCTGAAAAAATAATTAGAGAAAGATTAGTGAGATAAGGCTACTTTTAAACTGGGTCACACTATACACACCCATGTATATATATATATATATATATATATATATATATATATATATATATATATATATATATATATATATAAGATTTCTTGTTGGCATTTTTAGCGATATTAACACCTTCGAAGCGCTGTTTTCCGCTACCTTAGCGGTGTTTAAGAGTTATACGCTCATATTGTTATTCATATATATATATATATATATATATATATATATATATATATATATATATATATATATATATATATATATGTATATATATATACATGTATATATATATATATCGATATATTTCATGGGACGTATTCATTTATTTATGTTATTAAATATTATTTCACGTGCATATAAGTATATCCACGGTCACACATGTTTCTAGGTTTTAGCCGTCGTCAGCACAGAACGTATGAGAATGTGGATACTAATTTCATGAGTCCGATCCTGACCTGTGCTGATGACGGCTAAAAGCCAGAACCACGCGTGCCCATAGATATACTTTTATGCACGTAAAATAATATTCAATAATATATATATATATACACACAAACACAAACACGTATATATATGCATATATATATATATATATATATATATATATATATATATATATATATATATACATATCAGGCAAGAAGATTTAAACATTCAAAAATTGAAAAGCAATTGCTTCACGCCAATCATGGCCAAATATATTTTTTCTCCTCTTAAATAAAAAATTGTATACAACCCATTTTAAATGTTTGAATTTTAAAATCGTCCTGGTTGCGATCATTTATGAGTAAAATGGTCTACACGTCGTAGCATGATGTGACTATTTACATAAATATTTATAAAAATATATATAATTTGCTCTCTTTGATTGAGCACAATCAACGGCCCTTGCTGAAATCCAATTGTTCTTAAATTTTGGATCTCTTCCTGCCTGGAATATGCATATATATATATATATATATATATATATATATATATATATATATATATATATATATATATGCATATATATATATATATATAATTTAGAATAATGGTATATATATATATATATATTATATATATGTATATATATACATATACACGTATATATATATAATATATATATTTATATATATATATATATATATATATATATTTAAATTATCCGTACTATTGCTTAAATTACATGTAGGGTATATATATATATATATATATATATATATATATATATATATATATATATATATATATATATATACATATAACCCAACGAAATTATTACATGCTTTTGTTTATTACATTAAAAGATATCAAGATATGCGCGTAACAGAAAACACTAAATGATATAAAAAGTTCACTGCGTTGGCAAATGATCTAAGAAACTAAAAAGTCTTCAAAAATTATAAAATAATAAAATCCAGTATAAAAATGAAATTTACTGTACACTGGGAATATTCTTATGATACGTTATGAATAAACGCTTCTTTTTCAACGTACATTAGGCCGTTTAAGAATTGTTATCATTTAATTTTCAGGAAATTTAGTGAGATCTAATTTATACAAATATCAAACATCATAAAAACATGAGAGGAGCATAACTTATTACTTAAAAAGTAATTTTACATGTCAGTGTTGCGCGACGACGTTTGTTTTTATTATTTTTTTTTTACAAAGTAACCACCACTTATCAAGTCTCGGAGATAACTTTGGGTAAGGGTTAGTGCGTGTACAGTTATCAATGGGATAGTATCCTAGTAATCGTTAGTAATGCATATTTGATAAAGTGTCTTAGTTAAGGAGGCGGTTTTCCAGGAAATTGTTTATATTGGGATTGAAGACATCAAACTAGTAGTCAGGTGGGAAACAGGCAAACGGAAGAGAGTTCCACAGGCGTGCACAAGGTGTGTCAGAAATTCGTGAAAAATATGGAATAAGTCGACCCCCTGCATTTCCCAGCTTATAACTACTCGGAAAATATAATTGAACCCCTAATTTTGTTTCAACTACAGGAGCAAGGACCAAGATTTCATTAAAATAAGAAACAACGTGATTTAAAAAAAAAAGTTTTAAACTTCGGATTTACAGGTAAATTTCTAAAAACACGCTTCTTCTTCTTTTTTAAAATTTGAATATATTACTTATTGATCTGTGAGTAAATTAATTATTTACTTTTTAATAGACATTTAAAAATGGGGGCGTTACTTAATCCTACCCCTTGTTTTCCAAGCTTATAACTACTCGAAAAATGTAATTCAAACCCTAATTTTGTTTCAATTACAGGAGCAAGGACCAAGGTTTATTTAAAAAACAAAACAAAAAAAACAACGTATCTTTAAAAAAAAAGGTTGTAAACTTCGGATTTACAGGTAAATTTCTAAAAAAACTCTTCTTTTTTCTTTTAAATTTGAATATATGATTCATTGATCTTTTATCTTGAATTGGTGATATATAAAACTTTGGTGAGTAAAATTATTATTTACTTTTTAATAGACACTTTAAAAAAAGGGTTGGGGGCGTGAATTAAAAAAAACGTTTGTCTAAAATATTATGTTCGGTTTATTGGAAAGAGCATAAACTGTCACATTGAACCTGAAAATATCGTAAAAATAGAATCAATAGAAAAAATTTGATAGATTTTTAAATTTTTCAAATTGAAAAAATACTGAACTCGTAAAATTCAATTAATTTCAAAACTGTTTTTTTTTAATTAAAAAATAAAGTTTCTTTTACGTCTTATACAACTGTAATATTTTATTTTGGTAGTATAATTCATAAAGAAAATAAACAACCAACTTAAAAGAGAAATTACGAGTTTTTTTTTTTAATATTTTATTCGCCGTTTCGTGTTAGGGCTGTCGAAAATTCCTACAAAAATTCTGATACACAGAGGTGTGCACTTCTAAGAAAGAAACGTTGTTCATGGAATCTATGTTTTGATTTAGGCAAAGATAAAGAGTGGTGGGAATTATTGAATATGGTTTCTGCTAGACGGGTGTTTATCGTGAAAGACTAGCAAGGGGGCAGAGATTGAAGCTCAGAGGAGCACTTGCTATGGAAGGAATGATAAAACAAAGACAGGCTCGCAACGTCTCTTCTGTGGAAGAGAGGTTGCAGGGTAGAGAAAATGTCATCATCCACTAAGCCACGAAACCTATTTTGTACCCTGTCAAGGTAGCACAGGCTATTTTAACAGCTCCTGCTCAGAGGCTGCAGTAGTACTCCATCATTGGACGTACTTGTCTTTTATATAGATAGAGAATTGCATCAGCAGTGATATATCTTCTGGAGGGGGAGTAGGATCCTATCATTTTCCAGCGATCCTGGCAACAGACTCGATGTATATATTCCATTTCAGATCAGGTGAAAAGGTAAATCCCAGAAGCTTGTCAAAAAAGGGAGCCTCGCCAAGCCAAGATGCATCCATTACAATTGAAACAGAGAGAGCACCAGAGAGCACTTTTTCATTTACGGCCTTTGATGTGTTGCCATAGATGGTCATATCATCGGCATACATGTCAACGAATGATTTAAGTATGTGTTTTGAGAGATCATTGATGTAGATCAGCAAGAGAGTTGAGCCCAGTATGGACCCCTGAGGGACTCCAGTATTAATACTCTCGACCTCTGATTTCTGCCCATCAACCACTACTCTTATGAACCCATCAGAGAGAAATTATTTAATAATTGAGAAACATTAAATGCAATTGCCCTAGAAAGGAAACCTTTGTCGAGAGATTCACTAATCCTATGAGATATAATCGTTAGCGCATCTTCTGTAGATCTAGCAGAACAGACACCGTATTCGATGTCACTAAGTAGCTAACTTTAAATGAAAGTAAATGCTTTCTGATTTGAGTATAAACTAGGAATCATATGCTTAGGTTTGACTGCGTAGTACGCTCTTTATCACGTAAGCTAAATGAAATGCCTCAGATTTCAGAAGGAGCAAGTATACCGCTTTAGTACTTGTGATAAGATTAAGACTTATTTTAATAACGAACAGTTTGTAAAAATGTGAAACTTAAGAATAAGAAAATAAATACATACTGTGATATAAAAATGTAAATAAAAAGAGAAATATTAATGGTAATACATATACGCACACACCCACTCACACACACGCACACACATACACACACACATATATGTACGTTGAATCTTTCATCAAATTTGTATCGATGGATGCGGCCCAGGAAGGAGCCTCCTCTGAATCCGTCACACAAGAAAGGCGACTAAGAGTTTGCTGAAGACAGGTCAACAAAGCATATATATTTGTGAAACCGTATACTAGGGTCTGATGGAATAATGATTAGTTTGTTCGGTCCTTATGGTTTCATGAATGTGTGGCAGCTTCAAACTTAGAATATAAAGATAAGTGTGTCATCTCTAAAGTACTGCTATTTAGTACGGGTGCCATGGTCTGGGGCTGAATGTGTTCTGTAGGTGTTGGAATGTTGGTCTGCGGCTGAATGTGTTCTGTAGGTGTTGGAAAGTTCATTGAAGGGAATTGAACTTAAACGTTTGCTATGAAATACTGCAGCGGAGTATGATCTCCTCCATCCAGAAACTGCAGGATAGTGTGACAGCATGATCATGGCCCCAACGACAACTGTCTTACCAATGAAACTGATGGTAAACGTGATTAGCTGGTCAAGCATTTCTCCATGCTTAAATCCAATAAAAATCTTTGAGATAAACTCAACCAAATATGCAGACAGAATGCCTCAAATATCGATCAGCTCTGCGACATTATCAGAGAAACGTGTAAGATAATTCAAATTGCTACCCGTGAAACTCTGGTACACTCCATGCAAAAACAAAACAAAAAAAACAAAAGGCAGTTCTAGATAATGGTAATGGCCACACAAAATTTTGACAGGTGGGCTGGCGTATATTAATATTCAGAATTTTTCCTAAAGGAGTGTTCATATTTATTGACAATAGTTTTGCTTTTAATAGTTACATGTTGAGTTATTTTGTGGGAAACATGAATTAACTTTGTTATATATATGCTTCCAAGTCAGCATTATTCCATGAAGAAATTATCACCTTAAATATCTGCAAAAATTGTAGGGATTAAATTATATTTGTGATAAACTGTATATATATATATATATATTTATATATATATATATATATATATATATATATATATATATATATAGGAAAAGTACCCGTTGTTGACTTGCTTATCACAATATTCTGTGGATCTATATTAAAAAAACCTTGTTAAACTTTGTAACATATTTCCATTCTATGGAGGTAAGCCGCGAAACAACACCCCATAATTTTATTATACCATATTTCTTCAAACTGAAACATAATTATCAAAGTATACTTACGCAGATAGATATGAAAAGTCTATATAAAAGTATGTGCCTATTTTCATTCTATGGCAGCCAGGCGCGAACGCAGACCCCACACTCTTTATATACACTCCCTATTCATGTTAAAACATACTTATCAAAGTACTATTATGTACATCAATATCAAACACACTTGGAAACAGTTTCTTTTTTTATTTTGGATTTCATACTTTGTGCACCAGGCGCATACGCAGACCCTAAAATTTAAATGAATCATCATTATGCCTGATCAAACATACCCATTCCTGTGCCGCTATACATCTTCTATCATTATATGTGATCAGTTTTCTACAATAGTCACCCATATAGGAAGCTATTCGTGACAGGACACACACACACATACACACACAGATTTTAAGATATATATATATATATATATATATATATATATATATATAAATATATATATATGTATTGCTGTTTCTCAGTTTGTTTAAATGGAACAAAAATAAACGAAAAAGACAAAATATATGTCTTATATTTAGGTTATCAATATTTGTGGATACACAATATTTGGAGATGTCCCTTTTCTGTGCAGATGTAGAGAGTGTCTGTTTTTCCGACTGTAGAATACGCAACATAAACTTGTCCATGTTAGAAGACATCATGCTGTAAATGTAAATCACACAAATGTAAAAATTGTCCATGAACCGCGTTAATGTTTATTGAAACGCTAAGCGAATTTGGAAGCGCAATATCTTAAATTAAAATATTATATTCGCTTAAATAATAGAATGAACGTTCATTGCCTGTTTTTCCTTACAGTTGACAGAAGGGAAAACATGGGGGCGTTATTTTACTATAGAAATGTATGTTAACAACAAAAAAAAAACAAATCTTCAAAAGTAAAAAAAAAATAATAGCATTTTTTTTTGTATGGAAGTATCATAGATAAACCGTTGAAAAAATTAAAAGGAAAACGGTTTAAAGAATAAACTAACAAACTAAATGGGAGACTAATGATGATTCAGAACAAAGAAAGAAAGAAGAAAAGAATGCAAAAATTTTACGAGTTTTCAAAGAAAGAATATAGTTTGGTAAACGGTTGTTTTTTATTCAAAGAAAATATAATATAGTGCTTTCATATATAATTAATTAAAATATTCGTAAACATTTTGGTGATTGTTCTTTATTGTTGCTAATACCAAAAGAAGCATAACCGAAATCATGTTTTGTGCAATCATTGAAGATCAAAATAATTGTACATTAGTTATTATTGTGATTGACAAAAAATGTAAGGCATTATTATGTGTGTGTGTGTTTTTTTCTTTGATTAAATATTGACTAGTTGGCTGGCCGATTTCACTACAATAATTAAGATGCGCCCTTTTAATCGGCCGACGTCTTCAATGAAAAAACTCATATATTTTTGGTACTACTGCATAATTTAACACATATTCTCGTGATTCTTCGAAAATTATGATTAGAATTTGACCGCCAGTCACTGGAGAAGCCGGCCAAAGTAACAGATGCAGACGAATTTCAAAATAAACAAACCGGTAAAATAGAAATACAATTAATATAAAATAACAAAAAACTACTGTAAATGTAATTCTCAAATATGATTGTTGGTCTGTCAACTATTGCAACATACAACCCTCCCAGATAAAAATAAAATCTCCTCCTAACGTCTAATTTACGTATATATATATATATATATATATATATATATATATATATATATATATATATATATACATATTTGTGTGTATGTGTGTGTCTGTATTTAAAATACAATAAAACAGTATATAAAAAAACGAAAGAGATTAGCAATACAGACTAAAACGGTAAAAGTATAGGAAGGCGACTGTGGAAACAGTCGCAGATCAATAGAGGGATGAAAGAATCATAAGTAGGGATGAATTGATAAGTTGCTAAAAGATTGAGACAGTATTGCAAGAAGATTAAATTACAAACATTTAAAGAAAAAAACATAACAAGTTGGACATGAATGAAGATGTGGAAAGAAGAGGAGACTGAAAGAGAGAGAGAGAGAGGCCAATATTAAAAGACGAAAATACGTAAAAGCAATCTTGATAATTACGCCTTTTTGCTTTACCAAGAATACTTAAGCTGAAGTTGACTGGCAGAAAGATTTTTTCTTAATGGGTTATTTTGACTCTTTGTAAGTGTAATTATTTAATGATCGATGAAATTATCTTTAAATTCGACATATCTGTCAGACACGTGTCAACCTCATAAACTCTTATTATACAAATCTCAAAATAAACAAATTCAACTGTACTTTTAAGACTAGTTGAATATTATATGACATAACTTTTCATGTGTTATCTACTGAAGTAGATTGTGTGTTTATTCAGAATAAAAATAATATGTCAATGCAAACAGTATTGTTTTATAATTATATTGTTTTCTGTTCGAAGTTGTAAAGAGAATCCGACATAAGAGAGAATCTCTGTCATTTTTACTATTAAACAGTCTTACGACGTTTAACACACAGAACATTTCAACAGCATTACTGTACCAATAACGTGCGACCTAATCCTTACTTAATATATGCTTAATAAAGATTCAAAAGAGTGATTATGGTAGAATAGCTTAATAATATTTTCCGTGTGTGTGATTAACTCGTCGTTTCTCATTAATAGATGCTACTAATTTAATAAAAATATAAGTACTTGTATTACCAGATCATTAATTAAAAACTAAATGCGAATATTATGTTCTGCTTTTGTAATTATGTAAATAATATTGACTGCAGATATATTCGAGAAGAGGAAGTGCTTAATTGATAAAATATATAATGATTGCAATAGCGACACACAATAAATTATGAGTAATTAGTAAATACACATTCTAATCAGAATATTTATGAGATTTTATTAAGCCATAATTTAAATGAAGTATCGTTCATTTAATCACACTTATATTATTATAAACGTATGTAACGTTTGGTCAGCGAAAACTGTGTCTATTTTCTTTAAACTTTGTTTCCTTAGTGGTATTGCGTATGACATTGATCGCTGCCACTCAGTTATTGAGGTTAATCTCTTCAACTGTACAGATCTGTTAGTTTATAGATAATTCAACAGGAAATATAGACATTGCGCTTGACATTGTATAGAGCGTTTGACAAAATGTGCTATCTCTGTCTTATACATTTACTCCAGGGTTATTGCAATAACAGTGGAGTTCTGACGGTATAAAGCCGTTTTTTCCAACAACGGAGATTGCAAGTAATTGCATTGGTGTCGCTTTACTCTTGTTTACCTATTAATCACGGAGTAGCCCAATATTATACTCACTGTAAAACTCTGCATTATTTCATCAATCATTAAATAAATAGATCAACAAATAATATGGTGTCAAGTACAAGGGGAAAATGGTTATGTATTGGTTCGAGGGCAACACTTATGCTATTTTACTTTATACGAAAAAAAACCCTGGATTTATACACATTTTCACTGTGTATAACATAAGTAAACTATACATGATAGAACTAGTAATACTGCTATCAGTGCTTTTTTAAGCAACTGCTATTACTATTATTACTACATATACTTCTGCTAATAACAAAGATATTAAGAATATGAATCTTATTGCTAAAGAAAATTTTTAATATCTTACTTGATTTTCTTCGTAAAAATATACAATATGCCCTATTCTAATTATAATGTTTCGCTAGATGAAAATATCGATACATTTCGGCGTATAAATTCTCCGTCAATTCTTGGATATAGTTTTTTTTTTTTTTTACTTGCAACGCCTCAATTGAAATTTGGGAATCTATGCATAGAACCTGGAAATAATTCCCTCGAACTATGATAAATTACTATTTATATCTAGAAACATGCGTTATACTAGTAACAAAGTGCCAATTAAGGAAAATATTTTCGGCACTGTAGACAAATACAAAGATAAATTTAAATCTGATACTTAGTCATGGTGGACAAAATAGGAAACCTTATTTCCGCGGATTTAATAAATGGGGAAGTTCCATTCGACGTAACGACGTAAACAATTCAATCTACTTTAATTCGGTTACCGGATCCACCTGAAATAATAATTGAAAAATAAATCGGTGAAAACATAATTTGTTCATGAAAAAAATAGATTTTATCAGTCTAGTAGAACTTTCTTTAAATTATCCCTTATAAACTGTGGAATAATACTAAAGCAGTTTTGTAATTTCGTTATGATAGTATTTTAATACGTTTTGTATAAATTTGGGAAGGATCTGTCTCATCCAAATCGTTCTCGCTAGTTGATAATGATAAGAATTAAAGTGATTGTCAACAATAAAGGAGATACGTATTGATTTTTGTATTGTAAATATCAAAGTTATAGTAAACAGCAACACAATAAGAACAATAAGTGTTCCATATGTCTGGAAATAAGTTACTGGAAAAGGAATATGTATTACAATAAAATATAAAAACAGCAACATTATGGAAACCACTAGAGTACGAGTAAAACAAGCTTGAACAAAAGAAGCAGGTATTCAGTCAGAGAATTATGAAACAAACATGCAATAATGTTATCCATAAAATTGCTGAGACTACGAACATAAAGTCTGTTTGAGAGATGGTTGAAAATAAGGAAAAGTATCGATCGAATTACGAGTACGTTTCCAAATTTTATAAAATACATCAGAATAAATTGAGACTCACAAGCTGACACATGACAACAATTTATATATCGCTTGATAGTAATTTTGTAGAAACAGAAAATACTTGAATTAAGTAATGCATCTAATATATGCACCCCAGGATTGAATTGATTAATTAAACGGACTAATTGTTTCAGAGTTGATTTCTAATCAAGAACAAAACCATTCAGCAGAATACCAGAAACCTGGGGGGGCACGCTACGGTTAAAAGGCTTACATGCATGAAGCCATTTGGTACCCCAATGCCGAACCAAAACCAATGCAACATCTACATCTGCTGCATATTTAACTTCATCCGTGGAATATGAGATGCATTCATCACCAGAATAAAGAGTAGTATAATCAATATAAATGCTAATTAACCGAGTTATACACCCTCGCAAATTATTTATGGAAAAACTCAGATTTTAGCCTGAGGGAACAAGAGTTTCAAACATAAACGGGCTGACCGTTAACCGAGCTTATTTATTATTCATTTTGTAACATTTGAACGATTAAACTATTTCTCTTCTGGAATATATCTGCAATATACGACATTTACATTATAATGAACACACAATATAATATTCGCTTTTAGTTTTTATAAGTGATCCAGAAACACAACTACTAATATCTTTACTAAAGCATTAGTGTCTATTCATGAGATCCTTCTACTCTATGAAGCACACTGTAAAAGAACATTGTAACAGGAAAAAAAGAATTCGATCAAAAGTAATCACTTCAAAATTGTCATTATCAATCTAGTAAAGGCCATTATTAGGCTTTTTTTTCTGAACACTTGATTAGTTCGCAGAGTTTTATAATCAGTAATTGAGTTAAAGTTTTACAAAATCAAACTAAACCGAATTCCCGAGGAATTTTTTTAAAGAATGCGATTTTGTTATTTTAATAAATGAAACAAAAAATCCTCATAATAATTAATTTAACGAAAATATTTGTCACGTGCACTTAAAACTTCCGTATTTAATCATTCTTTCCGTGAATATATTAATCAATTTTTGTTCAAGTTTTAAATTATGACTTTAATTGGTAAAGACATTGCTGAAGATTCACTTTTTAAAATTATTGCTATGAACTGAATTGAATTAAATAATGCAGCTAAAATGTATCACTGTGAATTTGATAGAAAATCGTGTCAACCGCTTAAGCAGGGAAAGTTTGTATTGCACAAGTATATGTTATACACGGAAAGTATAATATATGTGTTTCTGAATTTTTGAGATAAAGCTTACAACATGGGAATTATTTGAATCATTCGTACAGTTAATCAATGTAAAACTCTATCCTCTTCAGATCAATTGTTGAACTCAGGACCTTTTTTGCCGAACGAGGATATCCGCTCAAAAGCCGCCGTACAATTCACAGGAGTATACTTCATTCGTTCCATTAGTTGTTACCAGATCTAAATCGTAATAGTATTCATTTTAGTGCCCGCACTTATGTAATTTCCAGTATTTTACCTAGAATTATATTTAGTACGCCACGGGTCATGGTTTAAACTTCTTGTTTGCGCACCGAATTCTCTTTTTTTTCGGTATTGTCGCAACTGTGTTATCTAGCTTTCGGTGCGTATATGCTATGCCAATTGATATCCTCAGTATAGCAGTTAGACAAATATATCTTCTCCTTGCCCAGTGAATGGAAAAATTAAGCCATTTTGTTTTGATGCAACATTAGAATTTTACTAATAAATATGAAATAAGCGATATGTAGCTAGACATTGCAAGGTATGGGTACCTCAGGCCTCTCGGCATTTGGTATTTTCATTAGTTCTTGTAAGTTGGTATGCATTGTTTTGCGCTGAAAAAGATGTTATAAATAAGACTATAGTCGAGAGGGCAGGAATATAAAGTTCTCGGAACCGAACTGAGTGTATCGGACAGTAGAAAGTAGTATAAACACTGAGAACTATTCCATGTTTTTACTGGCAAGCTATACCAACATGAAATATTAAGTGGATGCGATCTATACGAATGTGTCACTTGTGAACATTAAGACCATCGACAAATACAAGTATTATTGGATTCGCATCGACATTTGAAAATTTAATGTGTCTAGCGTATCTTGAGAGGCCAGTAGTGTATATCGTTGTCCCAGATGCAAATAGTGTCTAGCGGTGATCCAGAGACGAGAAATTTGTAGTGGTCGAGAGGTTTATAGTGTCTAGCGGGGTCAAGCAACCAGTATTGTTTAACAGTTTTGAAAGGCTAATATTTCTTAGAGTTTCTCAGGGGGTTAGTATTCTCTAGTTGTGATCGAGAGGTTGGTAGAGAGTTGGTGCGCGGGAGACTAATATTGTCAAGCGCTCTTTGAAATTGAGATGAGTGTCGCTATGTACACAGAGTTATATTTCTATTTTCTTTCCGTATCTACTAAAATCGCATTTATTTGCTCCATTCTGTATAAAATATAGTCGAGGTAAACATAACGAACCACATCGCCGCACCGATTTTCGCCAGATCACTAGGATAAAGCAACGTAAAGTTGTTAAGTACATAATTGTTGAACGCACCGGGACGTACACTTTTCAACGGTGGTATCAAGACCAATTTGATCCATTGGGGGAGATGCACGCTCAGTTCTCGCAAAGACGTGCATCTAGAAGGAGTAAAATCCTAATATAATACCGGATATCTAATGTCTGCTCTTTCTTGGAGGATCCATTGCACGGACTAAGATTTGCAGTAATACGAACCTTCACAACTACCAACGGATCATCTGTGTTGATATTTGAACGATTTTGTTGTTGCGAACCTCATACGTCGAAACCAACGGGAGTATTATCATAGTTTAATTGAAACAAACAGTTTTTACGCAATGATTTTTAAGGCTAATATTTGTATTTATACACTACTTGGTTTTAATGTTAACATGTTTTTGTTTTAATTCGTATTTTCGATGTTTTATGATCAGTATACATCGCGTATCCAAAATATCCCCGAGCCGAACGTATATTTTACTAGTTAAAATAATATTCCATTAAATAACTTATATATTCGGCATTGTATAAATCTGATGTATTAAAATAAAATTAATGCGAAATATGTTAATACCGCTAACATACCGGGAATCACAACATCAAGAGTATGACGTTTTAGCTAATTTTAGATTAATAAATTCATAAATTATGTAAAACCGTATTTTTGCCAAACAGCACTATTAGCTATTTTTAGTTATATTTTGAATTTCCTCTATGGCGAATGGTAATCTCTCATTGTTGAGATAAGGCGACTTTTTATAACGTACGTTTCAACGTGTAATACTTGAACATACTAATTTATATTAATTCTATAGAGTTTAAAACTTCTCATTTAAATAAGAAGACTATCTAAGATAAGATATTGCGAATGCATAACGCGAGAAAGATATTTTTTAAATAATAACGTAATTATAGCTATTAAATGCTTAGCTTCACATCATAATTTCGTTTTATAGATTATCCAATGATACTTTCTTTCAATTGAAATACAGTTTTATTTAAGAAAATCCTCCTTATAATTACTAAGGTCAAAATAAAAACAAATTTAATTTCCAGGGGTTTTACTCTAAGCTGTTCAGATTCAGACAATCAATAACAACACACATTAATTTACTAGCATGTATTTTTTAGAGTCGTACGTACGTAATCATATAGACTCTTTTGCTTAGAATAATGGAACTGCCCAGTTATTTCTAGGATAGAAATATTTTGTTAAACGATTCAAATTATAACTGTAAATTTATGAAGTATATAATTTATAAAATATGTAAAAATCCTAGTTTATTGATTTAAAAAGTTAATAATTTGCAGCCTTCTATAATTTCACCGTAATCAATTGAATATTGATTGTTTTAAAATTTTCAGTGTTTAACATATAAAACCAGACATATATATTTGTAATATTTTCAAAATAGAATTTAGATATCGAAAACAATTACTTTTACAAAGAAAATAACTATGTGTATTTAATATTATAACATTAAATATAAGAAAAGTGTATTATTGAAATGAACTACCTAGCCAGATTAATAAACAAGCAGTATATTTTACGGAGTCTTCTTTTGTTTCTATTTATACAGTTGAACTATATTGTGTAACTAACAATCTTCTGGCAAGCACAATAAAAATGAATCTAAACAGCTCGAATTATGTTTCGTTATTTCTTCCATGTAAATAAATAAATCAGAACTGCATGCTTTTCAAACGTACATTTTCTTCACAAAAAATACGCAACGCAATTATTATAGAAGATATCGTTATATAATTTTTGCCACATAATAAAATAAAACAATTATAAAACACTTTAGTATATCTTCCGGAGTTTTTGCATATCAGTTCAGGAAAAGAACTTATATGGTATCAGAAGAACTTCATGCTTTTCACACATAAAATGTTGTCGCCAATTTTTTCACCAAAATTGTCGAAGACAATATCAATATAATTGCGTCTGAAGACTCTATTCGATAAGGTGCTTAGCTTATCTCATCACAATTTTATTTACGCTAGCTTGTCTAATCCAAACGGAAGAAAGTTTTTATAATGAAGTTGGCTGGCGTCATCGTGTTTGGCGCGAATATCCACCGAGAAAGTGTATCTAAGAGACTGCCAGTCACTAGTTACCCTTAATGTATCTGTAATCAAGCCAACGAGTTCCGCTGGCAACCGCTGATATTTGGATGAGTTGACCCGAAAGGGTACACCACTTAAGGTCACACAGTACATACAACAGAAACCCATAACATTATTGTTTATAATATCAAATATATTCATATTAGTCAATCGTGTTTTTCTGTTGATAGAAGTGCGTTTTTGGAGTTTACTGCCTATCTGGACCCATTTACTAAATAATGGATAGTGATTACAGTGTGACGTTTACAACCAGAATCTAAAAATACGCTATATATATATATATATATATATATATATATATATATATATATATATATATGTGTGTGCATATATTGTATGAATATATATATATATATATATATGTGTGTATATATTGTATGAATATATATATATATATATGTATATATATATATTGTTTCAACAAAAAGCAAGACATCAAGCAATAGATTGATAGCAACATATAGTGTGTTTTGTCGTTAGTTACTAGTATTTCAAGACTATTCGGAAAAATGTCGCTTGAAAATCTTCACAAGAACATTTTTTGTCAGACTTATTGAATAACAGCACTTTAAAAATAAAATATTTTGGAAGCCATGTCTGTTATATAGAAAATAAAACAAGCGAAAATATTTATCTATATCTCATCATTGACACGTTTTTAAAATAGTTATTTATTTACCTAGTTTCCTGTCTCCATTAAAAAAAATTCAAAAAATTATCATACAACGTTACTACTAATTACATATGTCCACTTAATATGCATTACAAATACTGTTCAGTGATTTCTTAAATTAAATTCTTTTATTACTTTAATTTCAATTATTTTTTTTCTAATACGGACTAATCAGCTTAGTTATATTGTTGCGATTCTATGTTAGTTTTTTTTTTATCTGAAATTTACTTTGTTATATTTACAAAAATATCGGCTAACCTATTTTTGCGATTTAATAAAACGGTTTTTTTTTAAAACGCATTCAATAAGGAAAGAAAGTTTAGCATTACTCTATATTTGTTCATTCTCATTCTTAATTTAAGATTAAGGATCTAAATTTATTTTTTATTTTCTTTTGCCCCTTCCTATTAAGATTTGGGATTATCGGATATTTTAGATGCAGAAAGAAACGCGACTTTGTACGTTCTAAATTTTCAAGGTTTATTTAAATTATAAGTTATTAAAATCCGAATATGTGTTCGTAACGCTAAAAGGGAGGTTACTTCTGCCGTTCGATATTTTAATTTTTGTGCAGGGTTCTCCGTTTGGAAAATTCATAATATGCACTTTTGATTTATCTATTAATTAAACAAAAACAATTGAATCTAGCTTAACTTGTTCAAAATATAAGTTTGTTAAGCATGGTTTAACCATGATACTGATTTTATTACCAAAGATTTAACCTACGTTTGCCATCCAACTATAATTATCTGAGGTTGTATATGGAGTTAATTCAAATAATATCAATTTGGGAATTAGGTTTTCAAATACTTATCTATAAATAATGCATATCTCATAACTATTATTAATAGCTTATTCTATTAATAAATATATTCGTTAGCTATGCACGTTTTACTCCAATGAAATAATAGAGTAAAGGAAGTGTATAAATACTTATTCGTATATTTGAGTAAATGCCAGAAATTCTTTTGTCTTTATAAATAAAAGAAAAAGAACGTCTGTAATTCTTATGATTTTAAACACAAAAGATACCCCACGAATTCGGAAAAGTAAGACTCTTTGGCAAGTGTGCAATGTACGAACCATGCTTAAATATTAAGCTTATTAAAAAAAAAATATTTTTATCATCGCGGACGGAAGGCTTATTAACTATTCTGCACTACCACCTAACAATTTAATGAAAAAAACACCATTAAATTGTAATTTTACTTTGAAACCATTTCTTAAATATAATATCCTGCGTACACGTCTTTATATAATTGGTTAAAGAATATTAAAAAATATATATAGTTATGTCTACGCATATTTTAATCAACATCGTAAATGCTTATTTACTTTCAAATAAAGAAAAACACAAGCATTAGAAACGTTAAAGTGTTTCTATGAAATGAATAATTGTTTATCTAATCGTGAACGGATTACGACGTGACGTCCCAGGAGGTTATTGGGATCCCCATGGGGTGAGGTCAAGACTCCCGAAATGCTGAAGAAGCCGGGAAGCTATTATTTCCTTATTCTGTAATTGTTGTCTGTGCCCCCCGGGAGGCGGAAAGAGACATTGCTGAGAGAAAGATTGGATTTGTAAATTTCATTGTTTTATGAAAAAGCGACAACTCAATGTCACTTTGAGAGAGGTAACAAAAACATAATTTTGTTTTCGATTGCAATGAATGATGACTCAAAGTTATAGGAGAAATGTTTAGTCTTTGAGTACAATTACCCCGACCGAGGTCACGGTCTAGACCTGTCGGGCAGAGAAGCACTTGCAGAATCGCAGGTGCATACGGGGAAGATAGAGCATCTCATAGGGGTGACGTAACTACATGCGATTAGTCCAAGAAGCGGCCCCGGCTCACCCCTTCACGGAACATATGAACAATTTCCAGCGTCGAACCGGCCAGATTTGAGCTGAGTTTCAGGAGAATCAAGCACAATCTGGGAAAAATTAACCTATTTTGGACTCAGTGGAGTCCGTCAAAATAAATATTGAACTACGGACAAGTGTATATATATATATATATATATATATATATATATATATATATATATATATATATATATATATATCTTGAATTAAATTAGTAGAATAGAGAACTGGTTTGGTGCTTTCTTTTGTGTGCATGAAATTGCTTTCTATCTAGCCGACAGATCTACGAAGCGGCGACATATAAATCCGGTTGTGGAATTAAGCCAACCAACTAGATTGACGGGTCCTGCCACACTGAGAGTCCTTGCTGACCCACGAAGGAGGGGTCGCAGAATAATAAAACAATAGAAAGGTATGTCATCGCATATTAAATTTAACGTTTGCAATTCTTATCTTTACAAAAGTAAAAGCAGAAATTATTATAATAAAATGGGGAAGGCGATGTTAATAAAGGAAGTTATTTAAAGAAATGAAAATTATCTGAAGAAAACAGGTGTATTAATGTAAAAAAAAAAAAATAAAAGCCATTTGAATATACTTACAATATAATGATGTCCATTGGGAATTCTATGGATGCCGGGTTGATGAACGTAAATTTTATAAAGTTAATTTGATTTTTGTGCAAAATCAAATTTTATTTAATTTCATTTTAAAAGGAATAGATAAGAGAACCTTTGTTTATTTATAAATGATTGCCTTCGTGTAAAACATTAATGTGTTGAAGTAGTCTCGTAACGGTGGTTTGACTGTAATAAGTGCAGACGACAATCTGACTGTTTGGGCGAATTTTCCTTGGGCGAAACTTCGAAGTTGAATACATGTGTTTTTGTTTGTTTGTGTTGTTATGAAAATCATATTCATCAAAACTAATTATTCTAGTATAAGCGAAGTGTCGAATGTAACTGATTCCATGTATTGTTATCATATATGTAAAATATAATATACATGAGCCATTTTATCTGATCAGGTATATTTTTTAGAAATATATCTGCACTTTGTCTGGTCGTGATGCCCGGTGTAAAAGAAGCTCCATCAGAAAAAATGAAATGCAATTAAAAAACGCACGCATTCGGAAAATGCAGCGTTTGTTGGTTATGGATTTAAGTTTATCTAACAAACAAATGAATATAATATATATATATATATATATATATATATATATATATATATATACATATATACATATATATATATATATATATATATATATATATATATATATATATAAGTATATTATCGCAAATGTAATGTAGATCTGAAAAATAGAACGCATGCATTCGCGACTTTACAATTTTGGTACTTCCGTAGTGTACAAATTTTTCTGAAACTAGGGGATGGATGCTTTTTTACTGTTCTGCACGTGCAGCTTACAATCAGGTAAAAGAAGTATACCATATAAATTTAATTTGACTTTAAAATTCTACCAAACACACTGCAAACATACTAAATATTTCTTTGAAATTAATAAGTGGCAATCTAATCAAACAAGGAGAATAATAAAATAAACGTATAAGTATATGGGTATATTTAAATTCATCCCTGGCATGCTTGTTTTTTATGACAATTCAGAAAAACACACCCATTCGGAAGAGTTAGAATGTTTGATCTCAAAGTAATATTGTTTTGTCTAATCGATAAATGAATAATATCTATAATATAAAGCTGAACGTATGTGGGTGTGTCTCCTCACGAATAAGCTCCTATATGGTTGACTATTATAGAAAACTGATCACATATAATGATAGAAGATGGATAGAGACATAGGAATGGGTATGTTTGATCTGGCATAATGATGAGTCATTAAAATTGTTGGGTCTGCGTACGCGCCTGGTCTACAAAGTATTGAAATAAAAAATTTAAAAATTAAAAAAAAAAAAAAACGTTTAGAAGTGTTTTTGATATAGATGAACATAATAATACTTTGATAGGTATGTTTTAACTTAAATAGGGATGGTATAATAAAATTGTGGTGGCTGCGTTACCGCCTTGCCTCCATAGAATGGAAGTAGGCACACATTTTAATAAAGACTTTTAATATCTATCTGCGTAATTATACTTTGCTAATTATGTATCAACTTGAAGAAATATGGAATAATACAATTATGGCGTGTTCGTTCGCGCCTGGCCTTCATAATTTAACAATATTTTTTCTTTAATATAGATCAACAGAAGATTGCGATAAGCGTTTCAGTGTGAACAGGTATGGTATAATAAATTGTGGGGTTTATCTATTTTATTTTTACTTTTATCATATTTTGCTTTGGTTTTGATACCCCCAAATTCGAAGCTATCTCTTTATAACTCTTCCTTTTCATAACCTATCATACTTTCATAAATCAAAGTCCATTATCTGTAGGCTGTTTTTGAACCCAGTCAACGACGGGTAATTTTGCTAGGAACTGACATTTTGGGTGAAAATATGCCGATTTCCGTACACGATATACATGTATGTAAACAGAATTTATAACACGCTATAAACCAGTCTTGGTGTATGGATAATATTTACCGTGACTTTTAGTCATATGTAACCAGTGATTTAAGAGTTTACCAGTTAGATATTTACACACGCACATATATATATAATGTTTCATTTATATAGAAGATTACTCATGATTCGTCGTAATTGAATACATTTATATATATATATATATATATGTATATATATGTATATATTATATACATATATATATATATATGTACGTATATTAATTTCTAATGTGCCAGCTATGAGTAATATATCAGTCTTTGTTTTAAAAAAAACGTAAACGCACCGGTAAACACATTTACAATAAAATACAAGTAATCGTGTTTTCAAATTATCATAGATTTATTTCATACTTAATTATATAAATAGAGGTGCGTTAAAGTTTGCAAAACATCCTTAACTTTAGCTGATTTTAGTATACATGCTTTATTGTTTTCGGACTTATATTATATTAGATCAAAAGGAACATTTATTTTCTTATTGCAGCGGTTGTAAATAAAATGCTATTAATAATGAACACAATAATAAAATATTTTCGGTGAGTGCTCTATTTAACATAGAAAAGATTAATCAACTATCTGCTATTTACGACCTTAGGACGTTGGATGTGCCAAAATCAATATTTCCAGTCACCTCCGTAAATTGGTAAGAACTCTTCACATAAACTAATAAGAAAAAGTACAATTTAATGGAGTTTATTTTTACTTGTATTATTTTCTACTTTAAGCATTTTCATAATTTTTGGATTTTCTACTAATTTCGATGAGACATCAGAGAAAATGAATAGTCCTTCGCTAATTGCATTGTTTAAATAGCATTATATTATACACACATTGAATATTTTATGTAAATCCTTATTTTATGATAGTTTCATCATTTTTCTCTCAACATAAATTTCAATTTTCTGATTAAATAATAATTAATCAGGTATAACTGTTTTTAAACTGAAGTTTTGCTAAACATATTATCATTATTTCAAAGTATTTTCTTCTTAAAACTAGTTGACATTTTAAAAACTTTAGAGTATCATATCTGCTATTACCCTATTTTTGGAGGAATGGGGTGTTAATTGAAAGAAAATAAGCATAATTTAATTATGTCACACATCTTACTTTTTGATATTCGCTTTCTGTTTAGCGAAAGTATTACCCGTGTAAATTATACTGCTATAGCTATTATTAAATGTTAATGATTTTTCTACATAAAAACGTGACAAATACTAGGATTACGCGAATTGGACCTACTACGTGAATCTGGTGTTTATATTAACAACATGTAAAAATATATAACATCGTGAAATGCACATTTGCAGACACGAACAACTTAATGCCGCACTTCTAAAATTGAAGAATTATGACCGAATTACGAAAAGAAAGTTTTATAGTTAAGGGCCAAGTTACGTTTTAGTTGTGAATATTAAAAAAAATATCGTGAACATAAAATAAAAGTGAAAATAATTACGCTACTCTCCGATAAGGGCAATCGTACTACTAATACACTTGCTGTTTCTACAATATTACGATATTGCCCGCCTGAGGGTGTTATGTCACATCGTAATATAGTACTGGAAGAATCAATGATGCAGGTAAGTTTGGGTCTCACAACACTCCACTTCCGAATTTTTTTTTATTTGCCAAAAACATGAAAATTGGGGGCAATATAGTAAGGTTAATAGTTCTTCCTCTTTGGATTCATGTCGAGCTTTAATTCTATTTTTATTCTTGAGCTTCAGACTTGAGGTATGTCGCCGTCGAAATGATCGAATATTACGTCGATTGGTTCTGCGCAGGAATATAGAATAGTCTCTGAATTCACTTGATGTGAATTAAGGGGCATTATCGTTCACCACATAACCTATCACGCTAAAATGAGCGAATAGTTCGTGTGAAAATCCGATCGTGCAGCAGGTGGTTTGACATCTACATTGTTGAACTCCCCTCCATTTTTAGTAGCTATTGACAGCAATGAGGTAGTACATGTTTTTCAATTTTCAGCCCAATCAAGGCATAGTGCCACTTTGAAGTAGGAGACTGCTATCAGGGGCATAATTGTGTTATGAAGAGAGATGAGTGGCAAGATGCCTGTTCACAATGAACTTGAACTTCTACATGTCAGTACAGTTAGAAAAGCATGCAATAAGTATATGCAAAATCCCCATGGATTCTCTTCTATGGGTTATTTGTATTTGATAATGATTTGCACATAGTACTTGGGGATTACGCTTCTAAGCGCACATCCCTTTCAAGATTCTATAATGGCTTCTATGTGTTAGTCCATGTTCTGCCAATATAGAGCATGGACATTTTCGTACGGTTCTTCTCTTAATGCCCTGTATGAAATCCCTGACTATTTTTTTTTCTTGTAAAATATGTGGAATCATAATACGGCCATTATATAGAAGGACATCATCACTGAGAGAAAGAATATAGAGCCACATTCGGGTCTTGATTGTTAATTTAGTTTTAATGGAGTGTATGTATTATTTCGATCTAGACTCCCTTTTAATGTCGGCCAACTTGAGAAGGTGCTTTTCGGCTCTATTACCGATAATGTCTTTCATCTGATTTTTGTTTGAAGAGCAGTCGCATTCTTTGATTTTTTTTATTGGTGATTCATGTCAGCCTTTACTATTTGACGTTTAATTTTAGAAGATCTTCCATATTTATAAAGAAAAAACTATAGCAGCGTTATTTAATATGTAGAACAAAGGACAAGTAAATCACAAGAATTGCTGTTGATGTGAAGGCTCATGTACAAAAGAAAAGGTGCACAATAACATTGACACAATATTTCTTATTATTTTTTGACAATTACAAAAGTACTGGGCAAACAATTAAATAAGCTGTGATAATTATTGGTGTAGCTATTTTCAGATACAGATATTCCGTTGACTTTTATGTAGCCATTGAAAATTACTCCACACTTATATCTTTGTAAGCTTTAAAAAAAGCTATTTTTAATTTGTGCAAATAATTTTCTCTTCTTTGGGAAAGAAATAGAGTCGCTACGTTGAATCTAAAGGGAGGAAAGTATACGGTATTTGTTGAAATGCTGCTTCCGGAGTTTGTCAGTAAATCGTGTCAACAAAATAGTTTAAAGCAATTGTTCTTTTGTTAAGTCTATTTTACTTTTCTCTTACATCATTGAGGAACAGATTAGATAATATTAAACGTCGAACCGCTAGTTTGTCACTGAATTTTGTAATTGCGTAGAAAATAACTTGATGGTTTTGACTAGAATGGCCAGGGAACGCGGAGATATTCGTGTTTTCTAATATGTGTATTATTGTGCAATGATCTATGCAGCGTTTAAATATGTTCCTTCTTTGTTCATTTTTCATAAGAGTGTTAATATTTTTAAGTGCTGTAATATTTGCAATTGTTGTTGTTTGGTTGTACTATAGTGCTATACAAGTGACAATTCTATTTATTTAAAAGCAAGTAAAAGAGGATATACAATTGAAAATGAATTGTTATCGAAACTTATATGATACGGTAATAGGTTTAATAACAATCGTCAAAAATTAGTAATTATCAATAAATTAATAGCCAGCTTTACGTGTCACAGCGTTTAATAATGTGATATAAAGTGTACTTCTTCTTCCAAAAGCATCTCAATAGAAATTAGATATTATTTTCAACTAAGAAACTATATATATATATATATATATATATATATATATATATATATATATATATATATATATATATGGGAGTGGAAAAAGCAATATCAACAAGGGAAGCATGCATGATCCCCCGTCAGTTCACAACGACGAGGTTTAACAGAATGGCAAAGTTCAGCATTTGCCTCCCCTTCCATTTAGCCTCTTGAGTCCCAGGGGACATCAAATCCGTGTTTAACTGACTACCGGTGCAGTTTGAGGCCTTGACCTATGTACATTGGTGTTCTGCGCCATACAAAAACAGAAATTACTAAGTCTATCATTTACCCCCCCTATTAAGACTCCTAATCCCCAAGGCCTTGACAGATTTAAATGTGAGTTCCTCACCATGCAAAAATGCTAAATAGAATTACACAGAAAATTTGGACAAATATGGTAAATACCCCCCCCCAAATTGAATGATTTTATTGGCCCTAAAAGAGCCCCCGGTGCACACCCAAGAGTTATCGCGAAGTATAGACAAACGAAATTATATAGAAATCAGTTAGTTACAACTTTTCAGAAAGTTTATAAAAACCAAACGCATCAATTTTTTGTTAATAAGAACACAATGTGAATTTTAGCCATTTTAACCCGAAAAGCACCCCATATGCGGGCAACCGAAGTTTTCCCGGAAATCGGTTCTGTTACTCTTTTACTCGTATGGTGATTAATGTTTCCGCAAAGTTTTAAAAAATTCCAAGACGTAGTTATTGGGAAACGTTCGCATAGACGAACGGACGAACGGACAATGATGAAGTTAAAGGTCCACCCTCATTTTGTCGGGGAACCAATAAACAATCCTTGATAAATAAGCATCTGTTTATTTGTTGTTTATACACATTTCAGTAATTCATTTTATTTAACTGTATGTGTTTTAATAATATTTTCTTATGATATGGTAATATAACTTTGCTTTATTTATGTATTCATTATTTTGATATTCGATAATTTAATGTTTATTGCACGAATAATAGTATTATGTTATTAGTTAATGAGAGCAAAACAATAATTATTTTTCAAACTCAACATGAGCTGTTTTGCAGTGATTGTTATATTCATTTATTACGTATGCACAAAAATCTAGAGGTTTAGCATATCCTGATATACATTCGATCTCGTATAAACCAAATAGATTTGAATAAATATTCTTAACGTTTAAAAAAGATAAATAATGTGTTGTAAATTTCAATATCACTATACAGTTTTGAAGTTTAACTTACGGCTATATCTACAATGAGTAAGTTATTCATCATTAAGTCATGTTGTTTGTTTTCACTTAAAATATGATTTTAGAAGGCTTACGTTTTTAATTTTATTCCTTTTATTGTTTAATATCCCAATTTACTCACATTTTATTTATCGCCTTTTCAATTCATACCCTTCAACTTCTTAAGATGTGTGCTAACTTCCATTAAATAATAAGCTGTTCAATTGTATACCCTTTTTATATACTTTTCCTCTTTTTAGATTATGATAATACATAATTATTCTTACATTACGAAAAACACTTTATATTAAAAGAATTACACTCGTAATAAATATGTTATTACCAAAAATGTGAACACTTATTATATCTATTTAAAATGTATGGATTACTTTGCACTAAAAATATAATGATATTATTATTGTTTTAAATAAAGTATTTTTTTTTGTATTTCTCACTGGTTAAAAGGGAGTATGTTACCCACAGAAGTAGCAATTAAATTTACGATAACAAAGGAATACGTATATCTTTGATTACTCTGGTTGACTTTATATTAATGAATTATTTCAAATACAATCTTATCGTAGAATCAAAATGTTAATATTGATATGAAAAAACAGACATCGATTTTTAACGAAGTTCTTTGGTGTCGGTGATCAATATGGCTTATAGTGTATTGTTTTATCAACGATCTTTTTGCGACAATAAAAATAACACTACACTTACACAACTCTAAGCTATATTCCGTCCTTTCATGTGTACCTATACAGATTAAGGTTGTTTTCTTATACCAGGACTTTATGGTTTTGGAAGATACGATTTATTAAAAATAATGCCACGCAATTGTTATAGATAAAATCAATATAATTACGTCTTAAGAATCTATTTGATTATGCATTAAGGAGATCGTATCACTATTTTCATTTACGATGCGTTGTCTCATGTGAACACAAAGTAAACTTTGGTAACAAAGTTGGTTGGCGCCATCGTGTTTTGCTGGGCCATACACCGGTGAAAGTGTACCTTGTAGACTCCCGGTCACTGGGTATATCAAACATATCTGTAATCAAGCCAAATATTTCCGATGGCAATCGCTGACTAGATTAGTTGACCCGGAAACGTACAGTAGAGATACGCGTAAAGCATCCGTTTAAATAAGGACGAACTGCCAACAATAAAACGAAATCATCATGAACCTAATGTTTTCATATAGTTATGTAAATTCCTTTTAGCCAGTCTATTTTATGTTCAAGAGTACGAGGGATAGGCAAATGTGTTATTTATATATCTCCGTATATGTTTAGAAGGATAAACTATATTATATGTGAAACTTATATCAAGTATATGGACACACACTGTTTTTGTAAAATCGTAAACCGAATTTGAGTCTGGTTAGTATTAGATGGGTTAT